>NW_015373929.1:0-415231 GCF_001272555.1 Dufourea novaeangliae
GAATAAAAATATACTGTTAGTCCGATATTTGAAAATATACATGCGTTCGTTGTCACTATTAAAATGTTGTAATAACAATAGAATAATAAAATAATTTACTCAAATATACATAATAATATATATATATATATATACATATTCATAAAAACAATATTAAGCGCAATAACTTTTTTGTACGCGAACAAAAACCAATAGGTCCGTCGGGACTGGAACCCAAGACTCCTTTCTAATACGTCTACTTTACAGTGAACGGACGGAAGAGAATCCGTTCACGACCATGGTCCCTTCGATGATTTTCCGACGTACCGAACACTCATGATCTGACAACATTGTACTTTAGACTCGACAACACTGTAGAAGTTAGACTAGTTGAGCTCGAATGGATTTAACGTAGTTCACAAATTCACCGTTCTCATAACGTAGAGGGCAGCAGAAAATCCCTGACTTTTTACACTATCGGTATTTCAGAACATGACACACGAAGTCCCATAAGATGATAGGTCTATCCTATACCTCGTCGGTGCCCATACTTCCTTCCATTTCGCCTTAAGGTGCCTTCTTTGGGGGGAGTGTAGCCCAGTGCCTTGCATTTTATTAGGCCGCATCGACTATCTCAAGACGGTCACTGACCCCTGGAAAATGTCATCGTTTGATCTGGGAGGTCTACTGTTTAATACTTGATATGATTCGCACATCTCTCTGGAGACGATAACCTGAATCCGCAGGAACGTTGCCTTAAAGGTGACGACAAAGTCTACTATTTCTAATATATGTATGTGTTGACGTTTTCTCTAACAGACAGTAGCTCCTTGGTAAATGAGGAATAAGTGAAGTTTATATTAGATTGATCATTAGATATTCACGTGAAAAAATACGTGGATTTTGCACTTGAATAATGTTAAATCAGTAGTACATGCATGTTAGTGTCAACGTATTTAAAGTGGAATCGATAGCGGTTTGTCTAGCAGTATTTTGTCATCGAAGGATTTATGATAAGGTCTTAGACTGCGTGCGGTTCTAGAAGGACGAGCGTGAGACTAAACAGCCCTGAGGTCAAGTGACGGTAAAGGACCGGGTTGGATCCTTCAGTTATCGGCCGTCGTAGGTTTGTTTATGAGAAACCGATGAGGGAAAGTGAGAGATGGCAAGCAGCCCGACGTTGTGTTGCTTTAAGAATAAAGACATTGTTCCTGGAGAATTTGGCTACGGAGTGGGAAAAGCAGGGGTGCCTTCTGGTAAGAGCACTGTGTTGGACTACACGGCACTTACCCCAGAATCTTTGAAGAATACAGTTCCTATTAAAAATCGAAGCATCGGTTTAGAGTTTCTGACATGTATTATGGGACTACTAATATTAATTAAAAGTTTTACCTATTTTTGTGCTCTATAATTCCATTGCATGATCATAAATTGTTGAATAGCATAAATTACCTATGGCTCCATGATTTTTATTGCGTTACATAACAAAACGTACAATGGATTTTTTCACGTAGTATCAATACAAATAAATATTCCATTAATAAAAAATCATCAATGAAAGAGTAAAAAGTTGTCATTTCTTATAAATATATTCAATGGATTCCGGGATACTATATAAAATGCTTTGCAGAATAATAACAACAAAACCTAAAATTCTAATTTTATTTATCAAAAAATTCTTGTATCAACCAAAGAATAATTTGTTCCGTATTAAGAAATAAATTTTCAATCTACAATTTTGCGTTCCTTTATTTTTATTGTCTCCTTATATTACTATTTTTATAAGAGGTAGTTTGTACACAATGTTTTAGTTACATCTTTGATGTGAGTTTAGAAATTTCGTTTTACAGAATCCTCTCGATTATCGTCCTTAACTCGGGTCCACGAGGGGACGATAATCGTGGACTACGCGAAACGCTTCTGACCCCTGTGAATACGTTTTTTACTTGAAGCTCGAGCCTCGGCAACTCGCTTTTGTAGTATTCCGAGCGTAGAAAAGAACAAGCCAGTGAAAAACAGAGAGAAAGCTTCTTTTCCCACTCGACTCGGCTGCGTGGCCCGCCTGCGACGCTTCTCGCCGACCAATGATTACATTATAGCTGACCAAACAGTCCGATTGTCTATGTACCGTTTCGGCCAATAATAAAAATATGTGTGAATGGAGGTGATCCAGCTACATTTTATTCGTGGACAGCTCTCTGGGCAGTCACTAACGATTGAACACTTCGACTAATCGTCGTACTATTCCCCCGCTTCGTCCGTCGAGTCCATCGAGCGCATATTTTGTAGTCCGACGCGCGGGACAACGCTAATGCAACGATGAAACTTTTTTATTTTCGATTCGTTGTTAATGAAACTTTTACTAGTATATTGGTGAGATTTTTATAATTAAACTGATACCAAATATGACATAATTTGAATCATATTGACTCATGTGAAAACTGTTAATAGTTCATATTAGTTCATTATCGATTCTGATAAATCATAAGTAAATATGACCTAAATTGCGTCTTGTTTAGTATCATTTTAATCAGAAAAATCTCACCAATATGTTTATAAAAGTTTAATTGATAAATAACCACAAATAAAAAAGTTTTATCGTTGCATACGTATTGTCTCACCGACACCCGGGAATGTAACCTTTTTGTGAGCTCCCAACCTTTAATCGTTGGCTCGTGACTAGGAAGCCGTCTCGGCGCGTTGCGGTAACAAAGTATGCGGTTGCCAAATTTCACGCCCCCCCCCCCCCCCCCCAAAGAGTCAATAATCGCGGGGACTCTGTATTCACTTTAGATAAATATTAATAAATGCCTTATAGAAACGAATAGCTCATTTTATAGAATAATGGGCACATTTTAACTTAATACACAGTTTATGAACGTGATTACTAGTTTTCAGAAAAACAGAACCAATGTCTCTAATTGTAACATTTTGTTATAATTACACGCTACTTTGTGTGCAATAGTAAACTGCAATTTTAGATCCTGCATCACTTATATGCACGGTACACAGAATTGTTTCAGCTGTAATTGTTCCATCAATTGGGTAACCTCATTTTACGTACTGTAACTCGAGCCTACTTACATCGCAAAAGTCAGTCGATAGGCAGAACCTACATCCTACAATCTACAGATTATACCGCTACGTCGTTCCGACCTTTCGCGAAGAGTTCCATCGCTCAGGCTTACGCCTCACAAGTACCTTATTGGACATCCCTGATTTGTGCCCTCCGGCAAATGCTCGGTATTTCCGACGTGCTCGAGAATTTGTCCACGGGAGCGACGATATGTTTCCACATAGTACCGAAGAAATCCACACATAAGATTCGTGCAGCGCGACTAATCTTTCGTGTTCACGTTCCAGGTACAAATTAGGTTTTGCATAGCAAATCGCCTGGCCCCTGCACTTCCTGTACGTAGTATGCAAATTCTAAGATTATACCAAATAACGTGACATCGCTTCGACACCTTCACGAACAGCGTAAGTAATACCTTCTTACAGTTTTGTCGCGAACATGATATCTGTACGGAACAACAACCTGATTGAAATTCTGTAAAAAAGAAAACAAACATATTTCCAATTTCCAGTAGGTAAAATGCAAAATTAAAAAACAAGTCTTGACCACGTTCCTTAGGTTGTCCTTAGGTGAACCACAAAATTCAAAACTACTCTCCAATTTCGAGCAAAACTAATTTCGAGTAGGATTGGGCTGTCCCATAAATCCTTGCCAGGTTCGCTGTTTTTCGGACGTTTTCGTCTTTAAATCGAAGCAGGCCCGAGAAGTTTCCAGAATGTGCGAGTATGTACGCGAACCTAACGCGTAATTTGTATAAATTGGCGCGGGCGTAACAGGGAAATTTATAGAGAACGAAAATGGAGCACTGTCAACTACGAGCTATTATGTTCTATGAGCACCGGCTTAAAACCTCTTCAACGGAGACGGCTAAGAAGATCAACGTTGCATTCAAGTCAGGTACTAATAGCGATTGGACGGTACGCTTCTGGTATAAGTGCCTCGATGAGAGCGATATATGTAAGATGTGAAAAGTTCGACGAAGACGCTCTACGCGGCGAATTCTAGCTGCACTCGGATTCCAGCGCGCAAAATTTGGAGAATGCTCTTCGGCACCACCACACAACCATCGATCGCCACCTTAATTCGATTGGCTACCACAAAGTGATGTCGCGATGGACGCCCCACGCGTTGACCAATCATGATCGGGCTGCTCGTGTCAGTATTTGTCAAAATTTGTTGCTCCGCCAGCACCGGCAGAACTTTCTTAAGGAAATTATCACTGGAGATGAACGCCACGCCTTTTGGCTACCTCGCGGCGAAATCCCGCCAGCCCAGCTAACACGGTTGGAAGTTGATGCTATCGGTCTTTTGGAACTCGCAGGGAATGCTCTTCTGGGAACTCGACGTCCAGCGATTTCACGATAACGCTCAACCTCACTGCACAAAGTTGACGCGTGAGCAGCTCGAGAAGTTAGGATGGTCTACTGTACACCATCCACCGTGCAGCTCGAACATTGCACCTTCGACAAGCTTGACAATTATACCGCCATCAGAAAGATATATTCGTGACTTTTTTGCATCACAGCCCCGATCTTTCTGGGAGAATGGCATTCAAAACTTGTCGAACAGGTAGCTGAATGTTATTGATAATGACGGTGATTATATCGTAGAATAGAAATTAAGTTTTCAAAAATACAAAATAAAAATGGAACTGGTTGAATATGGCAAGCACTTATGGGACAGCCCAAGATAAAAATCCCTTGTGTAAAATCTAGAACCGATTTACGGCAATATTCAAAGTGAACATAGTTATTGCCTCACCCTGTATATTTATGTAAATTTGTATATAATATATTTACAAATGCGCCTTAAACAGGTCTATACCAACGTCTTAAGTGGGTCTACACCAATGTTTTAAAGGCGCCTTTAGATGTCTTAGAGACGTCTTTATGAGATCTTACAAAGGTCAAAAGGCGTCTTAAAGACATCTTCGTTACTAATCAGGACATTCAGTCGTTCAGACCTAAAGTAGCTGTAAAATGCATGTCTTCAATACGTCATGTGCTATCTCGGTTGGCTGAGAACTACCTTAAATTGAGTTTGTCGCGTACGAGTCACCGCGAAGAAGAGATTTCCGCCACCATGAGAACACAGAAAACCCTAGAATTATTCCTCCTCTATTAGGACTGAACGAATCCTAATTTGTAATTTAGGAAACTCCTTCGACGACAACTGCCGCCAAACAGAGAGAAATACGAATTCTCAAGGCGTTTTAACCTGCTTCAAAAATCAGTCAATCATGAGAATTAATACAAACATCATGAAGTAAACGTCACATCGTAGTCTTGTTTTCGAGTCCTCACCACTACAAATTTCTCACCAGTTGCATAATAATAATTTGGCGTACGACGCGCGTTGGATTAACATAACCGATACTACAGAGGTCTTAAAAATATTGTACACTTGGCATCCTATTAGAATTTCCAATTTTTGCCATATTACTTTAAGAGTAGTAGAGCTTGCATCGTACATAAGATGTTCAGACGTGATTGTCAAGCTTAACCGCGTGCCTCACACGCCGACTTAACTTTGTGTGAGTTTGTTATAGAAGAAACTTCAAGTTTGTGTGTGTTGAAACTCAGAACATTTACAAAAATTGTTCTTTGAACTTGTTTGGAAATATAATTCGTAAGTGATCAACAATTTGATACGACCTGATAATGAACCGCGCTTTAGCGACATGGAGAGCGAGGAAAAATACATTAAATAGTAGAAGGCTCTTTCGAAATTTAATAAGCAAATCAGTATGAAATAAAATAGTTAAGAAATTTTCTACAGTCGGAAAATAATTCATTTGCAGGGGATATAGTAAACCATCGATGAATGTTCGAAAGCTCCTCGGCACTGAATGTTCAGATGTTATCCCTACCAGTGGGCGTTTGACTGGTTATACGAAACCTCCCCCCCCCCCTTCCCCTCAGTGGTTCGGATGATATCTGAACACTTAGGCCCGTTACACAGTCGAGTGGAGCACAGAGGATTCGATATTCTTTTCACAGTTAAGCGGATCGTCCTTACTTCAGTCGTCGTGTATCTCAGTAGCAAATATAACTATTATAATATAGCATGTATTGAAGTTATTGTATGTAGTTTTATTTTAATCAAGTATGACCGAATTAATGTCCAAAATTGCTGCTGTGTTTTATTATTGACACAAAAGGAAGAAAAAAGAAATTCGAGTATGTAGGCGTTACAGGGTACATCCTCGTATTGCTCAAAGGAGTTTAAAAGGCGCTTTTGTGTCATTAATGTACAATACAATGTATGTATACGCATTTACGTGAAAATGAAGAAATTTTTTTAACTATTCCCGTATCTACACCCATGGTAACTGTTTAATCCTCGACGGAATCCGCTCGACTGTTAAATGCTACATTTGTTTCTATAGAATTATGTGTCACTGATGCGGAAGGACCACGCGTTTGGCTGCTCCGCGAGCGGACCATCCGCTGAACTGTGAATGTTCCCGTACAATGTAGGTAATTTACTCTGCGCGCCAGCGCGGAGTGCGGACGCTTCGCTCGACTCTGTAACGGGCCTTAATGCGGAGGAGCCTCAAACATTCATCGATGATTTATTGTATACACTGCACTCTGAGGCTTCAATATTTCTCTATAACGATCACCACTTGCATACAGTTTGTCTAATAAGAACGTAACCAGCAAAATGTTTACATTGACGGAGCTATCATAAACATTCCGGCGAATTCAGATAGCCTGACCATTTCGCTACAATGCGTTGTCGGTAAATTTTTAGACATTGTACGACCTTTGTAAGTTTTCTAGCATAAGTGCTGTGTACCTAACACGTTTCGAAACAACACTTAAGGAATAAAACACTTGAGCATACGAAAAAATGTACTGGAATTGAAAAAATGTAATTTTTTTCGACGGAGCTTCATATTTGGTACGAATTTCTATTAGTTGTGTTTGGTCAACTTCATCAAACCGATTACTTGAACAGACTGTAAAACACCCTGCAAAGGTGTACGTTCTAGGGGTACTTTGCCAAACAGGGACTTGGGATTTTATCACTATACATATACAAATAACTTAAACGCAACTAAAATGAAAAAAAGATACCGAAGTAATTACTAGTCTCAGCTGATAACTGATTTGGAAAGAAGAATCGATATGGCAAAAGGATAACGATTCTGAACATCGAAACCATTGCTGTACGGAGTGTAGAACCGCTAATAGTATTCAGGTATTAGACTGGTCTTCATAATAAATTTACGCGAACCCTATTGAACAGGTGTATAAATATGTAAATACATCGAATTTAAAGCAATTAATTCACCAAATTCGATGAATATGGCGATTTTTACCCGCAGAGTATGCTTAGAAGATGCCAGACAATTATAGACAATAACGGATATTGGATAACCTATTGACATAAAAGCGTTGTAGAGGAAGATTCAGGCTACCTGAATACACAAAAATTTTTATGATAGTTGCATCCAGGTAAAATGGTAGCCAATCATGTGGTTAGGCTGATTGCACAACCAAATAATCGGACTGACAGCATGCATAAAGATAGACAAGTCGTACAGATTTTTCCTTGCCTACTAAAAAATTCCAAATTTCACCAGGAGCAGTAGGAATTTCATGGCTCGCGTAAATTTTGCGGGTCCGCTGCATATTTTGGTGAAATGAAATATCTACATTATCGGGCAACCCTATAATAAGCTACAGTGCATTATTTTGGATGGTTGACACGGGTTGGTCGAACAAATTCGTGCAGATGCGAGCGGTCGCGCGCGTGTCTTACCGCTCGACCAGGTTTCCCATTCCAACGCGCCTGGATATCCGCGCCTCTGTGTTTGCACAAGAGGGACATACACACACGCACACAAACCAGGGAGAGGGAGAGGGGGAGGGAGAGAGAGAGAGAGAGAGAGAGAGAGAGAGAGAGAGAGAGAGAGAGAGAGAGATAGATATCCGCGCCTCTGTGTTTGCACAAGAGGGACATACACACACGCACACAAACCAGGGAGTGGGAGAGGGGGAGGGAGAGAGAGAGAGAGAGAGAGAGAGAGAGAGAGAGAGATTGATCTTTGTTAGCTATTTGTAATACAAATCTAATGTACATTAATTAAATACTCCTTTAACATTCGCTTAAACGGCATAATTCTTTCATTCTGCTTTATTTCAACTGGCAAGGTGTTATATCATACATTTTCACTCCTTCGTAAATCATAGTCTTTTGCGCACTCCTTGTTCTGCGATATTTTATTGCAATATCCCCAGCTTGTCGTGTTTGTCTTTCACTTTCATTTCCCACTAATTCTAATCTACTTCTTAATTGTTCGGGTAACATGCTCCTTAAAATCATAAAAGTAAATATACACACATCATAATATAGCCTCTGTTGTATAGATATAAACTGCAGCACTTGCAGCATACGCTCCACTTTGGTATGTCTATCACATTGCAATATTATCCTCATGGCACGGTTTCGTGCTTTTTGCAATTTACTCAGCTGGGTTTCTCCCATATCAATTAACAGCGTCGCACAATACTCAAAGTGAGGCGCTATGATGGTCTTATATCCAATACATCTAGATTATGCCGATATATGTATAATTATCTATTCTATTCAAAAAACTCGTTTATTTCCTATTTTCCTTAGTGTGTAATCACAGTGGTCCTTGAATCGTAGTCTATCATCAATAATTATGACTAGGTATTTTATTATTCCCACACGTTCAATCTCAGTTCCATCCAAACATTTCAATGTAATATTATCTCGCAGTTCTTTTCTTATACTTCTGATAACCATATATTTCGTTTTTCCTGTATTCATTTTTAACTTATTTGTATTCATCCACTTTTCCAAACTAGTAAATGCCATATTCATTTTGCCCTCTAATTCCGCGCTGCTTTCTACAGTTATATATATTAGCGTACCATCTGCAAACATTTTTATACTATATCCTTCTGGACAGATTTTTATTATATTATTTATATGTACTATAAATAACAAAGGTCCTAATACTGATCCTTGTGGTACTCCATATTCTATGGTCATTAATTTAGACCATTTATTATTAAATTGAACCTGCTGTGTTCTATCCTTTAAATATGATTTTAACCATTCTATAACCATTCCTCTAATTCCGTATTGATATAATTTCTCTAATAATCTTTCTGTATCTATTGTTTCAAAATCTCACTTAAGATCCATGAAAATTATCCTTACCATTTTTGTCTCACTAACTATCAATTTCCATTCATCAATAACTGTTTGAATTGCTATTTCACACGAATACTGTTTTCTAAAGCCCAACTGATGATCTATTATAATACAATTATCTTCCAAATACGTTTCAATTTGCTTTTTAACTACTAATTCTAACACTTTTTCAAATATTGGTAACATATTTATTGGCCTAAATTCACTTGCTTTTCTAGCTTTCTCTATTTTTGGAATCGGTATTATTGTAGACGTTTTCCAACCTTTTGGACAGCAACCGTCCTTCAAAGATTTATTTATTATGTCAACAAATTCCTCTTTTATTACGCAAAATACTGCCTTTAATATATCGCTAGTTATTCCCTCCTCTGTACCTTTCTTTTTCGGTAGTCCCATAACAATTTCCTGTAAGTATTCGATACTAATCATTTCAAAATTTTCCATAATTCCCACGTTTTCAATGACATAAGTAATTCTTTTACACGCACTCTCAGGTTTATTCCCATTTATACATTTTACTATACTATTAATACTTTGTATATAATATAAATTAAATTTATCTGCTATATTGCATCAGTGCTGTCTAATATTTCAAAATCTATGTCCTATACTTCCCCCTTACCTCCTAGTTCGCCTCTAATTATTTCTTTTAGTGTTTTCCACATAGATGTAGGATTTTCTTTATTGAGATCTATCATATTTTCATAATATTCTTTCTTCTTTGTCCTAATTAATTTAACTACTGTATTTCTTTCAATTTTAAATTGCAACCAATTTTGTTTCATGTCAGCATACAATGCATTCCTATATGCCTCATCCCTTTTGGCCGCTGCTTCTCTTACTTCATCCGAAAACCACTTTTTCCCTTCCGATATTCTCGGAATTCTAAAATTTTTCCTAGGTACTGTAGCGTCCAACGCATTTACTATACTATCAACAAATTTCTTCGCTCTCACACTGACATCCATATTTTGGTTTTTCTCTAATTTATTTTCCAGTAATTTAATAAATTCGTCTATATTAAATTCTCTATAATTCCTAGCACTAAGTTCTCTGTATTTATTATCAATTTTATTCGCATTCAGTTCAACTTTTAGCCACGCATGGTCCGTTATTTTAGTTCATGCATTACCTGCACTTCTATTTTATTTACATATTGTTTCATGCCTAAGCTCAACATTGTCGTTTGCAGCTTCCTTGTATAAAACGAATCTAAACATAATATCTCTATTGAAATCTCCTATTACGATACATTCTCCTCTTATTCTTAACTCTTCTATTGTATCCTCCTGAAATCTCACCAAATCACCATGTGATGCACTCGGTGAATGATATATTACCATTATTATTCCTCTATACAATTTTTCTTTCACCTCAATCGTAGCACACCAACAATTCGATTCTAATTTTTAAGTAATATTATTTCCTATTTAACATCATCCCTTATATATATAACAACCCCACCTTTATCTCTATTTTCACTTCACTGTCTTCAATTTCAGCAGTTAATCTTGTCTCTGATAACGCTATAAATGCCGGATTGATGTTCTTCACAATCTGATGCTGTATCTCATCTTTTTGCGCCATCAAACTTTGCGCGTTTGTGTACAATATTATTTCCGCTTCCTTTTGTAATTGCTATTTCGCATCCTCCCAGCCAGCTCTCCGCTTCTCCTCCTGTATCGCCCTTTTAAATGTTGGACATTCCGGGCTAAGGGCGTCGTGTTCATCACTTATCTTCAGGTTGTATGCTCGAATTTTAAACATACAATTTACACATTTTTCTTTGTCGCCGTACATTCAATCGCTTTATGATTTCCTGCACATTTGTGGCATGTTTCATCTCGCGTACAATTTTTTGCAATATGATAGTATTCCCAGCATTTAAAATATCTTTTAACATTTATGTGATTGAATATAGGACAATTTATGCGTTTCTTCATCTACTTCAATTATTATCGAACCTTCTTTTTCTCTTCTTCTAAGTTGATTATTATCATTTCTCCTTGCTTTGATTATTTTCTTCACTATTCGCATTTGGAAACCATCATTTATTGCATCAATTCTATTCTGCTTCTTGATTGTAGTTATTATGAAATTTTTTTATTGTCTGCCTTCTACCTGTTATCACACTCAGAGAGAGAGAGAGAGAGGGGGGGTGGAGAGTGCGAGGGAGAGGGGGAAGGGACGAGTGGGAGAGGGGGAGGGAGGAGTGGGAGAGGGAGAGGGAGAGGGAGACGGAGAGGGAGAGGGGAAAGGGAGGGGAGGGAGAAGGAGAGGGTGACGGAAAGGGAGAGGGAGAGGGAAAGGGAAAGGGAGAGGGAGAGTGAGAGGGAGAGGGAGAGAGAGGGGGCACGATCGGTACAGGGAAATGGTGGACCAAATTAGGAGGGTGCATTAGAGAAATGTTTGCACGCTCAAATTCGAGCCCCCTCCTGCTGCACGCTTTTTGATATCGCTCCGATCGTTCGCGCATTCCGTCGCCACATCCTGCTGGGTCCGGCTACCTACTCGACAATCGCAGTTGCGGTTGGCGGCTCCACAATACATCTAAATGCAGCGTACCGTAGCAATCTCTGCTACAGTACCACGAATTTTAGTACCTGCTCAGTCAGCTGAATATGCGTTCAACTTTACGAAGAAAGAGGATCGTGCGACCTCATAATGGTTGATCATTCTCTGCTTTTTCGCTGATACTGACAGTTGAAAACTTAGTCGCCCTGTTGATAATTTCTTTTACGTACTAACTTAGGAAGTTATCCAGATGTTAAATCAGATTTGAAAGAATAATAGCTGTAAGTTTTAGGCTTGACCTCCTATGAACTGGAATAAGTATCACTCGTCCGAAAAAATTAGCATCGGCCAGAAATATGACGTTGAAGTCCGACATAAGCAGATCTAAAAATGGATATACTATAAATAACTTTCTTTTAACAATCTTTCAACAAGTCCAAATTCATTTTCAGAGCTTAAATGATATACAGGTCCGGTTCAGCAGTCTTATGGTCAATATGAACAAAAATCGCACGTTGGTGTTTTTTGTTTCTTTTCCAATGATATTATTTACATGTATCCAAAAAACTTTAGTATGTATCAAAATGTAAACCCCATCGATATTTTCTGCTGTTTTTATGACTTAGGATTGTAATTCTTTTCTTATAGTAGTTGACATTTCGGAAGCTAAACATCGTTTTTCAGTAATATACATAAATATCAAAATATAATCCGAATGTAAACAATGTGTAAAAAAGATCTAAACAAAGTGTTGGAATGTGCAATTTGTCATAGCGCGCTGTGTATGGATGACGTGTTGCGCATGCTTGTGGCCTGTCTCCGGCGTAGCGGCTAGTCGGGCTAGTCCTTTATGGACTTTCTTGTTTTCCTTCTTCCGTTTTCTTCTTTGAATGGCGCAAGATGTGACGCGCACGTGTTGTGTTTCGTCTTTAAGCTATTGATTAATGTTTAAAGTATTTATACTGTTTAAGTACAATTCTTTCTTTCGCAACCTACTATATGTTGATTTCTATTTAAATAAATCGATTCGAGTGTTCTTCAATTGGTTTCAACCTGATATCAAATACAAAGTATACGCAAAATATAAACAAAGCATATACAACGAATATTTTCTTTTTACAACGAATACGTAACAAACTACTTTGTTATGTAGTTCTGATGCGAACAAATGCATCTTTTCTTCGTGATGTAAGACTGGGAACTAATCGAATCCATTTCCAGGTACGGTGATCGCCTTATTAGCTTTAACATAACAATTGGTGACGATCAAAGAGAACATATTCTTTGTAATTCGAATTTCGCGAAAACTTTAGAAGATGAATCATGAGAAACATATTGTATTAAAATAATGTCAAAAGTACCTCGAGTTTAGTAAACAAATTTAAAGATGTTGTGTGTACAAAATCTTTCGAAATATTCATTTCGCATTTGCATTGTTCCAAAATTGCATTGCAGTTATCATTACCAGCGAAATTTGTACGGTACAGGTATATGTAGCATTGTTCTCATAATCGTTGTGAATCATTTCATTCACCGCAGGGTAATTATCTCTGTTCAGAGCTCAATTAGAATTTCTATTTTTTTTAATTATTATGAAATTAGACTTTACATAAGTAGTGGTTCTTCCATCATAGAAGGTTATGACCGTTACCCACTTTTGTGTCGCATTTCAGTTTGGGAATTTTAAAGAAATGTTCGCGAATTTTGCTCGCTTTATGAGCCTTATTACAAGGAAAGCAAACTCTCCTAACAAATTTAGAATGTTTTTTTAGTAAGGAGAATCGAATTTGCATGAGCAAATGCGTGTGATAGATAATGCTTGGATCCCCTGATTAAGGTTAATAAAGCAAAATAAAAGAAATAAGAAAATCTCACTATTGATATTCTTTTTAAATAAAAAATTAGATGATTAGATGATTAGAAAATTAGATGAAAAATTAACCGCCTAAATCGTCCATTTTTGCTGTGGCTTTGAACGTTCAATTATAAAACTCTGTCAAATTCAAACTCAAGGGAGCAAAAGTTGAAACACTGTCGAAGTTCTATCGGAATTGTTGTGTTTCGTTAAATTTCTGATACAAAAGGTCAGAAAAAGTGTAAAGTTCTTGCGCTTTGAGTCTGTCGATCAATATGTATGTATTCATGAATATTCTTTCTGTGTAACACCATTTATAAAGGAATAATTGCAAAATCAATTTTAAATTCATAATAAATTTTAGTCTCGTTAATATCACGAACCACAGTATACTTTCAGTAATTGTTCTAGGATATATAGGCTTCTTAAAGAGACCTATTATCAGTATCATTGTTGTCCGTTATTAAACTACGGATTTTTATGCTAATACCAAACTACGATCACTTTTCGTTCATTCTCTGCTACATTACCTCCTCGTTAATATGTTATCTCTTCAAATAATTATTAGTTTCTATTCTGTTTAAAAAAATAAATGTGCATTCGTTTTTTTACGTTACACTTAATTTTTCTACATTTAGGTATGCTTCGTTCATTAATCTCTTTAAATAACACGCGACAGATGACAAAAAGTATGATTTTATTTGTTACGTCTTTTTATTTGCTATTATACGCAGTTTCCTGCGATGCATGCCGACTTACTTCTTCGGAGCTTCGTAGTAGAAGCGCGGCGCATAGCCAACGCTACGGCGGGAGCTCGATCGACAGAATCGCGCTCTGATTGGTCGAGGTTTTCCATTAATATCTCGTTAACAAAGCCTTGGATAACGTTTTTGCTAAGGAATAAGTTATTTTAAATCATCCCAGGAACACCTCATTTCCGGGAGTTGAAGCTATTTCGGAAGACCTTGTATAAACATATCTCGAAAGATTTCTGAAAGTTACAAGATTTGTTGATTTTACAGCTGTTTGAAATACAGTGCCAATCTTTGTTCAATAAACTATAACTGTTGAAATAATAAGTCGATCAAAATGAGCTTTGTGGGTGATGTTTATCCACCAACGGTTCTTGTTCTTATTTTTCTTGGGTAATAATATATGCAATACTGTAAGCTAGAAGAGAATAACCCAATTGTACCACTTCGATTTTATCGATTTTTTGTAAGAAGAGTACATATTTCTAATGATATGTGTGAAATATTAGCCGTAGTTACTTGATAGTTTTGAAGGTATAATTAATTAAAGTCACATACCTAGTTATATGTATATGTATTATGAATATAAGTGTCTGTTTTGATATTATTATAAAATATTAATTAATTTTTTTCTACTAACTCATTTTCACACAAGTCACTTCACCATCGCAGATTTCGCAAACAGACATCTACAGGTTGACAATAAAATACCCGCAATTTTTTTTGTTCAGGTGTTTGTCCTGTTTTTATTATTTTTCGTTTACAATGGATGCTATATTTGACGTCCGCTGGAAATTCTGTATATCCTACTCCTGCTCTCTATGAACTTTTATGACATTATACGATTCAAAAATGGTGAAAAAAGCTCGTATCTCGGCTATAAATTTGTACAAAAAGAGACATAAAGCAAATGCTACATCGAAACTGCTCAAAATGCCACTTAGAACCGTGTACGACGCTATCAAACGATACAAGGAGACTGGTGGATGTGAAGATAGACAAGGAAGGGGACGAAAACCAACAGTTATTACTTCGGATAATCTTAACAAAATACGTTGCCGATTTATCGCAATTTTGTCCAATCAATGCGACAAATGGCTAAAACCATTGGCATTAACCGCGAATCACTTCGATTGATGGTCAAAAACAGTCTAAAATGCTATTCTTATAAGCTGGTTTGGCGTCATTATCTGACGGAAGAAATGACAAAGCAGCGAAGGAAGAAAGCGAAGAAGTTGCTTCAGCTGGTCGCGTGTGGTCGTCACCGTTCTGTGCTTTTTACGGATGAGACAATGTTTACAATTGAGCGATGTCATAACCGTCAGAGCGATAGACAATTGTTGCCATAGGGCTCAAATAAGTCAGCAAGGCGAGTTTCTGTGCAACGTCGCCATTTTCCGACTTCTGGAATGGTTTGGGCCGGCATTTGCGCGACAGGCAAAACGCTGTTGGTTTTTATCTACAAAGGCTTAAAAATGAACGCCATCACCTGTCAACAACGCATCCTTAGAGATGTACTCTACCCGTGGGCACGTCAGCACTTCGGAAAGAATAAGTGGATTTTACAACAAGACTGGGCTCCGGCGCATTCGACCCAATCGACAATGAGAATGTGCAAACAGTTGTTTTCGGAGGTGTGGGATACAACGATATGGCCATCAAATTTACCTGATCTCAACGCAATGGATTATTTAGTTTGGTGAATTTTGAAGAGGAAAATCTCCTATAAAAAATACACCACCGTAGAACAGTTAAAGTCTGCTTTAGAAAGAGCCTGGAATCAAATTACTACTGAAGGGTGTGCGACCATCGTAAATAATTTTAAGAAGCGTCTCAGAGCTTGTGTGAAGGCTAAAGGAGGACATTTTGAATACTTATTGTAAAATTTTATTTAGCGTTTTGTATTTAATATAATTTTTATAAAATAAAAATTATTTTAATTCGATGAGTTTGCATAGAGTTATCGTCTTCGAAAGTATTGCGGGTATTTCATTGTCACCCTGTATACTCATAGTACATATACATATGTATGCATTGCTAGATACGTCACTTTAATTAATTATACTTTGAAAATTATCAAGTAGTTACGGTTAATATTTCACAAATATCGTTAGAAATATGCAGGCTAAACCAATCAGTAATTGACTGCATAAAAGTGAATGACCGTTCGGCAAGAAATGTAAATTATAAATTTAAAAATTATTAAATGTTTATAGATGATCGTTGTTGCATTTTTAATATCCCCTATTTTTAGTTTAACGTATGAAGCAAACATTGGTACGTAGTACGTGCAGATGTATGTAGTACACTTCCCTGTCAGGAGCCGACGGGTGAACGTTGGGAGCCGAAAAAAGATTATACGTGTATGCCAACGTATCAGTGACGCAACACTAATACAACGATGAAACATTTTTAATTTTGGTTCATTCCTAATGAAACTTTTATCAATATATTGATGAGATTTTTCTGCATAAAATGAGACACTTCTTGTTCGCCAATTGAAAATCGAGTCGTTGAAAGTCGCATTGATCTGAATATGTACATATTTCTCGAGCCGAAGAATAGTTCCGTCCCGTTTCGCCAATGGCACGTAGCATTTGCCTTATGCTTCTATATTTCGGCATGCTGGTTGCACCGGGTGTTGACCTCTTCCCTATTCGGGCATGCCGAACAAGTTAACTTGTCACGGATTTCGGACTCGTGAAATGCGTAGTCTTGTTTTTCCAAATGTTGGGAAGGAAAGAAAAGAAAAGACAAAGGAATGAGACCACAGCCCAAGACGAAAAGGTAGTTCTTTTCTGTATGTCCAAGGTGGGATAGGCGGAGTGTCGTTTACAAAGTTGCCGTAGTGCGCGATACTCGGTCATACGAGCAGAAAGGGTCAACGGTCACGATTTCAACTCCTTGTAAATTTCGAGTTGAGCCTCGACAGCTCGCCTTTGTATTCGTTGGCAGTGAAAATACTTACGTTTAATGGATTAATAAGATTTTTGTAATAAAAATGAGTTCAAACACGGCAGAAATTAGATTATTTTTAGTTATACATACAGGGTGTCTTTTTGGAGAAACTTATTCATTATCAGTAGCATTGTTGCCCGTTATTAAACTACGAATTTTTATACCAATACCGAACTACGATCACTTCTCGTTCATTCTCTGTTACATTACCTTTTCGTTCACACGTTATTTGAAATGGAAATTTACAAATTCGTAAAAAGGAATTTACAAGAAAGTAAATGTGCATTCGTCTTTTTACGTTACACATAATTTGCCTACATTTACGTTTCATTCATTAATCTCTTTAAATAACAAACGACAAATGATAAAAAGTATGATTTTATTTGTCACGTCGTTTTTATTTGCTATTATACGCAGTTTTCTGCGATGCATGGTGACCTACTTGTCCGGAACTTCGTAGTACAGACGTAGCGCGTAGCCACCGCTAGCGCGGGAACTCGGCTGGAAAACTCGCGCTCTGATTGGTCGCGGTTTTTCGTTAATATCTCGGTAACGAAGCCTCAGATTACATTGTTGCTAAGGAAAAAGTTATTCCAATTCACCCCCCGGGTGCCCTATTTCCGGGTCGGACAACATTTATATTACACCCTGTATACAAACGCGAATGGGTTACCGTCCAGCGCCGGACAAGGGGGAACACAAAGTGAACCGCGAACCGTGAGCCACCTATTTACGCGATGCAGGTGACTACGTTATCGACGCTTATCGTCGCAACAATTATGTACTTTGTCACATCCACTTTGCTTTGAAGGATAAATTTTCGTCACCATGTAAATTTGGAATACTAAAAAATTATTCCTCCTCCTTCATGGCCCAACCAATCGTAATTTGTAACTTATGTAGGTAACGTCTTCGACGAAAGCTTTTGCTAATTCGGAAGGAATGTGACTTCTCAAGGCTCTTCAACATTCTTTTCTAATCAGTCAGTCACGAGAGTCAATACAAACAGCATGAATTCAACGTCAAATCGTTGTCTCGTTGTCGAGTCCTCACCGCTACAAACTCAGCAATCGCACAATATCAATTTAACGTGCGACGCGTGTTCGATTATTGTAATCGACGCCGACGCAACAGTGCGTGATACACAGTAGGGTAAGTAATTTTTAGCAGCCAAAATGGTCCTTCTTATTCGAATAATTATCTCTTAACAACGAGAAGTACCAATATTTCGTACCAACGAAAAGAAAAAGTGGAGGAAGCTTTAAAGTACATCGACTATCGGTCAGTTAATTCCGCGAATAATACGGTCGACTTAGTCTTTGGAAAGTTTGGATAATCTGACAAAGAAATTTTCGATCAGCCGATTTCTGTCATCCCGGCTGAATTGCCTCCTTATCAAAGACAAAAGCGGTCTCCTAAAAAGAAGAAGGAATTACATTAACGACGTATTTCTTCTCTCATTGTTCCGCTTCTCGATTGCTTCGGACTCGCGGAGGTTTTAATTAAAAGTTTCTCATTACTGCCGTTGTTTGGAGGCAGACCCGTCGTCGAGCTCTACGTTTTAGACAGTAACGAGCCCTGTTTACGATACCGTCTAACGGCCAAAGTAGTACCTCCGCTAGACCGGGGACAAAAATCCTCATGCAGTTGAGACATTAACACCAGCCGCGATCTATTAATTGTGCTGACTCCTCGTTTCTGTCTTATTGTCTCACCACAATAGAAAATAAGTAGAGCCCTTGACTTATATGTATATAATGTTCTTTCTTTTTTTAGGGATGGTTGTAAATAAATAAATTGAATTGTTTCTCTGTGAACTAAGGAAACAACATTGAATGTTTATTATCCACTACTGTTGTATAATGTCTTATAATTATGATTTTTTTGGTTATGCTCTTGTTTTCTAGCCTATAGATGTCAGGCTTACCGACCTTCGCTATTACGCGGGATGTTTGTAATGATGTTAGGAAAGTGCCATGTACTTTCCTTACATGTATATTGCGTCATCCTATAAATTATGCAATTATTTTTATAGCTGAATTCGAAACAATATACAGTCACCTCGGAGAGTAAGTTAATAATCCAACGTAATTAATATAATATTTTGTCAAAAAGCTGCTAAAATAAATGCTGAACATGTTAGTGAAACTCTAATAAATGTCGAAAGAAAGACAAGAACGTCTAGTCTCTTTACAATACGATATTCGTCATTGTTCCTGAATTAAAAGAATTAAACGGAGCGTTAACTTACATTCCGAGGTAACTATAATTTGATTTGATCGTCACTTAGTCGTTTGACGTGCATGTACATTATTTTAAATAACGATTTTCAGAGAATATTATGTCAAGCGTTAACATTCTAATTATTACAAACGTTCAAAGTGAATCTATTTGTCTTGTTATAAATGAATATCATACTTGAGGCTCTTAAAGCTGAATGAAAACATTTTAGGTATTATCTATTGTTGAACAGAATCCGACTGTGGCATTGATTAATTATAATTATCAGCAAAGCAATACGTACTCTCATATAGATACTTTTAATTATAGTCTGAAGTAATTAGAAAATATAAATTATAATCTTAGATATCCGGTTTTATGCATTTTAATTCAACCTAATCGAACTCTCAGTAGAATAAGCCAATTACTGTTTAATTCCACTTTTTATAAAATAGGAATATGTATATTATGTATAAATATATATAATATGCATAAATGGAAAATATTTTATTTCTAAAGCATATCTCAGGTTTGTAATAAAATATATTTAACACGTTCGTCGCCCAGCGTTATTCAGTTGAGTTTCTCGCGGGGCTCAAATGCGACTGTCGGAGCGCTAGAATGTAAACAGAGCGATAATCGGGAATACCAACAATGAATTAAAAAAAAAAAACCAAATTGAACAAGAAGAACGTCACCCAAATATGGGTGACGTGGCAACGAACATGTTAATTGTCAAATAACTACCTACTAAACATATTCTCTTGCTCTGTCTTACAAGGGAACGTTTTGTACTGTTACACTGGAAAATAAAAAATGTTGTGTGCGTTTTGGAGTTTTCCTAGCCCTTATTAATAATGAAAAACCGTGGGTGCTCGTTTTTTCACTTTTAATAAGGGATAGGGGGACTACAAAACGCACACAAGATTTTTTATTTTCCGATGTAACAGTACAAAACGTTCCCTTGTAAGATATTAGGTTTCAAATTGAAGCAGCTCTAACTAAAAATGTCAATGTTATTGAAAACACTGTTCTGGCAGAAACATTCAAGATTCTATAATAGAATCTAATTCTGCCTAATATATTTATCTTAAGGCATCGTCATTAACAACTATGCATGTGCAATCGATGCAACATTAAATATCAAAGTTGGGCAAATTGTATTCCGAATAACGATTTTATTCGACGAAAAATTATTCGTCATTCGCGAATAAATTTAGAGAGTTATTCGAACCAGATTTATTTGAATACATTATGTAGTAGCACACATATCGGTAAAGGTCGCGCTCGACCGACTCTCACTGTGTTAGTAGTGTCGTTGAGGGTCTTGAGCTCGAGCCACACCGTCACTATAGTACAGTAAAACCTGTTTTTGTGCGGTCCTTTTTTATGCGATTTTATTTTTATGCGATTTGTTTTGTGCGATTTTATTTTTGTGCGATTTTTTTTGTGCGATTTTTTTTTATGCGTTATATGAATTTCAACGGCGTTGGCATTACTGTAATGTTTTCTATCAGTGTACATATAAATATGCACTTCAAGACGCTCTGTTCATTTGGTTTAAACAGTTTCCCGACAATGTACATTCAATTATTTTCGCTCGACGCGCTAGCAGCATACGCTTTGTATTCCGAGTTTTATCCACGACTCACGTGATTAAGGATTCATTTTATAGTGAGATTAAAGGTAAATAAATTAATTACTTTTGTTTTTATTTGTATATAGTTTTTATGATTTTCATTTTATCTTTAAACATATGTACTCCCTTAAAATGAATAATTGTAGCCAAAAAAAAGTGAAAAGAAAGACAATTCCATTAGAAACAAAAAATCTAATATTAAATAGACTAGCAGATGGTGAACCAATTCATCACAAGAAGATGCGCGTTAAGGATTACGACGACTAGCAGTGAATTATGTAATGTGCATTTTGAAAACTTCTCCATGTCTACAATGAAAAATTAAATGTTTTTATAATGTGTAATTTAATTATTTATTTTGTTTGGAAGCACTTTCTCATGTATTTCGTAAATAATTGACGTATTTTCTAAGTGCGACTTTTTTTATGCGGTCCCTCTCCGCCGCATAAAAAAAAAATTTCTGTAGTATGTCGTACCAAGTTGTTTATCATATGTAGTATTTATGAAATTTCCGAATATTTTTTTGTGCGGTTTCTTTTATGCGGTCCCTATCTACCGCATAAAAACAGGTTTTACTGTAATAGAATATTTGTGCGGAGTGAGAATTTACTTCGACACCGTCTTCCGCAGTTCCTACTCCAAGGGTTTCAGTATTTTTCGAAAATATGGGTCCTCCATTGTTCGTGACCTAAACCATTCGGTGTCACCTGTCACCATACCTCGTAGAAATCACATGATCGCTTTATTCCTCTGTGAGTCGATTAAATTTTTATTCAAATAAAAAATTATTCGTTATTGACGAATAATTTAATTTTATTCGAATGTTTTATTCGAAGATTATTCGAATAAACATTTATTCGCATAAATTTATTCGAACACTTATTCGAATGAAAATTTGGTCGAATAATGCCCAACTTTGTAAATACACACCAACAAAAATGGATAAACCAAAAACATTGATCGTCAACTATAAAAAATTACTCAAATATGAATTCGTTCCTAGGTTCATGCCTACGATCTTATTTCTCTATGCTGTTTTTGTCGCTCACTTTTTTTCCATACCAGTGCTCGTTGACATATTCAATTTGTATGCAGACGGAACGAATTATAGTTCACTTTCCCGGCGACTTGAATAGAAATGACATTGCGTTGGGGTGGAAGGTGGAAAGAGGGGGGGTTGCCGGTGTAAATTGGATTCATTAGCGTGTGGACATCAATTTTTCCAGGAGTCAGTAATAAAGTCTGGCTTTAAACGAACTACCGGTACGAATGGCAGAGCCTGAGGGGAGAACGGCCGCCGGTCGGTCTGTTAAATGAAACAAAGCCGTTACAACGAATGGGTATTCACCTACGGTACGATTGAACGGTGAGGAGAGGCTGGAGGTGAGGTACCCCCCCCCCACCCTTGTGAACTGGACAGAGAGAGTGGGAAAGTTTGAATGAGCAGGAAAGAACAGGAGACTGTGCCGGCCGGTTAGTAAATTAAAATTGTTTCTCTTTTCGAAATGGAAACATTCCGATATCGGGGCGATTATCCAAACTGAAGTGCCTTTTTTTCCATTCTATTCGCGAACCTTACCAACTGGAATCATTCAACACGAGTAATTTACATACTTTTTAACAGTCTAACACATGTCGATCAATATCTTTCACTGGCTGACAGCGAAACTACGGGACAAAAGGAACAGGTGTTACACTCCAGGAATAAAGTTCATCGACGAAAACTCGGAGAAACGGAAATTTAATTTTTAACACGGAAGCATCGTAAAAATTTCCTTCCTGTTCACTGAGTTTTCATGAGAATTTGGTCTTTCAAAGAACGATCTTTAATACTATTATATGTATGTATCAGGTTATGTCCGATGTCTGCGTATTTTTGTGTGAATTTTATTACGCAAAAAGGCATACAAAAAAATAAATATAATCACCAATGTAATTTCCTTCTTTTCAACAACTTCTGGGTATTTTTTTACCAACTGGTCATTTATAGCTTTTAAACATTCACTGTTGATATAATTTGAAGATCTTTGGAACGTTCCCTATCTTTGAGAGTAAAATCATCATTACAGATTCTCGAAAATCAATATTAGCAGTTTCTCACTTTCACTCCATTTGGGCCGTGAGTTTCATTAATATTTTCAGTAGCCTGTGTAACATTTACGCCTTTGTTGTATTTATAAAGCATACAGTGCGTTATGTGCACTTTATCAGCGTTTATTGTTGGAACCGTACATCCAGCGTTTCATGTCCAGTTTATGTCCGAATGTCCTACGACCAGTTTGCACATCCCTAGAATGTTCGTAAGACTTCAATTTCGGATGTTCTAGAAACGTCCATCCCGAAAGTCGTACGGATGTTCTTCAAACTTAAATTTCGGATATTGTAGAAACGTCCATCCTGAAAATCCTACGGATGTTCTGAAGATATAAATTTCACATGTTCTAGGACTGTCCGTTTCTTAAGTTTCATGAATATTCGTAGGATATACATTCTGTGTAAAAAGTACCCGGAATTTATCATTTGAAAGATGCTCGTAAAAGATATAGTCACAATTTTTGTTCTGTAAGTTGGTACCACTGTACCGAGTACCACGTGGGAATTTGAGCGCGATCTGTCACTCAGTGTGTTGACAGCAGCTGTTTTTGTTAACTAAACTTTTGAGTGTTCTGCGATTTTTACAATAATTAAAATTTTAGTTGAACAAAGAGTTTGCCTTAAATTTTGTCTCTCAAACGAAATTTCGTGTGCCGAATCACTGAAAATGTTGCAGAAGACCTACGGTGAATCGTGCATGTCAAAAACACAGGCATATGAATGGTATAAAATATTCAAAGAGGGCCGAAAAGTGGTAGTTGATTTGCGTTCGTTCTGGTCGACCTGCGACGTGTACGAACGACGAAAACATCGACAAAATCAAGAAGCTGGTGCTCGAAAATCGTCGTATGAGTCTTAGAGAGTTGGCTGAAGAGGTCAACATATCTTTTAAGTCCGTTCATAACATTATGACTGATATTTTGGGCATGAAACGCGTCTCCGCACGACTGGTACCGAAAGAGCTCAATTTTCTCCAAAAACAGCATCGAAAGCAGGTCGCTGAAGACATGATTTCCCGAGCTTCTACGGACTCCACCTTCATGAAATGCATCGTAACTGGCGACAAAACATGCGTTTACGAGTACGACATGCAAACAAGCCAACAGTCTTCGGAATGGCGCCTCGAAAACGAGCCAAAACCCAAAAAACCGCGTCAAAGTCGCTCGAAAATCAAGGTCATGCTCACAGTTTTCTTCGATTATCGTGGGGTGGTGCACTCCGAATTTCTTCCAAAGGGACAAACGGTGAATAAGGAATACTATTTAGGCGTCATGAGACGTTTGCGCGAGAATATCCGCCGAAAACGGTCAGATTTGTGGAAGGACAATTCATGGATTTTTCACCACGATAATGCACCATCGCACAAAGCGATCGTTGTGCAAGAGTTTTTGGTTAAAAACTCAACGAATGTTATCGACCAAGCACCGTACTCGCCTGATATGGCACCGTGTGACTTTTTCCTGTTTCCGAAGCTAAAATTACCACTTCGAGGAAGGCGTTTTGAGTCAATTGAGGCCATAAAAGAAAATTCGCTGAAGGAGCTGAAGGCCATACCTCAATCAGCCTACGAACAATGTATGAAGGATTGGGTCAAGCGCTGGCATAGTTGTATTGCACTCGATAGGGCCTACTTTGAAGGCGACAAAATAAATTTAAATGAATAAATCAATTTTTTGTATTTTATTTAATAATTCCCGGTACTTTTTACACAGAATGTACATTGCGAATGGTTTCGTTTAGTAATTTTGGCTGAATTTCATTCCGTGCAAGGTGATGGATCCCCATAAGCAAGGTGTCACTAGAGAATCAACAGAGAAGTGTAACGACACTAGTGGCTTTGTACGAAAACCTTAAGAAAATTGAAAAAACATGTTCTTTCTTAAACTGTCTCTAACCAGCAAAGGATCAGAGTTTTGTTGTGAAAATAGAAATAAACACAATGTACAGTAATTCCGCATTGAACGCAATAAACTCGGTCCGCTTCACTGCATTCACGACAACGTGGAAACGTTTTCAGCACCTTACAATGTAATTTTTTGCTCGAAATGCATGCCTCGACAGCTTGCCTTTGTAGAGTTCCGAACGTAGAAAAGGACAAGCGATTGAAAAACAGAGAGAAAGTTTCTGATTCCACTCGACTCGACTACATGGCCCGACTGTGATGCTCTCGCCGGCCAATGACTTCATTGTGGCCGCCTGCGGCTCGCGTTATCTTGCTCGGTCTCGGTATGTCTTGTACGCTCTTTGTCGTACCGTTTCGGCCAATCGAGGTAATTCTTTCAATGCTTAATTGCATCACTCGGATCCCCCGTGTCGCATCGACTTGCAACAGTCGATCGCGGTGAGCCAAAATACGGAATACGAAGGTCAGCGAATGCAAAAGAAAGAGAGGACAGAGTCGAGGTAGCCGAGTAATTCGTCTCACCGACACGCAGACCTCTCGTTCTTTTCCATTCGCTGTCATTCGCATCTCGTATTCTGGCTTCACTGCGAGCGACGACTCGGTTAATGCACAGACTGGCTATAGCGCTATAGCAGACGGGGAAACACGACGCACAGTTCGTTTCTTAAAACTCCGAGTCTCACTCGCAATAAACAGTTCGATAACCAGATGCTCTGCCCGAGTATGACATTGGATAAATTGTTACATGATGGATTAAAGACAGCGGTGGTGCGTTCGAATCCTTTCGTGAGCAACTGTATATGTATGCCTACGTACGCGTTTATTTATTTTCCTTCCGACATTCAATATTGTACCATTTTAAATCTTTCTGACACCTTTGTACACAATAAACAAACGCTCCAACATTTTTTTATGTTTGTACTTTATCAGAAGCAATAATAAAAGAATATGAATTTTTAACACCTTCTACATAAGTAAATATGTTTTAAATTATACCGTGTTTGGTATCGTTTAAATCGTAATAATCTCACCAATATGTTAATAAAAGTTTCATTAACAATGAACCAAAAATAAAAAAGTTTCATCATTACATTAGTATCGTGTCACTCGATGCCCGGGCATGTAATCTTTTCTTGCTCTTCCTTCGTTCAGCCGTCGGCTCGTGAAAGGGAAGCGGCTGCGACGCGCTGGGCAAAATTAAGCGCTTGACAAGTTTCACGGCCCCCTTCCCCAGTGGTGGGGATGACGATATTGAATTCATCGAGTCGTTTTCGTGTTGCGTTCAACGCGGGATTACTGTACTTGGAGATCATAATCCCCAGACCTATATTTTCATTAGAATTCCTTATAGGAAATTTAACCTTTTATTTATTAATAGGAACTAACTAGATCTAATTACTACTCAGTGCGGAAATCGCAGGAAAGTTAATCTTTTATTTGTTAAACTCAAACCAACCTAACCTAAATCCTGTCGCCTTGCACAGAGAATGAAACCCAACCGCAATTTAAAACATTTGGGAAACGTTTCTTATACTCCTTTTAAGACATTACCATAATGTTTTTGAAAACACTTTAAACATTCCCAAAAAGTACAGAGAAGGTTAGTTTTACACATTCGGAATACGTTCTGAAAATGTTGACACAGTACGTCTTCAGGGCGTTCCATTTTGTAAATAGGATCTTCCTAGGACATTGAAACATCTTAACGATGACGTAGGGGGGACATGTGGACCTTTTCGGGACATCCTCCGAATGTACCGAATGTTTGGAACGTACGTTCTCCGGACGTGCACATGACGTTTTTGTGTTATTTGGGTCGGTTTACTGATAGAATATTGGCACTACACTGATCCACGAAAACGAAGAACAATGCTGAAATAATTAAAATAAAAGCATCCAACGAAATACGCAAAAATTTTTTAAATGTTCCGATATTTTCGAACAAAGTAAATTACTTAGAATTTGTCGTTACATCCTAGAAAATAATTACGATTGTAACAGAATTTAAAAAATACCTATATATTATTACAAAATCGGAACAATATTGCAGCGAATACTAGACTAAAGGAGACCAGAAAAGTTTCGTATCTCTGGGACGTAATAATGTAATCCCGTACACACGCTTCGCGATTAGAGCCGCGGGAGATTCATGGCAACGACTTCGCACCGTCGTTGTTCCAGAATTAAAAACAGCCGAAAGTCCCCCCATTAAAGTGTAGTGTAATTGCTACGTCGTCCCGGTCATATTCCATGTGATGCACAGCCCACAGATTTCGAGGTAACATTTTTCCGGGAGGAAAGTTGACTCGCACGAGAAGTTTCGTCGTCTGTGCCGGAGATAGAAAAAAAAGCTTTTCCTGGGGCAATGGTAACCTGGCGAATCGAATGGAGAGGCGAGATCAGCGTAAAATAAGTTAGCGGAACCGCCGAGACCCCAAACCCATCTACCCCTCCCTATTGCTTTTTCTCTGCTAGCACCGTAGGTTCTCCTCTACCTCGGTCTCTCTTTCCCAGGCTCGATTTCGGCGGAGAGCACCAGGAACGTTCACTGGAAGCCGGATCGCGTACGGTTTTTGCAGAAACGACCTCGGTATTTCTCTCCGAGTGAAATTAACGATCGTAGAACAGCACCGTGTACCTTCGGCTGCGCTGGGATAAAGCAAAGGGGTTTATGGGCCGTATGTACACACTCGCCTAGGTAATACGCGTCCTTTCTTTGTTTCTCCTCACCACTCGCCACCCATTCTTCTCTTTCGTCCGATTCACGAAGTATGCTTTTCGAGAACCACCATGCATTTTCAATGGCGTCCGTATTAAATCGTTGCACGTAACGTTTACGCTTTGTTCCTTATAGATATTAAGGCATAAGTGGTGGTCGCGTTACCAGTTCCATTTTTTTCTCTTAGTGAGACACTAATATTTGCGGGAAGAATATAAAGTAAATGTCCCAGTGTTTGGACACGTCCTGGTGATTGAATATTAACGTGAATTTTTGTTAATGTTACATTTTTTTTAAAAATAGCGAACCTTAGAATAGAAAATAATTATCCGTAGTTATTTCTTATCATAAACCATATAAAAATGTTTGTAAGAACGCGATGTATTATTTAAAAATATATTATTATTTAGTAATCTTGAACTTGAGGCGACATGAATGCCTTCGTAATTGTTTTGGTAACACCGAGAGCGCATTTCTTAAGCTCGTAAATAATAAATAATTCGTGTTTTTTCGATTAAGTAAAAGTTTTTTGAACTTGTTAAAGTCTCTAGAATTGATACCAACTTCGTTTTAGTAAAACCTTTTTCTTTTAATGTCGAAATTATCGAGTTTAAATTCACCTTTTTATTTTATTTCTTTTGTTTCGGGAATTTTTTATAACAATAAGACTTTTAAGAAGAAGAATTAAAGTAGCGTATTAAAAAAGAAAAACTAGAAGAGAACAAAAAACAAAAATTTCTTAAGAAAGTTGCAAAAAGTGTTAAGAAAAATCAAAAACAAAAAAAGGAATAATGTTAATTTTGTTAATTTTGTTTAGCTTTGTTATTTTTAATTTTGTTTTATTTAAAATATATATTTTCTATAAAACATTTATAATAAACCAAAGTTAAATCCTCTGTGTTTGTTTGTAATGCACAATTTCGTAAATGTATAAAGATAAATGTTTAAAAGCTTTTACCAAATATATAACACATACATACATTGTTACGTACGGAAACACTTTCGTGACCTCTTAACCGTATCGGGAGTTGGAATTCATCCGGTCAGATTACGTAATTGCCCATGGGGTGTTATGGCGTGTCCAGATTTTCTTGGAAAACAGTTTCCGTTGAGGAACAGGCGTCCCCCCCCCCCACTACATTTAGACTCGATTTTCGGGGTATAAAAAGGGACGCGTACAGCTTGTCCGCGGGTCATTCTCATACCAGAAGTCTAGCTAGTAAGATCGGGTATTAAAGTTCCTGTCAAGCATTTTTAAGTAAGCTAAACTCTGCATAACAAATCCCCGCATTTCTCAGTATTAGCTTTCGCGACCACTACTTACAGTAACATTTTTAAAACCTTTACTTTACTTTTATACATTTTTATATTTATAATTCAGTGTTGTTCATTTCAACTCTAGAATAATATCTAAATTCCCAGCTAGAAGTGAACCCACAAAGGCACACTTTTACCGCTCGAAGTGTACCGAATTCTTCAAGTTACGAGGCCCATACTAACAATCCTAGTGGTTCCCTGAGATGAAATAGGCTCAGGTTCGTCCACGAAAATCTTTCCTAGTGGCTCCCTGTGATGAAATAGGCACAGGTTCGTCCACATAACAAACTCTAAAAAGCCAAACTCGCCATTTCCTCGGCTTTCGCAGCCGCTTAGCCCTGGCTCGTAACAACATAATAATAGAATGCCATTTTCCCTTAGTGTTATGTATTTATTAATTTATAATGTATACATTTATAGATTTAGTTCATAATTTTTATTGTTTTATTTATTTATAATTTTGATTCTTTTATTTATTGCATTAAATTAAATTTGTTACGTTCTTATTTGAATTTTTACAACATAAAAGAAAAGTATCACGTTTTACTATTAAAAATTAGCTATGATTAATTTATTGACTGTTATTTCCAAACACTGGGACAGCTAAATTTAATCACTAGGACATGCCGTAAATTCCGTCCAATCACTCGGCCAAATGAACGCTTTTAGATATTCATAATACTTTTTTCACGCGAACGCTTTCCTATAACGACTTGTCTGGAAGAAGTTCTGATCTATCGATTGAATGTACTTTTTTGCCAATCTATATTATTTTACTATATATAATAAAGATCTTCGTAACCGCAATCTTCGCCTTAAACGACCAACTACTGAGACATTTACCTTACATTTAAATAACCGTTATGTCGGTATAACGTACATACGCAGCTTATACTTTGACAGAATATAGTAAAGTAAGTTATGGTCGTGCATTTTTACTTGAATCACATTTATTGTTCGGTAATTTCTGTATTTTGATTAGAAGAAAAAATAATTATCACTACCACAATATACATATGTGTTTGTATTATAAATGTGGAAGGTACATCACAAATACTAAACAAGTCTCTGTTTTTATTTATGTACATTTAACAATTTTTATATAAGTGCATTGGAATGTTCCTACTAGTACCTATGTTTTATTAAATGCGCATATACTTTGACCTTGAATTTATTAAATACAGGATAAATATGTCAATGTAAACACACGTTCACAAACATAGAATTTCTACGAATGCAGAAACTTGGTCATTAAGCTAAAGTGTTTCCGTATAATTGGATTGCAAGCAGCACCCTAAATTGGCATGAAGCCATTCTGCGACATCTGCTTCCTTCTTTGTCTTTCTTCGGCTTAAGAGTATTGAAAATAACTACCTTTCAGTTTTTGCCTCACGCCGCGTAACAGTAGATTTATAATGACTTACCTAAAACAGAAAAAATGAAGAATTAATACATGTCACAACGTGTTTGGTATTATTAATGTGTACGTTTATAGCGAAGTTTATGTGTTAAACTAAATATATTATAAATAAAATCAATTTAAAAATAAATGAAACTTCAAAGTCAATTATTAAGAGAGCAGTTGAGTTTCGACCCATGATTCCTTTCAGACCTTTTACCGTTACGATGAGTAGAATATAATGCAATCATAAAAAATTTGACCTTCAAATTCAAGGTCAAGGTCAATTTTCCGGAACCTCAATCACTATGAAACTGAAGATGTAGAATTCGGCTGTAGCAGGCGCGACATGTAATTTCTTGTCACTCTGTACGTCAGAAAGAAGTCTAGAGTCTTAGCCGTCTCACACACTTTCAATGTTGCAAATAAAAATTATTAATTACATTATCAAAACTATAAATGGCGTTTTACAGCAGAAAGATTAATTCTTCAAACTACTTTGAACAAATATTTCCTGCTTCTATTTTGCGTTTTGTACCTCTCAACTGTTAGACTCTCTTTTTTCAAAACATCGATATAATTAAAAAAATCATAACAAATAGTTATATTTTCTACCCTTAAGAGAGTTTGAAAGTACAATACCGCAGATCACAGGAGACAAAAATAAATGACTGGATGAGCTTTGACGTCATTAACTGAACGTCATTGATACGCGCCACCGCACGTGTTCGATCGATCTTTGTATCTCTTCCCCTTTTATCTACCGGGAAAGCGGGATGGGGAGTATCCGCGTAGAAAAATTGCATGTAACGAATCGTGGCGCCTGTACGATCGCATTTCCGATCACGTTTCCGCGGTATTGAATCATCCAATTAGTGTCGTCCCGGGAGCGAGAAATACACGGATGACACCAGATGGTCCCTACGTGAGAACAAGAGTGTCGATATCTATTCAAAAGATAGAGATTCTCACATGCGCAACAAGATGTATATAGAAGAATAATGGATTTTGTTTTACTTGAATTTCATTTTCATCGAACGACACATTCATACAGGAATATAAAATTTGACCGTGAACCGTGTTCTCGAGTACTTCATTTTACGATACATTTATGAGCAGACATACTGTGGTTTATAGCGTCTGATGATACACTGATACCGTGAAAATTCAACGGGTATTAAGTTTACGATTATATTGTAGTTTACGGATTACTTTTATGTTACGTCGTGCTCGTTATTGTATTAGTTTAATGGCGTACCTCGGCGTTTGTCTCGCCTTGAACAAGTAATGTGTGTACTCAGGTTAACTCTCTAATTATGATGGTTGTTAAAATCTTTGCATATGGAATATAGATTTTGATACTGGAGAAATGTCATTGCATTGATCATTTTAATCATTCATTAACAATGCAAAGAAATAACAGAAATAAAGTATTGATTTTCAAATTAACTTTGAGGAGTTACGATTTACTATCTTGTTCTTTGTGGTAAATTAAGAATAAGTTGTAAATGAAATATTTCATACATTTTAATCATCTTAATCATAAATTTATCTTAACACTATAGAAAATGTGTTTTAGATGTTGAATGAATGTATTTGAGATGAGATGTGTGTTTGAGTCCGTTGTAATTTATCTGGGTACCTACAGTCGGTGTAAAAAGTATTCGTACACCCTTTAAAACGGAACAACTTTTTTAAAATTGGTCCAAATAACTTGAGGTTTTTTTTGTGAAGTTAGAGACATTAATTTACTAAATGATGTGAAAAAAAATTTGAAAAATTTGCAATTGGTCCGAATCGCGAAGAAAATATTAAAGGTCGTGTTTTACAACTTTTTAATCTGAGGCTATAATGAAAATTTAATAAATACGTATCGAAGATTTATGTTAGTTATGTACATACTGAAACTTTCATTGAAATCGGTTAATACAGAAACGAGCGACAGGCATCAAAAGATGTGAGAATTGTTAGATTTACTACAGTTGTAGATCGAAAGTCGGGAAAAACTGCGATTTTCAACATTTTTAATCGTTTGTATCTCGTAGCAACGTTAACCGATTTTGATGAAATTTTCAACATTATACAACTAACATAAATCTTCGATATGTATTTATTAAATTTTCATTATAGCCTCAGATTAAAAAATTGTAAAACACGACCTTTAATATTTTCTTTGCGATTCGGACCAATTGCAACTTTTTGAAATTTTGTTTTCACATCATTTAGTAAATTAATGTCTCTAACTTCTCAAAAAAAACTCAAGTCATTTGGACCAATTTTAAAAGAGTTGTTCCGTTTTAAAGGGTGTACGAATATTTTTTACACCCACTGTACATTCTGTTCAATAAAAGCGTGAAAAAGAATGGCAGCGAGTTTAAGAGAGGTAAGGTGTCGGCTAACATACAATGCACACGTATTGGAGTCAATCAGCGAGACACAGTATAAAGAGTCTGTTCTTTACAATGAGTGCGATGTACGCTACTCGTTTCGAAGCTGTGTTCTTATGTACGTATTTTCGCAAACCCAAACTGTCGCATGTAGCGGCAGCCCGATACATGCAAAAGTCAGTAGTGTTCGTGAAGAAACGAGTGAAACAGTGGCAGGAGTCTGGAACCGTCGACGACCTTCCTGAACGTGGTAGAAGTCGTGACACTTTCATTGAACAGGACCGATGATACTGCGATTATTTCGGCAGGATCCTTCACACAACGCTGCGGCACGCCCAACAAAAACTAGCAGAGGGAGGAATACGAGTGTCCTTGCATACGTTGCACCTACGTTCGCGGGAGCATAACGTGCAATATCGAAGTACGCGGCTGAAACTAGTGTTGTTAAAATGAGCTTTAACAGCTCGAGTCGCGGTTCAGTCCCTAAAGGCTCGAACTAGTGTTGTTAAAATGAGCCTCGAGTCTTGAGCTTTAACAGGTCGAGTCGCGGTTCAAACCCTAAAGGCTCGAACCCTCAAGGTTCGAAGCTTGAGTCGTGAAAGCTCGAGTCTTGAACGCTCGAGTCTTGAACGCTCGAGCCTTTAAGCTTGAAGACTCGAGTTGTATAAATTGTATGTAGTGAAGTAATGTACAGACCTTGAGTTTTCGAAGCCTTGAAACTTAATCTAAAAGTTTTCAGTTTTTAACTCTAATATTACACGAATCTCAAGCTTTTAAAGCTTCAAGGAGGAATAATCCAAAAACGTCCAGAAAAGCAAGGTTTTCGTAAATTAGTTCTGCAACACCCAAACCTCATTAAACTATTATTAATAGGGTGATCAAATATATATTTTGGACAATACGTTAAATTTTCTTTTATTACAAAATACCTATGTATACTTGAGTAAGATATACGAGTCATAGGATATTACGCGTCGAACAAAATAGTTTCTCAATTTGTTCACGGTTCATTGATCTGAGAGACAAAGTTGGGACATTTGTTTCGCTATTCACGTGATATTCGACTTAATATTTTAGTAGAATATTTTCGAAAAATTATACTTTGAAAGTATATATAAAGAACTTAATTTTTCCCAATCGTCACTGTGTTATTCCACATTAAGTCTGAAGCTTTAAGGTTCAACCCTCTAGAACCCTTAAGTGTTAAATAATGGAATTAACACTAAATCTATAATATGATACCATATACAGTTTTTAAAAAATACAGCCATGACTGCAAACACATGAAAGATTGATACCAAGAAAGGGAAATAAAAAATGAAACAAAATAACCATTGAATAATAGACGAAATAAAACATTCCTAAAAATTTGTCTGTAATGTTCGAAATATAGTATTATCGACTGAAAACATACTTTTACGCCGTGGTGGTCATAGATGACCGGCAGCAAGATTAATGTATTACGCATGATAATTTTGCACAATACATATAATCATATTGTGTAATATGTTATCATATGATTCTAATAGGCAATCAGGCGCTGAAGACAAAACCAGCAGAACACGCTCGGTAATGAACGTGTTAAACATAAAAGCCTCGAGCTTCGAGGACCGAGCCTTGAAACTCGAGCTTCGAGTTTTGACAACTCGAGCTTCATATAATATTAGCCTTAAAGACTCAGTCTTTAAGGCTAAGCTTTATAGCTTCGAAGACTCGAGCTTTATACATCAGTAGCTGAAACCGTTGTTGACGCTGTGACACATTCAACAACGTCTGCAGTGGGCACAGGCTCCGGAGGCCAAGAATGGAACACCGTAATCTTCACCGATAAATCCACCGTCGTCGCAGCGTATCCCCGAAGGCGTGTTTGGTCCGTACGTGGCGAGCCAGTCACCGTATGCACCATTAAGCATCCCTTGAAACTGCATGTTTGAGGATGCATATCGCTGTATGGTTTTGGAAGATTGTGCGTCTTCAACGGGACTTTGACGGTAGAGAGACTGGGCAAAATCTATCGACGGTATTTACTATCCTCCACAGATTGCTCATACGGCCCGGATCCGGCGGCGTGGGTGCTGCAAGAGGACAACGACCCGTAACATCGTTCTCGGCGCAGTACCCAATGGAAGATGGATCAGAGCATTTCCACCTTGTCATGGCCCTCGCAAAATCTTGACGCAAACCCAATAGAAAACGTCTGGTCTCTAATGATACTTAAACTGCGTGGAAAACGTATTCATATCCATGTAGCCTTCTGCCGCCAAACTCGCGTAGTATGGTACTCTCTTCCACAATCATACGCCCAGTCACTAGTGAAGTACATACCCCGCCGTTGCCGTGCCATCCAAGACAACGGTGGCGATTGGAACTCTTACTAGATAAATTGCATGATAACATGACACCTCTACTTCCACACAAACTCTTTACTTTTTCCAGAACCTTCTTCATTTCGGCGTAATCGTCGACACGATTTTATTGAACATAGTGTAAATATCATTTAAGTTCTATATAAATTATAGTTACTTCTTCGCTGGTAAAATAATAGAATTATCTGACTGCTGTTTGCATCTTAATTGTAAGGACACTTCGATGTAGTTTTTAGTAATGTAGAAAAGATACTCTTTAATATAGTTGTCATAGATTCTAGGATACCTGTCCCGAACCACAACACATGAACTAAAATTAGTATTTTCAGTGGTTTAAAGGTGTATTCTTCAATGAAATTCAAAATAAAGTCGAAACTTTAATTTAGCAGAACAGGTGCTATTAGCGCGTCTCACGAATCGGGGATTCGTCAAACGAAAGATGATAAAAAGTTCGATTTATTATGTTTTTCTTATTTGCTATTATACGCAGTTTCCTGAGATGTACAAGCGTAGCGCGTAACCACCGCTAGCGCGGGAACTCGGCTGGCAAACTCGCGCTCTGATTGGTCGGGGTTTTTCATTAATATCTCGTTAACAAAGCCGCAGATAATATTTTCGCTAAGGAAAACGTAGTTTTAAATCATACCAGCAACTCCTCATTTCCCGGAAGAGACACATTCTTGAGACACCCTGTATACTCGTATTTACGCGTTGAAATATTTTTGCACTGTATCTGCAGGTATAACCCATCTTCTTTTACTTATTGCCTTGATAACTGTATAAGTAACAATAAAGAAAAAAGAACGAAGACTCACTATTAAAGTAATACTTATAACAGATAGGTGAACTCTATCCTTGAAAAAATTCACTCTCGCAGGTGTGACTACCTAAACAGAGATATCAAGTTTTAGCCAACTTGGCCGCAGTGAAAGGATTAAATTGAATGTTCAATTGTACACTTTTGAACCTAAATCGTATCGTTGTCGCTTCTGTATGCCCTTAAACAGATAGACCGATTGTTTAAGTTGCCAATGTGATTAACTCCACAAAATTTATATTTGTAATTTATTTTACATATAAAATGTCAAGTACCAATCAAGTGCTTTAGCATTAAAATTTGAAGAAATTCAAGAATTGTAATTAGTCACTTTTACCTGTGAACGACTCATATGACGGTTGAAGGGTACGATAGAATAATTTTATAAAATTGTAGCTCCCATCTAGCGTACTGTAGACGGTATGTAGGTCATCAAAGTATTTGCGGGCCTAGCGTACACACTGACAGCTGTATTGCGTATTGTAGTTTAGGATGTGTCAATCACTATTGATTATGAGGCATAGCGCAAGAATCTTACTTGTTTGCCAAAGTTGTGCAATAATAATCTGCTTTCTCTGCGCCTAATACCAAAGTTAATTCGTCAGCAGAAGAAAGTACGCCATGGCGAAAAGTTTTGTAAAATAGTACAGGGAAATGGACTGCATCACAAACCTTGTCTCTCAGAATACCCTAACAGCAGTTGTAATACTTTTTATTCTTTTTCCGTTCGTGTTCGACCAGAGTACTAACGGTGGCTATGAAGCTTGATTCAACCGGATTACACGGTAAATTTGGAATTCTCGGCTCACGAATACCGCGTGCTTTCTACGAATCAGAATCGGTACGCGCAAGTGGGTTAACTAGATTTTTCTGGATTAGGAAGAACACGACCAACTTTTCGTATGCAGTCGAGCCATATGACGAAACGTGGGTCCGTGCTAAGTCACGTTGGAGCACCGACAGAATTATGGCGAGTTTTATACGACAGACACCAAAACGAAGGAAAGGAAAACAGAGCCAGCTTTCTTTTTATATCATTATGACGGAACAATATTATAACCGGATTTTTTGCAAAAATTCCGTGGTGCGGTATGTACTCTTAAAAAACATGTCTAAAACAATTTGTGGAAACCCACGGTTGCCTCACGAAATTGTCCATTGAGCAGATGTAAGCTGTCTACTGTGGAGCACTATATTCAATTTGGAATTTGTGACTTAACGATAGGCCTCTAATAAATAAGCTACGCAATAAGTCGACGGGTAAAAGGTGGTAGCTCAAAGAGGGAGCCTAGTTCTGTGTCGTATAAAATATTCGCCAATTCATTTCGGCTAGCACACATAATTAAAGCGCCACGTGTGCAGGAGGTCCGCCATAAATCTCCAGGATCAGCAATAACGTCGGAGACTTGGCCGTTGCCGTTGGTGGTGCGGATGATGGTGATGGTGATGGCGATGGTGGTAGTGATGGTGGCAGCAATGAAGGTGGCGCGGGGTGCCCACAATTCGTCGGCTGGACCAGTGAAGAACAGTTTGGCATCAAGTCGTGAGATATTACGTGAATGTTCTCGCCCTATACCACGATGGGAACAGGGAACGAGGGGTGTTCTCACAGCAGAGTCAGAAACGGAAGGACATATAGCCAAGGTTGAGGTGCCTAGTTGGCTGGGCTGTGCATTTTGTACGCCGTACGTATTCAAACCGATTTGCGAGGATTCGCCCGACAAAAAGTCACGAAAGGAGAACCTGGGATTTACATTGGTAATGCGTACGCTAGGAAAGAGAGGGCAGTGGGAGTAACTCTTGTGGAATAACTAAAATGGTGGTGGTATACGAAACGGTTCATACTTTATCATTGATTCCGTTCCCTTTTCTTTACTATTAGACTAATTTCCTTTTTGTGCCTAATTAATAGGTATTTACATACAATTGACAACTTCATTAAATTAATTATCTTCTGAAAAATGAGTTTCAAATCCAAATAACATAACATATACAGGGTGTTCGACAACTAGTGGGAAAAAATGTAAGGGGTGATTCTTTGAGGCAAAATAAGACGAAAATCAAGAATAACGAAATTGCGAAAAATGCTTCGTTTGTTAGTTATAAGCGTTTAAAAATTAACCGAAATCATGGCAATCCGCGCGCACGTAATGTGTCAGCGGATCACGTCTCAACAGGGGCGTACAGTCACTTTAAAGACTCAACGACGTGCAGGAACAGTCGGTAGAACAGCTGTTTACTTACCTCGTAGAAGATGTCGATAACTTGTGCCCGCGGTATTTGAGTCGAATCCATTTGTATCGCATTAACTCTGATTACTCGATAAAATTCGCAAGAAATGTAAATATCTTCTTACGAATATTATCGAGTAGAGAGGGTTAATGCCCCCTCTAGTTGTCACGTATCACAATTGTCCTGTCCACGAGTATCCATGAAATTAATCCGCACACGCACGTACACCACAGAAGTCCGCGAAAAATGTCCACACACACTGAGCCATTGTCCCGTCCGCGAAAAATGTCCATACACACTGCGCGATTGTCCCGACCGCGAAAAATGTTCACACACTGCGCGATTAAGTAGACCCGCGAGCTGTTCCTCCGTTGGGTTTAACACTCTATAGGTTACACAAAACTAACACTCAAAATAATTAATTTAAAACTATTTAACACTAACTTTTATACTAATTTTTAACACGATATAATTAATAAAACCTACAATATTTAATAATACCTGCAATAATGAATAAAACCTACAATATTTATTAAAACCTGCAATAATGAATAAAATCTACAATATTTAATAAAACTTGCAATAATTAATCAAATCTACAATACTTAATAAAACCTACAATAATTAATAAGACTTACAATAATTAATTTGCACTATTTATAACGACGACATACGCGACACTACTAAATAATCACTACGTAATCGCTAAATAAACTAAAACTTAGTTTTCCGAAGATGAACTCTATTTGCTCGTAGAATGCAAAGGGCACCGTTCGGAAAGGACGACTGATATTGTTGAACTGATCCTCCCTCGTTAGGATCGATGTGGCGTAATAGGTCGATCCCCACTCTTTCATGGTCAATACTTTTTGGGAAGGAAAAACTGCATGGGAAAGTGTCTTGGAGGTCGCGTTTCTTTTCGTATATTCTTAGAGCAACATCTGTATTTTTTTCTCATACACCACTCGGGGCCTCGAGGCTACTTGGCCACGATGCCGAGGGAGCGCGCGTCTGGACATTATAAAACTGCCTCTTGTCTTCTGCAGGACGACCACCCGCCGATTTCCTGTAACGTCTTACTGCCATCGACGAAGACCTTGCCTATTGTGTTTTCGGCCGTCCCTCTAGACATTAACTTGTAAAAAGAACTTTCAACCTCGAATTCCAATTCCATGTTAGAAATGGTTCATATTACACCGAATGTATGTGTTTAACAATTTTATTTATTTTAGTTTCTTAGTTTCTTCATGCATCGTAATGAAGGTGCGGCAAATTTCATCTTAGTTTCATTCTAATATCATTATACGTTTTGTATGATCCATGTTAATTGCATATTATTTTTTTGCGGAAACAAGAACCTCAAACACTTGGAGTAAGATCGAAGTGGTAATAAAATGTGCAATGCACATAAAACATACAGTAAGTCCATATTCAATATTTCAGGAATAAACAGCGGCGCGCTCCGTCTCAGGTAGCAAGCCGCCTTCGTCGGTCGACCGTAAGCGGCTGGTGTCATTCATACCTGAATGACTTTACATTTAGGGGGTGACTGTGTGGACGAGCTTGTCCTCCGTCGCGGGGTGCCGAACGATGTTTTTAAACGAGTGCATGCGTTAATTGCTTATCGTTCGAAGCTTCGCTCGATAGGATAATATCTTTATTCCTGAAATATTAAATATTGACTTACTGTATGTTTTATGTGCATTGCACATTTTATTACCACTTCGATCTTACTCCAAGTGTTTGAGGTTCTTGTTTCCGCAAAAAAATAATATGCAATTAACATGGATCATACAAAACGTATAATGATATTAGAATGAAACTAAGATGAAATTTGCCGCACCTTCATTACGATGCATGAAGAAACTAAGAAACTAAAATAAATAAAATTGTTAAACACATACATTCGGTGTAATATGAACCATTTCTAACATGGAATTGGAATTCGAGGTTGAAAGTTCTTTTTACAAGTTAATGTCTAGAGGGACGGCCGAAAACACAATAGGCAAGGTCTTCGTCGATGGCAGTAAGACGTTACAGGAAATCGGCGGGTGGTCGTCCTGCAGAAGACAAGAGGCAGTTTTATAATGTCCAGACGCGCGCTCCCTCGGCATCGTGGCCAAGTAGCCTCGAGGCCCCGAGTGGTGTATGAGAAAAAAATACAGATGTTGCTCTAAGAATATACGAAAAGAAACGCGACCTCCAAGACACTTTCCCATGCAGTTTTTCCTTCCCAAAAAGTATTGACCATGAAAGAGTGGGGATCGACCTATTACGCCACATCGATCCTAACGAGGGAGGATCAGTTCAACAATATCAGTCGTCCGTTCCGAACGGTGCCCTTTGCATTCTACGAGCAAATAGAGTTCATGTTCGGAAAACTAAGTTTTAGTTTATTTAACGATTATGTAGTGATTATTTAGTAGTGTCGCGTATGTCGTCGTCATAAATAGTGCAAATTAATTATTGTAAGTTTTATTAATTATTGTAGGTTTTATTAAGTATTGTAGACTCTATTAATTATTGCAAGTTTTATTAAATACTGTAGATTTTATTCATTATTGCAGGTTTTATTGAATATCGTAGGTTTTATTCATTATTGCAGGTTTTATTAAATATTGTAGGTTTTATTAATTATAGCGTGTTAAAAATTAGTATAAAAGTTAGTTTTAAATTAATTATTTTGAGTGTTAGTTTTGTGTAACCTATAGAGTGTTAAACCCAACGGAGGAACAGCTCGCGGGTCTATTTAATCGCGCAGTGTGTGAACATTTTTCGCGGTCGGGATAATCGCGCAGTGTGTATGGACATTTTTCGCGGACGGGACAATGGCTCAGTGTGTGTGGATACTTTTCGCGGACTTCTGTGGTGTACGTGCGTGTGCGGATTAATTTCATGGATACTCGTGGACAGGACAATTGTGATACGTGACAACTAGAGGGGGCATTAACCCTCTCTACTCGATAATATTCGTAAGAAGATATTTACATTTCTTGCGAATTTTATCGAGTAATCAGAGTTAATGCGATACAAATGGATTCGACTCAAATACCGCGGGCACAAGTTATCGACATCTTCTACGAGGTAAGTAAACAGCTGTTCTACCGACTGTTCCTGCACGTCGTTGAGTCTTTAAAGTGACTGTACGCCCCTGTTGAGCCGTGATCCGCTGACACTCCGTGCGCGCGGATTGCCATGATTTCGGTCAATTTTTAAAGGCTTATAACTAACAAACGAAGCATTTTTCGCAATTTCGTTGTTCTTGATTTTCGTCTTATTTTGCCTCAAAGAATCACCCCTTAAATTTTTTCCCACTAGTTGTCGAACACCCTACATACAGTGAGAGTCAAACGTGAGTATACACCTCGAGAACACGGCGTTTATTTAACAATTATTAGATATATGTTACATTTATGGTAAAGTTATTTGAAAAACATAAAGTGTAGATTCATGGTAATTAAATGTAGAAAACGTAATTCAGTCTAATAAATAATATTTGAGATACAACATAAAATAGTTGAGCATCTGTAAAAATATGAATCAAAAGTGAGTATACACAACTAATTACGAATGATTTGTCTTCACTTATTAATAAAATTACGTACATTTAATATTTTGTTGGTCCACCTTTAGCTTTAATTACGGCAGCTAATCGTCTTCGCATGGATTCAACCAACTTACATGTTGTTGAAACAGAAATATCATTCCATACTTTTACTAGTTCGATTTTAAGGTTTTCCTTGTTCGTTATTTTTATTTTGCGTAAGTTCAAATCTAATATTTCCCACAAATTCTCTATTACATTAAGATCTGGGGATTGTGGTGGAGAATTCAGTTGATTTTGAGCATTTTGTTGCAACTATTCCTTAACAATCTTTGCCGTATGTTTAGGATCTCGATCTTGCTGAAAGACCCACGAATCTGGCAACTGAACTCTTCTAACACTTGCAGCTAAATTTGTTCTTAAAATATTTAGGTATTGAAATCTATCCATCGTATTGTTAATAAAAGCTAATTCCCCGACTCCAGAGGCTGCCATGCTACCCCAAACCATAATATTACCACCGCCGTGCTTGACGGTACTAACAAGATTTTTCGGTTCTAATTCCGTATTTTTTTTCCTCCAAATTTTTGGTTGCCTTTTTCTTCCAAACATTTCATATTTACTTTCATCAGTGAATAATACGGAGTTCCAAAATTCGAGTGGTTTGTTTATGAATTGTTTTGCGAATTGCAATCGCAAAACGCGATTCTTTGCACTCACGGCTATGCATACCTTGAGAATTTAATGATCTACGAATTGTACTCGCACTTATAGATTTTTGTTTTCGCACTTATAGCTCTTATTAACAATACGATGGATAGATTTCAATACCTAAATATTTTAAGAACACATTTAGCTGCAAGTGTTAGAAGAGTTCAGTTGCCAAATTCGTGGATCTTTCAGCAAGATCGAGATCCTAAACATACAAGAACGATTGTTAAGGAATGGTTGCAACAAAATGCTCAAAATCAACTGAATTCTCCACCACAATCCCCAGATCTTAATGTAATAGAGAATTTCTGGGAAATATTAGATTTGAACATACGCAAAATGAAAATTACTACAAGGAAAACCTTAAAATCGAACTAGTAAAAGTATGGAATGATATTTCTGTTTCAACAACATGTAAGTTGGTTGAATCCATGCCAAGACGATTAGCTGCCGTAATTAAAGCTAAAGGTGGACCAACAAAGTATTAAATGTACGTAATTTTATTAATAAATGAAGATAAATCACTTTTGATTTATATTTTTACAGATGCTCAACTATTTTATGTTGTATCTCAAATATTATTTATTAGATTGAATTACGTTTTCTACATTTAATTACCATCAATCTACACTTTATGTTTTTCAAATAACTTTTCCATAAATGTAACATATATCTAATAATTGTTAAATAAACGCCGTGTTCTCGAGGTGTATACTCACTTTTGACTCTCACTGTACATAATAATCCCTTATGTATTCTAGTCTGAGTAGTAAATCGACAAACGACCGGAAAACGAATGTTGTAATGGTGTCTCTGATTTAGGGTCATGTAAAAATATTTATAGGGTGCTAGACTTATACGTGCAATACATGAATGCAATCTCGTCGTGGTTGTCGTACGTCGGATGACCACAGGTCGGACGTAGAGGACGTTCCCAACTGGTATCTTAGAGTCATGATTATACAGCAACATCGCGCTCATTTATCATTCCGGCTATGGTCCGTGGTAGGCAATGCGATCTGTCTTTTCGTGGTAAGATAGCCAAACCCTTATGCGAAGGGGTTGGCCGGAGCGTAGCCGCATCTGGACTGCCTCCAAGAGACCAAGACACCCCAGAATCTCCTGGCTCGGTCCAGATCCCTTTGACTTCATAAATTCCACCCGGTCCCCACCTTAAGACAGGACCACGTAACTGTTTCTAACCAATTATTATAAATAAAATGTGGCCCGCCGTAATGACAAATGGCAGGAGAGCGGGGCCGTCGCATGGTATACCGAGCTTCTCGCCAGTGGGCTCTGAGCCATCTACCGTACCAAGTTATACTATTCGAAGGATTACATCGGTCTTCTCTTTCTCTACTAGTTCATTCCACGGAAGGACTGATGGACTTTTCATACGAAATCTATGACATCGAACATTCAGGTTTGCACGCTTCGTGGTATATGGAACATAATTTGATTCCAGTTAATTTTAAAGCGGTTGTAATTGAAATTGAATTGGTAAGACCAATAATGGAAAAAAGACAACGCCATCTGAAATTTGTAACTACTGTCTTGTTCAAATAATAAAATAGACAAAGATCTGACAATGTCTCTTTGAACTTCTTCTCACTTATCAGAAACTGGGTTTTGGTTAATACTGATTGTCGATTGTCTGTGTGACAAATACGTAACCTTCCTTCGTAATCTGTACCAAAGCAAAACAAATAGTCGTTTGAAAAAGATCAAATTGTATGCCGCTATAATATATAGGAATTCAGAAAATTAATCAGAAGATGCGGTTATAAAGGTGTAATTGAATTAGAAAAACATTGCTAATGACATAATTAGGTTTCCGATGTCTATACAAATTGGTATTGTCCCGGAATTGTTTACAAAATATAACAGCCTCATAAGATCCTACCTTTCTAGTAAGAGTTACGTTAATAGTAAAGTAATCACTTTGCTAATTTTATTCATGTATGAGACTCCGTAATTGAGCCATGGTCACCAATAATACTTACAATTATATGATTAAACGAACCTACCTGTAAGTGAATTTCTATCATCATTATATGAAGCGGCTCTTACGAAATGAACAATTTGTAGTACTCCTACTTCATACTAATGTCGTCACATTTTTAACGTTTATGGTAGAAAAAAAAACAACGACGCCACGCGCGTCGCCTCTTCTGCTCGATCCCGCGCTGCCTCATTCTGTCAAAGCTACGCGGGTCTCAAGGCTTACTCGTGCGGGAGATGTGAATTTTTTTAGGTGGGACTGAACATTTCAGAAGAGGTATTTCATACAATTATGATAGAACTTCACTTACAGGTAAGTTCGTTTAATCATACAATTGTATTGCGCGCCTCTTCTTCATGATCAAATTGTAAATGTTTAAAGCAGTTACGGCGGTGAAAAATCGTTAATTATTAATCGATCAAACGAACTTACCTGTTGTGAAGTTCGATCGTTAATGTATGTAGAATTTCGTTCGAGAGATTTGTAGTACTGCTATTCCACACATGAATTCGCCACGATCTTTAGTTAACAAAAGACAAATCTGCCGGGCTCTGACGTTTTTCTCGCGTCGTCAATCGTCATATAGTTTAAAGACAAGTTTGATACCATTTTTGGGTGCGGCAATATATTGCTGAGATTCAGTAATTATTCCAAAGGGTGGGACTATAATCTCTCGAACGAAACTCTACATATAATTACGATCGAACTTCACAACAGGTAAGTTCGTTTGATCGATTAATTATATTACGAGTTTCGTTCTCGAGATTTAACTATGTAGATGTTTAGAGCTACATTGATTATATCCCCTTTTATTTACAACACCGTTATTAATCTAAAGAACCGTATAAACTTGTAAGTAGAGGCTTATAACATAGGATTTCTAATATTATTCATAGCACAATAACCGAACCAGTAAGTAACGCTTAATTATTTAACATAACAGCCTTTGCGAAATTGCTTCTGTCTTTAACAATAGGTCTATTATAATATTTCGCAAATACCAATGACTCCTACGACCATCCCGCCGTACTCTTTATGATATTTAAATCAACACCCTTTTTTAATGCTGCTGCTGTCACTGCATGCCTTATACTATGAGTTTTATATTTATTATTGATACCGCTATGAGCCAAAAAGGTTTTAACCCATCTAGCAATCGTCTGGCTGGTCGCCGGCTTATAAGGTTTCCTAGTGGTTATTATCAAACTATTGATGTTACCTCTAAGCTCCGTCGTTCTTTCAAGGTAGGTTTGCAACGTACACGTTACACATAATTCTGGTTTTTCAGGGAACCTATGTAAAAACAGGAGTGGCTGGCATGTTCCTGACCGCGAAGTTTTTATGAAACTGTTAATTTTGATTGCAAAACCTCTTTCATCTTCCGTTATATTTGTCAATTTGATTAACGAGAGCTTACATTCTCTGCGCCGTAGCCAATACTAAAAGCACAACTAAACGATCCGTAAGCTGTGGTAATGAAAGGACATTTAGCGGGAAAAATGCAGCCACTGCCCCTAAAACACGAGACACATCCCAAATATTTTCGTATCTTGGCTTAATCGGTCTCATCCGAAAAACACCTTTGAAGAACCGCGTAACCATGAAACCTTGAGATATTTTGTCCCGGATTAACATTCCCAAGGCTGCTCGACAATTATTAAGAGTGCCATACGATGCTGCCGATTTAAATCGTTCCGTTAACCATGTTAGTGTTTGACTCTCATTAGCTAGGTACGGGTCTATTTCCAACCTAGAACACAAATTAATCCAATGTCTAATAGCACCCGTATATACTATAGTTTAATCGTTGCCTCAGCCAGCGATGCCATCATAATATCTATAGATTGCTCTGGCGTATTCCTTCTACGGAAACCCTCCCTGATACTCTCCCTGCCATCAATATCAACGATCTGGCTAACGGTTGTTGACAGGATCTGCAAGGCGAAAGTATCAAATCAGGTGAAGGTTCGAACATAATCAAAGGCTCAATAAGTAACTTTAGTAGTGGAAACCATGGCTGTGCGCACCATTTTGGAAACACTAAAATTCCTTGTGCCTGGTCTTGTATAATTTTTCTTAACACCTTAAAAATCATCGAAAAGGGAGGAAGTGCATAAAAATTAGGATGTTCCCAATTTAGTGTAAACGCATCTACCGCTAACGCCTCTAGGTTTCGATGCCAAGAACAGTAATCGTTGCATTTTGAATTATGCCTTGACGCGAACAAATCTATGGACGGAATACTAAAAGCTTTGACTATTTCTGAAAACGCTGTTTTTTACAATTCCCATTCGGTATCAATATTTTTGACACGTGAACCCCTATCTGCTTCGACGTTGTCTTTAGAAGCAATATAGGATGCAAATAACCAGATTTCTCTCGCTTCGCACCACTTCCAAATATTTCGCGTTATTTCATTAAGTCTCGGATATTGAATACCACCCATTCGGTTTATATACGAGACCGCTGTAGTATTATCAATTCTCAACAATATCTCACACTTTGATAAGTTTTTTGCGAAACATTTGAGACCAAAAAACGCTGCCACTAATTCAAGACAATTAATGTGATACATTTTTTCTGATTCTGTCCAGAAACCAGATGTCAGTTCACCTTGACCATACGCCCCCCAGCCCGATGTGGAAGCGTCTGAAAAAATATCCGTGTAAAACTGCCCTGATGTAGTTGGATTAAATGCTTTCGGAATAACATTTATCCACCAAACAAAATCAGGTTGCAATAATTCCTTTAATGGCATTATTGCATCATAATTATTACCGTTTTTTTACTAAGGCTAGATATCTTTGACGTTCGAAGGACTTCGTATACAACCGCCCATATCTTACCGCTAAGCATGACGCCGACAGCAATCCAACTAACCGGGCGAAATCCCTAATACGGCATTCATCCTTTTCTTTAAAATTTGCAAGGCTGTGCAGTATCTTTTCTTTTTTCTTTTCAGGAAGTTCGAGTGTCATTCTACGGGAATTAATACTGAAGCCTAAAAATTGAATTAAATTACTTTTATCGTTATTCATGACAAAACCCAGCATCTCCAAAGATTCTCTTGTCCTTCGTAAATTCCTTAGACAAGAGATGCTATCCGAATCTAAACACAACCAATCGTTGAGATAAACTACTGACATGAAGCCTGCCATTCTCAGAGAATTTGTAACTGACTTTAAGATTTTCGTAAATATCCATGGCGCTGTAGATAAACCAAATGGGAGACAAGTAAATTCAAATAATTGACGTTTCCAAGAAAATCTGAGATACTTCCTATGGTACCGTCGAATCGGAATAAAAAAATATGCGTTCCTTAAATCTACGGTGGCCATAAACGAATCTTGGGACACCAATGTCGTCGCTGTTCGGATGTCCTCCATCTTAAAATGATCTGGAGTAATAAATTCATTAAACTTTTTTAAATTTAGAACGAATCTCATAGTATCGTTCGATTTGGCTACTACGAAGTATCTGGAAATAAATTGATCAGGGCAGGGTAAACATTTTTTAATTGCTCATAGCTTCCTCAAACGAGTGATCGCATTCAAATATTCTAGTTTTTCCAAAGCATTTAATGAGGGTTTCTGGGACACACAAAGCTGTCGCGGCACCTCGTCAAAAGGAATTGAGTAACCATTCAGGCACAACTACTACCCTTCTTGCTCGACATTCTCTTATTTTTTGCGCAAAACTTTCAAAGTTATTGAGCATGGGGGGAAGGCATAAAAAAATATTTTTCCCAGTTTAAGGTAAAGGCATCAATTATGAATGATCCCGGGTTCTTTTTCCAGGATACATGTTTCTCACATTTAGCATTTACCCTACTAACGAATAAATCGACATTTAGTTTACCAAATTTTTCGGTTATTCTGGTAAAGGCTACATCTGATAATTCGATTTCAGCAATTGTTTCTTAGCAACGCGATTCGAAATCGGCATAGACATTTTCTTGCGAAGCCATATACGATGCAAAAATCCAAAGATTCCTCTTTTCGAACCACATATTTTATTTTATATCGTTTAAATTCTTAAACTGAACCCCTCTCATTCTATTAATATACGAAATGGCTACTATCAATATAGAGTAGAATCTGACTATTATTGTAATTTTTCGTAAAACATCTTAAACCAAAGAAAGCTGCTAAGAGTTCCAAGTAATTAATGCGCCTAGATCTTTCTTCCCCTTTCCAGTGTCCTTGACTCTACTTCCATTACAAAACGCCACCCAGCTTGTTAAAGATACGTCTGTGACCATCTTTAGATCTAATCTAGTCCCCCTAATTGGATTTTTGTATAAAACCCCTACAGAATTCCACCATTCAAATTCATTAATTACATTTTTAGAAAGCGTCATATATGACTCGTAGTTATAATTATTCATTTCGAGGGCTAAATATTTTTGTAGTTCCCTGACGACTCGCGAGTAGTGCGGACGCGTTTGTCAACAGCTACAGCTATCGAGTCCTGTCTAAGCGTTTCAAGTGAAGAATCTCTAGCTATCAAAGCGAATAGTGTTCCTGAGTATACAAACATAGTGTGTGTTTACCTATCAGCAGACAATCAAGACCAACTGTTAAAATTCAAATTCATATTCGAGTTATAACAAAATTACCACGCATGAGGCTAAGTTAAAGTTTAAAACCTTTCGACTAGTATGCCGGTTGTTTTATCGGTCATACCTAAATCGAAATGTGTTTCGCAAATTTTCGACAAGGATTCGCATCCAGAAAAAAAATGAGAACTCTTCCACCAGCGCACAGTGGTCCAGAACGCCGATTTAGGAGTTCAGAAGCTTAATTTGGGTGTAAAAATGGGAATATCAAAACCAAACTTGGTTAGCATGTATTTAATGTTCACATTTATTAAAAAAAAAAATAAAAAATTAATAAGTACCAATTGTTAATAATAATTCTTTTATACACAAAATAAAAAAAATTTTTTTTACGGAGTTATGATTGTCAATTACAAGTTCTCGTATATCATTCTCAAAAATTGGACTTCTTTCAAAATTTTTCTTCTGAATAACGAAATTGCGGATATTAAACAATCACAAAATGCTAGTAATGTATGAAACAAATCAGTAATTGTTTCAGTTCAGGATAATTTTTTATAAATTTGTATGAACATTAGATGTATTCACCGTGTTCCACATGGCTTTAAAATTCTTGCTTTTTGATTAGATTTCAATTTGGCTTTGAAATGAGGTTTAACGGTAAATAACTATTGGTGCCGGCTATTGCCGGACTTGATTTCTGATTTAATTGTTACTTTACCTCTAATTTATTGAATTACGATTAATTCCAAGTGCGCCATTTTGCGCCTAAACAAAAATATTTTCGTTTTAAGTTCTACCAACCTAGCAAGTGATAGCATACCGAAGTAACAATCACTGATTCTCATGAAATAAAAAAATAATAATGCTGAACGATGTTTTTAAACAAATGCATGCGTTAATTGCTTATCGTTCGAAGCTTCGCCCGATAGGATAATATCTCTATTCCTGAAATATTGAATATTTACTTACTGTGATTTATGTGCATTGCACGTTTTATTACCACTTCGATCTTACTCCAAGTGTTTGAGGTTCTTGTATTCGCAAAAAAATAATATGCAATTAACATGGATCATACGAAACGTATAATGATATTAGAATGAAACTAAGATGAAATTGGCCGCACCTGCATTACGATGCATGAAGAGAATACATAAAATAAAATAAAGAAAATTGTTAAACACATACATTCGGTGTAATATGAACCGTTACTAACATGGAGTTGGCATTTGACGTTGAAAGTTCTTTTTACAAGTTAATGTCAAGAGGGACAGCCGAGAACACAATAGGCAAGGTCTTCGTTGATGGCAGTAACACGTTACAGGCAATCCGCGGGTGGTCGCCCTGCAGAAGACAAGAGACAATTTTATAATGTCCAGACTCGCTCACCCTCGGCATCGTGGCCAAGTGGACCGGAGTGGTGTATGAGATAAAAATACAGACGTTGCTCTAAGAATATACGAAAACAAACGCGACCTCCAAGACACTTTCCCATGCAGCTTTTCCTTCCCAAAAAGTATTGACCATGGAAGAGTGGGGATAGACCTATTACGCTACATCGATCCTAACGAGGGACGATCAGTTCAACAATATCAGTTGTCTCTTCCGAACGGTGTCCTTTGCATTCTACGAGCAAATAGAGTTCATGTTCGGAAAAACTAAGTTGAGTTTATTTAGCGATTACGTAGTGATTATTTAGTAGTGTAGCGTACGTCGTTGTTATAAATTGTATAAATTAATTATTGTAGGTTTTCTTAAATATTACAGGTTTTATTACACATTGTAGGTTTTATTAATTATTGCAGGTTTCATTAAATATTGTAGGTTTTATTAATTATTGCGTGTTAAAAATTAGTATAAATAGTTGTTAGAAATTAATTAGTGTAGGTTAAAAATTAGTGTTAAATAGTTATGAATTAATTATTTTAAGTGTTTGTTTTCTGTAACGTGTATAGTGTGAAACCCAACGGAGGAACCGCTTGCGGGTTTAATTATTCGCGCAGTGTGTGAACATTTTTCGCGGTTGGGACAATTGCGCAGTGTGTGTGGTCATTTTTCGCGGATAGGACAATCGCGCAGTGTGTGTGGACACTTTCGTGGACTTTGTGTGGTGTACGTGCATGTGTGGATTAATTTCATTGATACTCGTGGACAGGAGAATTGTTGTACGTGACATAGAGGGGGCATTAACCCTACCTACTCGATAATATTCGTAAGAAGATATTTACATTTCTTGCGAATTTTATCGAGTAATTAGAGTTAATGCGATACAAATGGATTCGACTCAAATACCGCGGGCACAAGTTATCGACATCTTCTACGGGGTAAGTAGACAGCTGTTCTACCGTCAGTTTCTGACAGTCCGTGCGCGCGGATTGCCATCATTTGGGTTAATTTGTAAACGCTTATACCTAACAAACGAAGCATTTGTCGCAATTTCGTTATTCTTGATTTTCGTCTTATTTTGCTTCAAAGAATCACCCCTTAAATTTTTTCCCACTAATAGTCGAACACTCTGTATACAAAACCATCATTTGCTGCTGGACAGCACGACACTAGGAAACCTATAATTTTCGCAAGTCTCCTTACTTTAAGTTTCTGATTTTCTTTTGTATCCTTAAGTAAATTATGTATACCTAGTTTCTTCTTCTTTGTTAGTTTCACTAGTATTTGTTTAGAATCATAAATAAACCCTAAATAATGGCATCTTTGTTTTGGTGTTAGTTGACTTTTATGTATATTAAGTATATAGCCCCTTATTTAAGTAATTCACTTAAAAGTTTCTGTGTTTCCATCACATTCTGCGGGCAACTTGGAACAGAGTCTCCTATAAGCAATAAATTATCTAAATATATTACAAAACGGTATCCTACTTTGCGTAAATATGTCACGACAGGCTTTAACATTTTCGTGAAAACGTATGGAGCCGTACTATGTCCGAAGGGCAAAGAAGTAAATTCAAAAAGTTCGTAATTGAACTGAAAACAGAGGTATCTTCTACCTGTCTTATCAATAGGTATCAAATAATATGTGTTTTCATCAAACTACCAGGACTTAATAGTCTAGTCGCTGTCCTTGTAATCCTCGAGCTTAAGATGTTCGGTTTGTATAAAAGTATTAAATTCAAAATAAAACCATCAGAACCGTCGGATTTCAGAACTAAGAATATTTTTGAAAGGAACTGATCTACTGGTCTACACGTTGCCACTGTGCCCTTTTCCTGTAGCTGACAAATTAAAGTAGCGATTTCAGCTATTTCTGTATTTGACCAATAAGTTTCCTTAAGCTTCTTGTCTTGTTCAGAACATGTAACAAAAGGAAACTGATACCTACTTATCCATGATAATACTCTGGGATCTGAGGTACGTGTTTTTCATTTTTCCTTTAGAAATTTAAGCCTACCGGCAAAAAAACCTTATTGGCTGATCTAGCAATGTCGACGATAACCCGACTCCTTTCTTTCTTGTCTGGTCTATAGTATGGTTTCTACGCTGTATTGCACGACGTTTCCGCACTCTTCTGCCCACACGACGTCACGAGTAAATTCCTTGTTCGAGGCTGACGGGGCGGAGCTCTTTAGTCTTTTTAACTCTTTGGAGGTTGACTCTCGCCCATTGATTTCATATCTTTACAAGAGATTTCCATGAATTTTCCTGACTTTAGGTTGTCATTCAAATGGGATACAAACAACCACTTATCAATTGCAAATGTATTAAAGGTTTCCACAACTCAGGTATTGATGTTTGACAAGATAAAACTACGGCGAATTAGAGATTCATCGTGATGAATGTCTGCCAGCAATCTATTTGACTCACTCACGAATTCCACGAGAGTTAAGTTCTCTTTATCATTGGTCAAGACGCGTGATAAAGCTTTCCCACTTGCTGCTAAACATGCAGCGATTCTCTCTTGCTTTGTAACAATTCGGTCGTCTCTTTTGACGACTGTCTCCTGTAAGGAGGCCTTTACCACCGCCTTTAACTTCGGCAGATTGGTTAAACAACACTTACTCGAAGCCGGATATTTTTTAAGAATTGCAGACCTATCCTCTGATGGTAGGCCAAGTTTAATAATTTCTTCCCATCTAACTGCAGTCACCTGATGTAATGGAGGCGCTAGAATCTTATCTGCAGCTATTCGTTTTCTAAAAATATTCAAAACCTCCTCATCCAGATCATCATTATCTTTTCCAGACGGATCAACCTCAACTGGTTCCTCACCGTTTTCTGCTTTCTTATTAGCCTGAATTTTTTCGTTGGGCGTTAGATTTGTCTTATCTGGCAGAACGTCTTGTTCTAGTGCTTGATGCACGTAACTCGACGAGCCCACGCTTGGTTTAATCGCATAACCTGCGAAAAAATTAAATCTATAAGGGAAAGGGTCACAATTCTGTTATGCACCTACATATGTATAATTAAGTCTACATAAATATATCCATATTTATGCAGAAAACTCATATGACCATACATAGGTTAAAATCGTGTGATTTTTGCGAAATTCACTGCACACAGATTAGAGTCTGTATAAGTATTATGTTTGACGGTACCATCTCTATGTGACAGGTTGGAGCCCATAACAAAGAGGACAAGCATTCGAAGAAATATTTTCTTGCTTTACAGGTTAGAGTCCGTAAAGTCTTGTTTTCTTTTTGCGATTGGATGCACATGATGGTTATACCGCCAAATAACCTACATAGGTGTTCCCGATTGACTTACAATCGGGTAGTCGAAACCGCGAGAATTAGAGTGTGTGACGACACCTGACGTGGTAATAGCCTAAGTTTCGTCTTACCTATCGCCCTCTTTCCGTCAATCCTTACGCGCTCCATTGTTTCTTTATTCCACTCCTGGTAATCCTAATCATCGTTTCATCTCCCTCTAACCAACGCTAATTGGGTTATGTGATTCGTCGACAGCTGGCCGCAACACTTCCAATTCTCGCATTTTCATAACGTTCACCATCTAAAATCAAGTAATTGCCGGTGACCGTCGCGCTTCCGAGCAATTCTTGAACGCTATAATTTTTAGTACAAACTCTGCTTTGAGTGCCGCTATCACGGAACAGTAAAACCATTGTTTTTTTGTCGCTATTTGTTTTATTATTTAAGTAGTGTAATGTACATTTTATTTGTAATAAAATAAGTAATTGTAAGGACAGTTTGTGTGTTCCGTTGTGCACCTCTATCGATTAGTTAAACCGTAATCAAATCCGATATTAAATAATAAGCTTACACACATGTTAGAGCCTGTAGTAAGTTTCTTCCTCCCGTCTTCATGAAATCTGAAAATTCAACTTATTTTTCTCTTTGTCAGAATCTAATTCTTCCGACGAAACCAATTAAGTTTTCCATCGCCTCAAGCTTCGACGTTTCTTATTATTTTTTAACAGCTTCTCTAACTTTCTTATACGCTTTTCAAGAGTATACTCAAACCCGTATTCTGATGTTCTACTCGCCTTTTGATTTATCATACACTTATTTTCCAATTAATATAATAAAACATAAAGTATTTTTTGTACGCGTGACAACTTCAGCACAAAAGCGAAGAATGAGGCAGCACGGGATCGAGCAGGAGAGGCGACTCGCTAGGCGTTGTTGTTTTTTTTCTGCCATAAACGTTAAAAATGTGACGACATCAGTATGAAGTAGGAGTACTACAAGTTGATCACGAGAAAGGAGCGTGCAATACATACTGTGTCTGTGCCGTATTTTCATACAGATTATATTATTACGTCATTATGATACAAGTAGTGTCAGTTACCATTTTTACGATAAAAACATGGATTTACAAATGTTTTTTATAAGAACCATTAGATTCTCGTAATAAATAAACTCTAATGCATTTGTTATATTCGTCAATGTTTCCAATTTGATCCAGCATGTGATGCGAAGATTAAAATTTTCAGTAAAGTGCCTTGAAGTATATCTTTACTTATTAGTCATAAGAAAATAAAGTACACGTATTCTTTTATTTTTTGTTTCTTAAAATTTTCATACAAACAATAAATTTCAGAATGTGTGCAACCTGTGAACTAGAATGAGAAATCGACTTCAGGATAAAAATTGCGTGTGACTGACAAACAGGGCGCGAAACTGTTGGCAAACGGCAACTACTAAATAAGTCCACGCGGCTCTGTATCGCGATTAAAGCTACATTACACTTGTCAAGACGCTCATGGTTGTTTACAGCCGAAAAGCAGATGTCTCGTTCTGGCAAAGTTTGCTGGCACTCGACACTGATACAAGTATCCATTTATCGGTCGTTAAACGAACTGAAACTTACGTACTTTGAGTTCCGCTCGAGGGAAATCAGTGAGGGTTCCGTTGAAAATAATGTTGCTTGAAGAGGGAATGGAGATTAGTAAGTTGGCATAACCATTACTTTCCGAACGCTTTAACTCTGCTCGTTACGTGTCGAATAAATTACTCGAGTACCTGTTGTCATTTTTGGGAATGACAAATAAAGGGATAAAAGAGAGAAAGAAAACATCGTTACTTTCTAACGTTGAGAAGAATTAATGATACACTACCGCACTACTGTGAAGATTTTCAACAATTTACTAAAAATTTGTCTTCGTAGTTTCTCATTTTAATGGCCACTACATTTCCCTTAAGAGGAAAATTACATGAGAGTGCATCTTGTGAATTAAGATTTCCTTTAGTTTTTTTTATGATACTGAAGAAAAGCAGACACCCCGTAACTGATTCTGTTTTGCCATTAAGACATTGTACGTTTATTCGGCGAACAAGCGATGCAATTTTCACAGTGATTTTCAAGAAAGTTGAGAATAAGATCGTAATTCATCGCCAGGTGATATTTGACATATTATAAGAGTTTGTATAACAATAACATAACAATGTCATCAGTGACAGGATACGATTTCTTTTAATGTATAAAATTATATATTACCATAATTATTACAGGCATCGTCCTTAATTAAATACAAATATATTTAATACATAGTTATTCAAATGAAGTGACTATAATTTTCTGTAATTCTTTTTTATAAGAGAACAGTTACTAATAAGCAAAAACTTTTTGGCAATATCTTAAGTTCGATATTGGGAATCATGTCATATTAATATAAATGGAGGTTAAAAATAACACTGTACAAATAAATATACCAATATTTTACATTTAAATAAAAATCTTTTAATTAATCTGCGTCTTTTGAGAGTATTTGAATAACGTAATTGATTCAATCCAAACAGAATAACGACACTTTATTCCTTTTCTTCTATTGCAATGTCCAATTTGTGAATCATAAAACGTATACAAAGTTATGCGTCCATAAAAGTGCCCCCGTAGAACAATCGTAAAACTGGTGACACATTTTTCCATTCTCTCCTATTATGAGACTAACATATCCTATTTCATGTTTTAAAAGCTTATAAAAAGCATCTGCAGGCTATACCAGGCGAGTTACCGGAAACGGAACACGTGAATATCCCTGGTTGATGTCAAAATAGTAGTCAAATAATCTCAAGAGAAGGACGTATTAAATAATTTTTCGACTCAATGTAATATTTTCTAGAATTGTCATATTTATTAGTAATTTTTGAACTAAATTATGTATCTTCATTCTTGAAACGTCGAGTTAATCGAGTTAACCAAACGAATTCAAACAATCATTTTATAATTATACAATATTAGTGAAAAAATCTTGAACGTATAATTTCAATAAATATATTGAAATTGGTTTGTTCGATAAAACAATGAAATTAACTTATAAAAATAACTTTTTTACAAGTTCGTATCTCTACTAAACGAAGCAAGCTTCCCTCAAAAATGTCTAATTAGTACTAAAGTAAGATTGTCAGAAATAGTACAATGAAACGGATAATTCGTAAATTCAATTTACAAATTGATACATCCTGAAATGACTACACTTTTTGATAAATTCTTAAATTACATTAAGAAACAGAGGAAAAATATATGCTCAATGGATATGTATACATATAAACACACACTATCATGTTGTATCCTGCGTAAAATTTGGAGGTCATGAAAGTGTTTACCTGTATTCGAATTTTTTAAAGTTATAGTACAAATAAAATAGTTTCAAAGTACTGGAGGACAATGTAATTTTTATCTTTTCTTCTGTCTTTGCGAGATAGCTTAAGAAATCCTATTTATTTACCTATCTGGCTATTTCAAAAACTTTCTAAAATTCATCAAAAACTATTTCGGATACCACTAATAATTTCCAGGATGTTAGCGTGGATCGATTAAAGCTGAGCACCCGGTACAAAGACGTTAAAATTCCTTTCAAGCAAATATCCTCTTCTGGAGCGTGCTCACATATAATCGGCCTGACATACCATGTATTCATCGTGCTCGGCGTACAAACGCCTTACCCCATGGCACGCTATCCTCTTTGCAGCAATTTCCTCTATGATATTTCGTAAGGATCGGAATACCGTCGTCGAAGATGAGCCAGAATGTTTGTACAACAAATCAGAAGTCGCCGGGCCAATCCTACGTTAGTTCTTAGACTTCCGTGTAAACTAAGAGTAGACTTAACTCCCTCGTAAGATTTACCTTGTCGATCTACAAACCTATCCGTCCACGTCAACCGTATACCGTCGTGTGGCGACGGTCCCGCAGCAAGGAAATTGGATTTTCTTAATACTGCGTGTGTACGAAATTTATGTCGAAGATAGCTCCTGACATACGTGATACATCGAATTTTCCTGAGAACCTAGTAAACCTACTCTATGATACACCTCTACAAGTAGAAACTGGCCATTACCTCGAATAGTAATGTGGGTTACACCATTCGATAACATAAACGTGTTACTGCAATATTAAGTTTCTTTCCGCAACGTAATAACCTGTGATTCAGTCAAAAGTACTTCGAAATTTTGAAAGCAGTAAACCTTTAAGATAGGACAACTTTTATTTCGATGTAAAATAACATGACAAATATACTATTGTTGCCAATTGCTAATACAATTTAAGAATCTTCACAGCATATAGCAAATTTTTAAGAATCTATCGTCAATGAAGTGGTGAAAGGTTATTAATCTGTAGGCAATACGATATTTCATCCAGCGAAACCGTGCGCCTAGTGATGGGTAACCGAGCTTCGCTGTTCGAGTTTGTTCGAACGAGCTCACTTCGAGCTTGTTCGAGCTCCTCGAATGAGCTCGGGTGACAGATTTATGATCTCAGGGGAGACACGAGGCTCTGGCACTCGGAGCTCAAAGCTCGAATCCTCGGCGCGTAGAGATATTATCTGGTTACCGGCAACCGACCCTCGGGTCCTCGGGTTACAATGTAACACACGGAATGAATCACCTATGAATAAAAATTTAAACTTTTACTCCTTTCAGTGTACTTTCTTAAAAATGTTATGAATAAATGTAGGAGATTCTCTTGATGAAAATAAGTGTAAACCCGACATAAACCGGACAATATTTAATAACATAGAATTCATATCGCGACATAACGTATGAATAAAACACAACATAATATAACATAATATGAAGCAATGCAGTGCAATAATATATTGATCACTAAGATATAAACATAATACAATTATTTTAATTGAAACATATTCCAAAGATAATATAAGAAGCAAAGAGAAGAAATTAATTATGACAAAATATAGTACAGAAACAAGTGTACAGTAAAGTGCATAAAATAATATAATGATATGTAACATTAAGACATAAACTGAATGCAATCATTTTAACCAATAAATACAACATTTGACCATGCTGACTTTCTTAGTCTGTTCGGAGGGTACGGTTTTATAGTCTTGTTGTTTGACGCGTCGCGTCGGTGAGACCGGCTGCCGGCCAACATACGGAAACAGTTATAATATTCCGACTAGGTGGCTGATGAAGTGAGCAAAGAAATAGCAACGGCGAAGGAAAACGTTAACCCTCATCCGTCCCTCATTTTTCCAATTTAATATGCCCCTCGGTGTCAAATTGACCCAGTGGTAAAAATTAATATAATGAAGTTCTAAATAGTTAAACGTATAGATTTTTTTTTATTTTAAAGAATAACGTTATTTCGTAGGAGAAAACTGTGTCAAATTAACGGAAGGTGCGGATTAGGGTTAAGGCAAGTGATATTTGTAGAACAACTGTACATGGATAAGTATTAACCTTTTCGCTCCGACGCACTTATCACAAAATATGCTCGTCGTGAATGAAACATATTTCATCTCGGATTACTTGACGCTGGCATACGGATATCTTATGTGCAAAGTAAGAAAAAAAATTTAATATAGTATACATTCTTCATACGCGACCGTCCAGTTTTTGTGGGCATATACATATGTATATGCGTTCTTTGGAGCGAAAAGTTTGATTATTCATGGTGGAGAAAAAGGTTCCTTCAGGAATAAATGCACATCTGAAAATAATTAAAAACACGTGGCCAACTTTGGCTTGCCCGCGTCAAGGTTGCGAAAGTTCCCCAACGGTACAAGTTTATGACGATATTGTTCTTCGCCTCGGTGGTACCTTGGTGGAACCTTCGTTTATTGTATAAGGGTGTCGAAAAGATTAAAAAGGTACGCAATTGAAGTCAAACGGACAAGATATACGGGAAATTGAATGGCTAAATTAGAAGTTGTTCGAAAGTAATAACCGCTGCTATGAAGTACTACAAATATTTGCAAGTTAGAATACTGCAGGAATATTAAGAATCTGTAAGCAAATGATGGGATATAAATATAATAAACAATTATTTTTACTTCATCAAAAAGGCAAAACTCATGAATTATCCCACCTTTCCCTTAATACGAATTTTATGTTATTAAATATAGTCCGATTTATGTCGGGTTTGGACTTATTTTCATCAAGAGAATCTCCTACATTTATTCATAACATTTTTAAGAAAGTACACTGAAAGGAGTAAAAGTTTAAATTTTTATTCATGGGTGATTCATTTCATGTGTTACATTGTAACCCGAGGACCCGAGGGTCGGTTGCCGGTAACCAGATAACATCTCTACGCGCCGAGGCTTCGAGCTTCGAGTGCCAGAGCCTCGGGTCTCCCCTGAGATCATAAATCTGTCACCCGAGCTCGTTCGAGTAGCTCGAACGAGCTTCGTGATTTTCCCCTACTACCGAAACACGTTCGAACAGCTCGGTTACCCATCACTACGTACGCCACTTAAATTAACAACACTGAATTATAAATATATAAATGTATATAAAGTTATATTGAAATAAGTAAAGGGAGCCACTAGTAAAGATTTTCGTGAACGAAACTGATTGTGAGTCTATTTTATCCCAGGGAGCCACTAGGATTGTAAGTATGGGTCACGTAACTTTAAGAATTCGGTACACTTCAAGCAGTAAAAGTGTGCCTTGTGGGTGCGCTTCTTGCTGGGAATTTAGATATTATTCTAGAGTTGAAATTGACAACATTCAATTATAAATATATAAATTTATATAACGTATATTCAAATAAGTAAAGGTTTTACAAACGTTAATGTAAGTGGTAGTCGTGGAAGCTAATTCCAGCGTTCTCGGTTTTCAGGCATAGAGAAATGTGGGGGCCTGTTGTACAGAGTATAGCTTACTTTTAAAAATGTTGGAAAGGGACTTTAATACCCGATCTCATTAACCAGACTTTTGGCATGTGTGTGACCCGCACATGAGCTGTACGCGTCCCTTTTTATACCCCAAATTCGAGTCTAAAATTAGTGGGATACACGCCTGTGCTTCAACGGAATCAGTTTTCCAAGAAAAGTACCCACCACGCCATAACACCACGTGAGTAACTACGTATACTAGCCGGATGCGTTCCAACTCCCGATAGAGTCCAGAGGTCACGAGAGTGTCTTCGTACGTAACAGGGGTACGATTTGTCTGAATTTTGTTATTATTTTTATTTCTTGCCCCAATATTGGAGTGTCATCCATATGTTATGGAACACCTTTAAAGGAACCCACAGACCAGCGCGAAATATTCGCAGTGGCAGCGAATATTTCGAGGCGGTAAATTCACAGTAGTATAATGAACATAGCGGCTTATGCGTGTGTCCGCGCCAACGCACACGAGCGTTTTTATCCGCGCCTGATTTATTTCGTTCTCCAAGACGTTTTCTTCGTCGCCATTCTAAATTCGTGATAATGTAAATAATAAATAGCTCTAAAGAATGGGTATGATTCCGGCCAAGTGAAAGTTTTCGATCATTATTTGGCTTAGGCTAAAACTTCCTCCAATGTGAGTGATATTAATTCAGTAAATAATAAAACCAGTAGAATCTTCTGAGAATTTAGAAAATCGAAATATTCAATTGGAACATTCAGAAAACAATTTTATTGAAAATGCATCAGATACAGAAATTTAAGAGACTTATTCACAATTGACGAATGATATTCAATTATCGTATTCAACACTATTACAACAGAATATGATGCAATTGGTATAAAATGGCAGCGAAGAATTCGCACTGCGGTGTGAAGAAATACGTGAATTTCGCTGTCGTGAATATTTCCTTGCCGTTGATCTTGCGAGTATTTCGCGCTGCTTTGGGTTCCCTTCATACTGCATATGTTCATTTATGTCATACGGCATTTTGCAATTCCAATAGAGCTTCTGGTTTTACCATGTATACCTTCATTTGTGACTTATATATTACAGGACAGTGAACGCGTTAGCCCGCTCAGAAACGGAACAAAACTCTAGATAGAGCTGCATCAGCTTAAAGGACACCTGTGGTGGTCATTCTAGACTATTCTAGAGACTACAGAATGTGCGCGTGTCAATTAAGGATGAAGCATCGTAGGCCGAATACGCATGCGGTCAAAGTGGTGCTGAATGCGTGCATCGGGTGAATGATGAGCACAGCATGGAGGGGGAGGGGGGGGGGTAGAAAGCTGCTGCGGTGCAGATGTAGACCCAGCGGCAACTTGTACGAACTTATTACCACCCACCTGGCGAGAGTCGACAGGTGCAATCCTCGTCCCGTGCACACACGCAGTGGTGAGCCTGCGCTCACGTAGAATGTAACTTTGCGACGTTACACCACAAACACGCCAGAGGGTAGGAGCCTCGTTACAAGCGTTGTACCTAACCGCTCCGACTCGTTACGACAAGATGTGGTTCTGGTTTTCACTGCACGCGCACACACAGTCTGCGGGTTAATTCGTGCGAGGAAGTTTCGAGGGCGAGTTGTACACGGGGGCCAAATCGACAAGAGAAGAGGAGTCGGACTGACAAGGGAAGGTTCCGAACCCAAAAATTCTGATTTTAATGTAACATCGCATAAATGTACAGCATATTGAACTATGCTTAGAGCAATTTTTTTTCGTGCCCGTTTTCACTATGAGGGGGTGAAATCAGCCCTTGAAGTTTTCACGGTTTTTTCGTTTTCTTGATATAACTTTGTAACAGTACGAGATAGAGAGAAACGGTAAATATAGAAATTGTTAAGATTTTTATGATCTATTACGCTACTTGAAGGAAAATTTTCTGCGATGCTACATTTATGAACAAAATGATTTTTTGTTATTTTAAATATAGATTCTTAACCGTAAGAGACAGAGATAGTCATTGCATGAAAAAAATGTACAATTATCAATGGTTATCAAATTATGAACGCATATTATTTTTATAAATTTTTTTATTTGCAAAAACAATTTTCCACTTTTGTACTTATATGCTTATGCATATACGTGATATCTTGTGCCATTCATGATTTGTAACTTACAGAAAGTTTTACATGTGGGATTCTATTAACCGACTTATGAAACAATTATAAAAGAAGATAGACGAGTTCAGAGATCGATTTCATTGCGATCTGCAGCGACGCTTTGTACATGACTGTGGCATCTTCTTTCGCGACAGCATGATCAACGTGTTAATGGAAAATTCAGTAAAGATACTTTTGCATCTGTAAGTAACTCATGCATATAAGTGTCATGAGCACGACTTACAATGGAATAGTATGTCTGCAATATGTTTCACACTTGAAAATTCTCCGTGATAGTGAAACATTTCGAAAAAATGGTTTAATCATAAAAACTTGTTGCATGATGAACCACGAATAACAGCAGGTTCGCTACAGATAAAACATGTAGGTGGATGTGTACTACAGTGCTCGGCAGGTTTATAAAGTACTCAAAAATTTTTCAAGTTTATTATCTTCCATGTACATCTGGTACATGAAAACATTGTGATTTGTTAAATTATCAATAAAAATGGCGTTATTGTTAAAAAATTCATGTTGCTAACTTTAATGTTTTAATTAAAACTGTGTTTGCAATGTTTAGCCTTGTTACGAGCCAGGGCTAAGTTTGGTTTTTTGAGTTTGTTATGTGAACGAACCTGTGCCTATTTCATTACAGGGAGCCACTAGTGAAGATTTTCGTGGACGAAACTGATTGTGAGCCTATTTCATCCCAGGAAACCACTAGGATTGTAAGTATGGGCCACGTAACTTTAAGAATTCGGTACACTTCAAGCAGTAAAAGTGTGCCTTGTGGGTTCGCTTCTAGCTGGGAATTTAGATATTATTCTAAAGTTGAAATTAACAATATTGGAATTTTACAAATGTTAATGTAAGTGGTAGTCGCGGAAGCTAATTCCAACGTTCTCGGTTTTCACGCACTGAGAAATACGGGGCCCTGTTGTACAGAGTATAACTTACTTTTAAAAATGCTGCGGATGAGTTGTACGCGTCCCTTTTTATACCCCGACAATCGAGCCTAAAGGTAGATACCTGCAGGCTGCAGGTGAATTTCCGAAATGGTTCTATTCACTTTATTGTTGATTATTATTTTTTTAATTTAACGTAAGTTACATATGACTTTTTCCCGGCAATAATTCTGCAAGTTTACGTACCCACATTTTTCTTCGGGCTTCTTAAAGATTCTATTTAAAAAAATAATTGTGTATTCGTCTTTTTACGTTACACATGATTTTCTTACATTTATGTTTCATTCATTCATCACTTTAAGTGGCAAAGGAAAGATGATAAAAAGTTCGATTTGTGATGTTTTTTTATTTGCTATTATACGCGGTTTCGTGGGATGTATGCTGACTTGCTTGTTCGGAGCTTCATAGTACAAGCGTAGCGCGTAGCCACCGCTAACGCGGGAACTCGGCTGGCAAACTCGCGCTCTGATTGGTCGATGCTTTTGGTTAATATCTCCTTAACAAAGCCGCAGATAACATTTTCCCTAAGGAAAAAGTGGTTTTAAATCATCCCAGCAACCCGTCATGTCTCAGAAGAGAAACATTTTTGAGACACCCTGTAAGTACAAAAGTGGAAAATTGATTTTGCAAATAATAAAATTTATAAAAATGATATGCTTTCAGAGTTCGATAAAGCATTGATAATTGCACATTTTTTGCATGCAATGATTATCTCTGTTTCTTACGGTTAAGAATCTATATTCAACATAACAACATATCATTTTGTTCATAAATGTTGCATCGCAGAAAATTTTTCTTGCGGTAGCGTAAAAGATCATAAAAAACTTAACAACTTCTGTATTTACAGTTTTGCTCTATCTCGTACCGTTTCAAAATTTTATGAAGAAAACGAAAAAACGCGAATACTTTAAGGGCTGATTTCACCCCCTCATAGTGAAAACGGGTTCGACAAAAAGTTGTTCTAAGCATAGTTCCATATGCCCTACTTGCATGCAAAGTTTCATGAAAATCAGAATTTTTGGGTTTGGAACCTTCCCTTGTGAGTTGTATTAGCGTGACGCCAAGATAAATGCAATCGATCTTCCTCACGCGAGAGGCATTAACGAATTTTGCTATTCGACGAGCTTAATTCGCCGCGCTACAATGGAGTCTTGTGGATGTAATTTACACACACTGGCACACACACACACACACACACCGTACGGTGAGTCTGTAACCCCTACGCGGCGCGTCCCCACGTGGCGGATCGGGGAGTGCTCGCTAGAAATAAAGGGTAGAGCAGAAATAAAATACGCCCTGTGAACCAAACAGACTAGGAAAAGGAAGCCCGAAAATAAACCAATCATGGAACAGTTAAATAATATGACATCTATTACTGTGCAGGGGCTCGGAACCTCAATACCAGCGTCCATTAGAAGTAAGCAAGCGTGCTCCCACGCGTCGTCATCCGACAACCGCAATGTTATCGTGGTGGCACACTTGGCTATGGTAACAGATAGTGCTACACGTGAGGCGAGCAGCACATTGGAGAAACTTGGTGCTAAGATAGAGGAACTGGCCGCCTTTATGAAAGGCAAATCCAATGTCCACATGGATACCTGCAGGCTAATCGCATCCTGCAAAACGCTGTTCGAGCAGGCTGTACTGCTAGTCGCGGGTAAGAGTCACCCAGACAACACGGAGTCTGACGGCGCGCATGACCAATAAGACGCGTTATAGAGTCGAGTCTCTCCCTCGCCAAAGGAATCGAATGTAGCCAAATATAAAAGGGCCAAGCCTAAGAGCCCAATACCAGACAGGAGTGCCGCTGCAGCCGCACCGAAAACACAGAGGAAGCCAGTTTCTCCTCTGACTTCCCTGGAGTGGCAGGTAGCCAAAGGGAAGAAGAAGGAGAAAAAAAAGAAAAAGAAGGAGTAACAAGGATGCGAAAGAAATACGCAGGAAAAGCTGCGTCTTAAGATGGCGATGTTAGCCGCACGTGCTACCAGGGCGTCAGGCAACACCACCTACGCGGATATACTGCGCAAGATGAAGAGAGACGCGGCACTGAACAGTCTTGGAAGCAGGGTCTCCAAGATTAGGAGAAACGCGGCTAGGGATCTTGTCTTATAACTGGACCGCGAGGCTGATTAAAAAATGGACGAGCTTCGGAAATCGGGGGAAGTGTTCCTAGGAGTGGCTGCCGAGGTAAGAGCGCGCACCCAGGAGACTTTTCTGGAGTTTAAAGATCTGGACGAGATCACGACGAAAGAAGATGTCACCATGGCCCTGGCGCAGCACCTTGAGTTCTCCAGCATCACGATAGCTGCGGTCAAATCCCTGCGGTAGGCATACGACAGTACGCAGACGGTAATGGTTGTACTGTCGGTAAGAACTGCCGCCAAAGCCTTGGGCATCTACAGCCGCGTTCGAGAAAATAAGACAAGCGTCCTGCTACGATGCTTCCGATGCGTTAACTATGGGCGTATGGGCAGAAACTGCACAGGAAAGGATCGATCCAAAAGATGCCTCCAGTGCGGAGAGGAAGGGCACGGCACCAGATCCTGTTCAAAGGATCCTGCGTGCATGTTGTGCCGGGAAAAGGGCTCACAAGCTACCGATTACGCCACCGGTAGTAGAAAATGCCTGGTATTCTGAAGCGCAATGCAGGCGGATAAGGCCAAAAGCAGAATATGAGGTTACTGCACTTAATCCTCAATCACTGCGAGGCAGTGGAAGACCTACTGCGGTAGACTGTTCGGGACCAGCAGATCAATGTCGTCGTCGTTTGCGAAAAGTATAGCGATATCGACTAGGACACCTGGACTTCGGACGCCACAGGTCGGGCTGCAGTTTGGATTTGCGGAAGATATTCCATCCAGTCGAGGATGCAGGACAAATCGCAGGTGGCTGGCAATACATCTTTAGCTGTTATGCCCCACCAAGTGCGTCGATCAGCGAGTTCAAAAACCTGATCGACACATTAACTAACGCGGCATGACGGCGAAGTCCCTTGATTGTCGTCGGAGACTTCAACGCATGGGTAACCAAGTGCGGTAATCGACAGACGAATAGAAGAGGTGAAATCCTACTCGAGTCCTTTGCAGCGCTGGGCTTTGTCCTCCTAAACACAGGAATCGAGTCTACATTCTACAAAGGAGATAAGTCATTGATAGTTGATATCACCTTTGCCAGTGAATGGTTCGTCACCATAGACACTACGTGGCAGGTCTGCGATACCTACACACATAGCGATTACTCGGCCATAATGTGAGTTGCGTGGACCTAAACGTACAGGCCGGCCACCAAGAACATCTGTAGTCATGAAGTGGATGTTGGGAGCGCTCGACGAGGACTTGTTTCTCGTGGCAATGGAGGATGAGGTCGCCAGTTGATGGCGCATATGACCAGAGCTTGTGACGTGGTCATACCCAGGATTTCTGCATACCGCCAGCGCCCACCGGTCTACTGGTGGAACGATGACTTGGCAGAACTTCGAAAGAAATGCCAGCACTCTAGAAGGTTGTGTCAACCCGCGAAGGGAAAATCTCATTAGCGGCTCCTACATCAGCATAAAGCGGCGTAGAGGGAGCTGGTGCGCGCAATCAAGGTGAGCAAGCGCGAAGGCTGGAGGAATTTGTGCAGCGAGGTGAATAGCGACCCTTAGAGTAGACCGTACCGCAAGGTCATGGATAGGCTGAAAGGTCCTACCATGCCGTCGCCGATCTACCCCGATCTGCCGCGCAAGGTATTCGTTACACTATTTCTACGACAGTTGCAAGCCAACAGCGGCCCCTTAGAACTAGCGTCAGGAAGCGAGGAGGACTCGCCATCTGTCACCAACGAAGGGTTGCTTAAGGCCTGTAGGAAGATAGGGGATGGAAAGGCACCTGAGTCTGACACCATCCCCAACATTGCCTTAAAGACAGCGATCAAGGTGTGCCTGGAATTATTTCTGGACGTGTACAAGTCTTGTCTGAGAGTGGATGTCTTTCCACGGTGCTGGAAGAAGCAGAAGCTGGTATTGGTACTGAAGAGCAAAAAGTCACCGGAGGATCCTTCGTCGTGTCGTCCAATCTGCCTCGTGGACACGGCAGGGAAGATTGGAAGGGATCATATGTGACCAACTGGAGAACTGCACCGAAGGGGGGGGGGTCTTCCGACTACCAATTTGGTTTTAGGAAGGCTCACTCAACTTTGGATACCGTTAATCTGGTTGTCGACACCGCAAGGAAGGCGATCGTAGGGAGGAGGTGGAAGAGAGGGGCTAAACGGTATTGCGCAGTTGTGACAATTGATATCCGAAATACCTTCAACACCGCGCGGTGGATCTGCATCCTGGAGGCCTTGTGCTAAATAGGTACACCGAAATACGTAAGGAGAATTGTCGGAAAATGCTTCAAAGACCAGATTCTGCTCTACATCACTGACGACGGACCGAGGATCTACAGGGTCACGGAAGGGGTCTCGCAAGGCTTCGTGCTGGATCCGCCGGTGTGGAACGTGTTGTATGACGAGGTACTCAAGCTTTAAATGCCAGAGGGCGCTAAGAGCATCGCGTTCGCCGACGACGTTGACATCGTGGTGGCAGCAACACTGGAAGACCACAGCAGTGGCTGGCGGTCAACGGCAACTCGCAGACGAAAAGACCGAAGCGGTGCTCATCAGCGGCGGAAACTGTAGGGAAACCATTAGACTTTCAGTCGGTTAGCACAAAACAACCTCGGGTGAATCGTTGAATTACTTGGGGGTTCGGTTGGACGACAGACATCGTTTCCGAGACCAATTGAAGTGTATCAGCGAAAAGGTGGCAAGGGCAACGACGGTGTCATCGCGCCTGATGCCGAATATCGGTGGGCCCAAACAAGGCAGAAGAGCTCCACTCTCGAGTGTGGTACCCTCTATCCTGCTGTATGCAGCACCTATCTATGTCGAAGCGTAGAGTACAGCCGCATACAAGCGATGTGTCATTGCGGTACATCGAAGGTGTACTCCGAGGGTGGCCTGCGCTTTCCGCACCGTGTCCTACGATACAGCGTGTCTGGTGGCCCGCACGACGCCCATAGAAATTTCGGCGGACGAGCGATACTGAATTTTTAATAGGGGAATAGGAGAAAACTACGGCATAACATCTGTTGAGCAGAGAGCTGGATCAAGAGTACAGTGGCAAAGCTGTTGGGATTCGTTCCTAGCTGAGGGATGGACCCACCGTCTGATCCCCGTGCTGAATCCGTGGCTGAACCGACAACACGGCGAGGTTGGCTACTACCTCCACCTGTTTCGCATGTCCAGTATGTCGACATATGGAAGAAAACGCGGAGCACGTTTTCTTTGTTTGTTATCGCTTCGACAGCGAAAGGAACGTGTTATATGGAAGACTTGACCGAACCATTACCTCGGAGAACATCATTTCGCTCATTCTGGACACTGAAAAAGCATGGAACGCGGTCGATGAGTATGCGGTAATCGTTCTCAAACGGCTACGCCTGGAGATAGGAACAGGAAGCGCGCGCTATTGTAGCTGTAATAGCAATTCTGCCCACGAAGTAATGCCTGACGGCTGTTCTGTGGGTAACACAGGAAAGAGAATGTGCAAAGGCAGGTGGTTTTTAGTGGATGACAATCCCACAGAGCCCGGACTCTTGGAGTCTTTGAAAGATTTTCCGCCCACCTTCGCAAAAAAAAATACACACATTTTACAGCACAAAATACCTCGGTTGAACCGTGACCTCGTAGCCCCTTTCAGAGCGAGAAGTTTTCGTTCATCGGTAAGTTCTATTCCTCGATCCTAATTTTTGTAACTTTCGCAATGAGAAAGTTTCCGCGGGAAAGTGACGTATGAGGAACTAACGTGCTACGGTTGAATTGGCTGTTTCCTTCTGAAAGGATTACCGACAATTAAAAGCATAATGAACTGTGATCCGGCGTAGGGACCGGTAAGAAAAGGTAAAAATAGTTGTACTTCTGTAACTCGCTAAAAAGTTATATGATTGGAAGTAATTACTAGAAGTTGTGAAAATAGTTTTCATACGCTAATCTTCATTGCTCTTTCCTACACTTCGATATTCTTTTGATTGTTCCGGTAGGGAGTGTTTTCATCTTTTTGTATATCATGAGTGTGTATAGGAAATATGGTACACCGTTATACATATATTCGTGGGAAATCATATTAGAAAACATTATATGACCTAATAGTTTTGCTAAAATTTCTTCAACAATTAACAATCTCCTCTAATAATTTAAGATGGATCACATTAAAAAATCTATCACAAAAACTCTCATTCCTTTGATTTATCGTGATTACATTGTCTTTAAATAAATATACCACATGAATAATAAAAGGTTTTTGAAATTCGACTAAGTCGTTGGCGTACCGTCGCGCGGCCCAAGTTTCGTGAGTTTTCCCGAGGTTTCGCGAGGTTCCACCGCGCTCTTTGCTTTTCCCGAAATCCAATCGTGGCGCGCACCTGTATCACGCGATGACTCACCGCCAATCACCGGGCTGTGCAAAAAAGGACTCACGGTGCTCGAGCCTTATCCTACGCCGAGAGCCCGCAGAATACGAAGAATACCGGTACTACTCTCATGGGACAATTGTGCACACAAATCGCGTCTCTGTCGTTAAGTCTTCTTTTGTTGCAAACGACCAACAATTATTATAGCACGCGCATCGCGTCAAATTTCACGACTGTTTACTTTGTTACATGGTCTAATACAGGCCTGTCCAACTTGTGGCCCGCGGGTCAAAATCGATAATCGCCCCTACCGGCTTGCTGTTTCAGCCGAGGGGAATGACCCCCCTCCATATCCACAAGAAGCCCGACGATATAGAGACAAGAAAGCGTGTGTATATGCTCTGGCTGTCCCCACTTCCGACGCTCCAGAAATTCCTACCCGCACGTACCTCTTGCTCGACGATCGCATCGCAGCGCAAGCGAGTAGTGGGGAATGGACTGAGTGATGGTGGGGACCGCGTCGTCTGGCGAAATGACTCGCGGGCCACATGTTGGACAGGCCTAGTCTAATAAATAGTCTAGTGTTCGGTCAATTATCGTAATTCGCGTGTGTTTTATTGGGCTCGACCAAGAGTCCTCTATCAACCTTCACGCTCAGCGCTGAGCGATCCCAGCAAACTACTTTATCGAAAGTTGTAGCCAGCGTCCATTTTCGATACAGGATATGATACACTTGAGTCGATGTGCATGAAATAATATCCGGCGCGAAATCTTTCAGTAATTATTATGTAAATCCGGCTGTTGCGTTGAAACTGTTCGCATCAAGTATGATGGAATTGATTCTATGATACGAGCCATGGTACTGAGGGATGAGCGAGTTTGCGCCGTCGCGTTGGTTGTGAATTATTATCGAGCCCCGAAAAGCCTGGAAGTTGCAATAAGATCGCGATTATCGTGCGTTCTCGAATAAATGTCAGATAAGTCGGAGAATGAATGAGGGGGTGAGGGGTCCGAATAACGCATCCATCAATCTGTCGGCGCATTACGTGTAATCCCTTCCATAATATTTAAAACCTCTTACGGGGCTTGGCGAGTCTGTATTTACGCCGGATTATAGCGGAGAGCGAGTTTAGATTCAGGTTTCACACCGACGCAATGGCGTGATAATATTGTATTGGACTATAAACTCATATCGCGCGAACAAATTTGTCGCGAAATGTATTACACGTTTATCTTTGACCAATTGAATTCAAATGGTCCCTGCTGTTTCGAATTATTAATAGAAACGCTCGTTGATACTATCATGCATGAACATCAACATTAAGTTCAGCTTTTGTTAAGAGAACAGTGAACTCTTGATTCATTGCCGCGGCCGAGATGTTAGGAAACGAAAAGTGCTGGACAGACAATTCCCCAATCGATGGATCGGTCGTGCTGGACAATTTCTGTGGCCACCACGTTCAACAGATTTAACGCCGCTAGACTATTTTCAATGGGATACATAAGAGATATGATACATCGTGAACCAACAACAACACTAGAAAATATGAAAGAACGAATTCGTGAATTATGCAGTATGTTCGCTGCAGAAACAATACAGAGTGCAGCTTCCTCGTTGATTACATACATAGATTACATCAATGTATTAATGTGTATGGACACCATTCCGAACCCCTACGCTAGTGAATGGAAGAAGTCTTACGGAAATCTTTGCTGGTATTGAATCTCCAACTTGATATTACGCACAGACCATTTTTAAGAAACAGAGTGAAATTATTCATTAATTATTAGGTTTACGACTAATAAAGGTCAGTACGTTTTTACTCAAAATTTAACGCTCTTCGATATTATGGCATAGAAAATATAGCATTCCATTTAAAAAAAACGAAGTTGACCTTCAAATTTCTGAAACGACTCCGCTCACAAATAAAATATATGCATTACATAATGTATCCCTCCAAACCATACAACTGTTCTGTAACAAATGTTGTCATACAATGTATACTTTAACAGTTATTCAGAGTGAACAAGTTACGTGGACCACCCTGTATATTTTACATGCATACATACATATACAGTGAGAGTCAAAAGTGAGTATACACTTTGAAAATATGGGATTCATTCATATTTATTTCTCTCACTTTAGAATCTAACATTTCGCATAGATGCTCTATACTCTATTACATTGAGATCTGGTGACTGTGGAGGTAGGACCTGACTGATTGAAAGTGTTCTCCAGCAAACAATTTTTCACCACCTTTGCCAGATACATATTTTGGGCCATGAACTCTCACTAATAGACCCATGTTTGCAGCTAAATTTAATTTTGAAATGTTTAAATATCTAAATCTGTCCATAGTCAGAGTCCTGCATCAGAGGTTGTCATGCTGCCCGCAAACCATAATACATAGTACATTCACCATGTTTAACTAAATTTTGTGGTTATAGTTCTGAATTTCTTTTTCTCCAACATGTTGGCTGCCTATTTATCTCGAAAACGTTAAAAAAATTCATATCCAACTGTATTACTATCATGATCAATTGCAAGATGCTACAGAAGTATTACCACGAACCTCACGTATTGTGAGGTGTACACTTAGTTTTGACTACTATACTGCAGAATTACATGTTTAATACGTGCCGATATATCTGAAAAACATGATTCCATACGCCATGTTTCCTGTGCTTACACAGAGCATGTCATGTTGCATAACTTTTATGTTCTTACCTAATTAGCATTAGTTTCACTGGAAGAATCATGCAAAAGAACATTAAATTAACTCGGTAAACATCTTATTTGCATTTTGGAAGATACATTTAAAATGTGCAGTGAGATATAAGATAACGAATACATTTGTCATTCGAAAGGCAAAAGCACCTGCTGAAAATTTTATTGGAGTGCCAATATAAACGTAATTAGACGCATGAATTTTTAAGTAAAAACTTGAAGGAAGTTATTCTTACTCTTAGATTCGTATAACAACTTAACTTTTAATATACAATTAATGTGAGATTTTACACAACGAAGTAACCCGTTATGTGCGCTTAACAGGTTAAGGAACAATTATCTCATCTATCCCTGTGGACCGGGGAATAGAATACGGCCACGGCATTCCCTGCCTGTCGTAAGAGGCGACTAAAAGGGACCGTTGGGATCGCGGGACTGTGGCACCCGCGGTCCGGTGGGGGGGGAGCTCACTGCTTCCCCCACCACAGAGAGGGCGCTCCGCCGTCTCTGGCGGAGCGGGCGCTGGGGAGGTACCGGTTGTGTTCGCAAGAGATCCCGGTGCCTCCCCGTATAGCGCCGAGCCCGGCCACCGTGAGTGGTTTAGTGGGTATTTCCCCTGGGCACAGCCCTATTGGGGATGAGTCCCACACTACCCCCGCCCACTCCTCCCACATAAGGAGGAGGGCGGGGGTGTGCGTAAACAGCATTCCCTCACGTTAAAAAAAAAAAAAAAAAAAAAAAAAAAAACAATTATCTCATCTACTAAGTGTTCTATATGTACATGTATCTGCAATTATTGTACTGCCGATGAAATGTAATTAGTAATTCACATTCCTGAGCTGTTGGCCGTCCAGGTGCAAAAACAATATCGCCACTCTTATTAATTTATTATTATTTAATTAAGAATTTCGTACGCCGTGTTTACTTTCATATCTATATAAACATAGTTTTAAACAGTTATCATGCAAAAGAAATATATTTTAATTTTTATTTACATAAAATGAAACGAAGATACTTACAAAATAAATGGTTTTATTTAAGATGAATATTTTATTCCACATATAAGTACTAAACCAATACATAACAAAGACAACTATTGGTATTAAGTGTAATGAAGGTAAAATAAATTAATTTCATAGATACATAGGTGTACCATGAGTCTGTATTATTATCATACTAAAATTTAGTTATAATGATTAAGAGTGTGGCGGCACGTGAACAAACGCGCCGCCTCATGGACGACGTGCCGATCAGCGCGTTGCGACAAAACGCACTTCGGCTGCTCGGGCGAAAGTTCTCGGAACGGCGAGGACCGTCGTCTGTATACATTATCGAATAATCGAGAACGTTCTCGTTCGATGCGTCAGACGACGGCCCTCTCGAAAAGCCGTCGCGGGACAGACAAAAAGGGGCAGTCGGGCCTCGAGTGTTGCACGCGCAACAACGTTCCGAGCGATACACTACCAACGCGAAATAAACGATTTCCGACCGTCTATGTGTGGATTATTTCACCCAAACGCCGAATTTCCCCACATAATTGGTGACCCCGACGTGATCCGCCGCGCAAGGGTGAACCGCGAGTTTTAAAAATATGTGCAGTGTGTGAAGCGTCGCGAATTCGGACGGTGTAGTGTGGCCCAGCGCAACATGACGAGCAGACAGCCTACTATCGACGCCACTGCGGCCAGCGGTTCCCAGGGTGAGGCTAGCGGGGTAGCCCTGACAACTACGCCTACCGTGGGGCGAGTTTCTGTCCACATCCCACCGTTTTGGGAGAAGAACCCAACAACGTGGTTTCGACAACTGGAATTCCAGTTCGTGCTGTCGGGAATCACACAGGACGCGACGAAATATCACTACGTCAGTGCGAACTTGGAGAACAAGTACGCTGATGTAGTGATCGACATTATCAATAACCCCCCGACGACGAATATGTACGAGACGCTCAAGGCAGAGCTCATACGGCGACTGTCCGATTCCAAGGAGCAGAACATTCGGCACCTCCTGGAACACGAAGAGATCGGTGATCGGAAACCGTCAATTTTTCTGCGACGGCTGCAGAACCTCGCGGGTGATACAGTGTCGGACGAGTTTTTAAAGACATTGTGGTTGGGACGCCTCCCAACGAGTGTTCAGGCTATCCTGATTACACGACAGAAGGAGTCGCTCTCCGAACTTGCCGCCCTCGCCGACGCTGTAGTGGAAGTTTCACCGCGTCCACAGATCGCCGCCGCCGCCGTCGCATCGACGGTGCAGGGTGACATTCGCGCGGACTTGGCCGAACTCCGTCGCGAAGTCGCGGCCCTCCGCGTAGAAACGAACAGTTTTCGTCGCTCACGTGCCAAATCGCGAAGCAGGCATCGTAGCCTTTCGCGATCGCGTGGCCGTAATGAGGGAGACATTCCTACCGACGGCAAGTGTTGGTACCATTGGAAGCACGGTGCCGCAGCCAGGAAGTGTCGCGATCCGTGTAACTTCGCGACGGGAAACTCCAGGGCCGATCGTTAATGGCGGCTAGCGATTCCGGGCCGACCACTAGCCGTTTGTTTGTTGCAGATCGCGATACGAAGACCAGTTTCATGGTAGATACGGGATCCGATCTGTGTGTGTTTCCTCGCGCGCGAGTGCGTGGACCACGTGAAAAGACACTCTATGTGCTTCACGCGGCAAACGGCTCGGTGATAGCGACGTACGGGTGCGTCAGCCTCCGCTTGAATCTCGGGCTGCGGCGTGACTTTACGTGGAAGTTTGTCATCGCAGACGTCACAACGCCAATCATCGGGGCCGATTTCCTCTAATCGATGGCACCACGACCCTAACAACAGCTGGACGTGTTGCCGCGGACGGTACGCAGAGCGTCAAGGCGATATCCGGGGAATCGCGATATCATTCGATTCTCGCCGAGTTTCCGGATGTCACGCGACCGTCGGGAGGACACCGCGCGACGAGGCACTCGACGTGCCACCATATCCGGACCACGCCTGGTCCACCGATGTCCTGCAGGCCGAGACGCCTTGCCCCCGACAAGCTGAGGATCGCGAAAGCCGAGTTTGAGGCCATGGTGAGGGACGGAACAGCGCGACGTTCTGAGAGCTGTTGGTCATCGGCCCTACACCTGGTTCGGAAGAAAGGTAACGAGTGGCGACCCTGTGGCGATTACCGACCGTTGAACGCGAGAACGATCCCGGACAAATACCCCGTGCCGCACATCGAAGACTTTGCACAGGGTTTGACCGGAAAGACCATATTCTCCACGATCGATTTAGTGCGCGCGTACAATCAGATCCCGGTGCATCCGGACGACATAGCGAAAACCGCGATCATTACACCTTTCGGACTCTTCGAATTCCCGTGGATGTCTTTCGGACTACGAAACGCGGCTCAAACGTTTCAACGTGTCATGGACGAGGTGTTGCGCGGCCTCGACTGGTGCTACGTGTACATTGACGATATCCTCGTGGCGTCCGGCTCAGTCGAGGAACACGAGGACCATTTACGCGAACTGTTTCGCCGTTTGAACGATTACGGTGTGTTAGTGAACGCGGCAAAGTGTGTTTTCGGTGCGCCCGAAGTGACATTTCTGGGGTACACGGTGTCCGCCCAGGGCACTCGACCGTTGCCAGAAAAAGTCGAAGCAATTCGAACTTTCCCACGCCCAGTGACAGTGAAAGAACTGCGTCAATTTCTGGGCATGCTGAATTTTTACCGTCGGTTCGTGCCAGCAGCCGCCAAAATCCAGGCTCCGTTGAACGCGGCTCTGCAAGGGAACGTCAAGGGTCGAACCCCCGTCGAGTGGACGCCCGACAGGTTGGAAGCGTATGACCACTGCAAGGAGAGCCTCGCACGTGCAGCCCTCTTAGCGCATCCTGACGTCACGCTGCCCTTGGCGATTTTCACGGATGCATCGGATTATACCGTAGGCGCCGCGTTACAGCAACGATCGCGCGACGGATGGCAACCGTTGGCGTTCTTTACGAAGAAGCTAACGCAGGCCGAACGAAAGTACAGCCCCTTTGACCGCGAACTTTTGGCGATATACAAAGCCGTCAGATATTTCCGGCATATGATCGAAGGGCGCGTATTCACGATTTTTACGGATCACAAACCGCTAACTTTCGCGTTTGCGCAAAAACCGGAGAAGCACACACCGCGACAATTCCGTTGGCTCGACCTCATCGGGCAATTCACGACCGATATCCGTCACGTGTCGGGTAAGGACAATGTAGTCGCGGATGCTTTGTCGCGGATCGCAGCGATCGCGCAAGCACTTGATTACGCGAAACTGGCCGAATCGCAGCATCAGGACGAGGAGCTACGCACACTCCTACAGTCGGATTCGTCCCTCGTGCTCAGGAAAATCGCGCTTCCCGGTACGAATGTTGAACTGTATTGCGACATCTCGACTCCCACTTTGCGACCGTTTGTCACGAGGCAATACCGCAAATCGGCATTCGCGTCGCTTCACGACCTCGCTCACCCCGGCGCTAGGGCAACGGCGAGGTTAGTGTCGGAACGCTTCGTGTGGCCAGGTATCCAAAAGGATTGTAGGACCTGGGCACGAGCGTGTATACCGTGTCAGCGTGCAAAAACTAGTAGACACGTGTCTACTCCGTTGGGCAGTTTCGTTGCACCCTCGGAACGTTTCGACCACGTCCACGTGGACATTGTCGGCCCGTTGCCGATGTCGAGGGGGTACCGTTACTGCGTAACATGCGTCGACCGTTACACGCGGTGGCCGGAAGCGTTTCCCGTCGAGGACATCACCGCGGAAACTGTGGCTCGCGCGCTTTTTCTCGGGTGGATTGCGAGATTCGGGGTGCCACACCGGATCACGACCGATCAAGGACGACAATTTGAATCAGCGCTATTCAAGCAATTGTCGCTCCTTATCGGTACGCAGCACTTGCGCACAACCGCGTACCATCCGCAGGCGAACGGTATGGTGGAACGATTCCACCGACAATTAAAGTCCGCGATCGTTTGTCACGCCGATACGGGCTGGGCTGATTCGCTGCCCATCGTCCTCCTAGGTATACGAGCGGCCTGGAAGGAGGATATTAAAGCCACGTCCGCGGAGATGGTGTACGGCGAACCGATTCGTCTCCCGGGCGAGTTTCTAACTGCCTCGCAGGCAAGGGATGGCGACAGCGAGACATTCATTGCTCAGCTACGCGAGCATTTTAACATATTAAGACCATCTCATGGTTCCCGTCACGGTGTTCGGCGGACATTCATATTTAAAGATCTACCGACAGCGACGCATGTTTTTATACGACACGGACCGCATAAAGTCTCGCTACAGCCTGCATACGACGGTCCATTCGAGGTGGTCGAACGGCACTCGTCGAAACACTTTAACATTCGCGTTAAAGAACGAGTGGTTCCAGTGTCGTTGGACCGTTTAAACCCGGCATACCTGCTTCGCGACAACGAGCAGGACGACCGCGACGGACCTGCCTCGCAGGAGGTCCCAATCGCTCGCGACACGCCCGAACCCGAACGCATGACAAAGTCGGGAAGACGCGTACGATTTCCCGACCGTTATGTTGCAACGTAGCAACGTAGTGTATTATACCTGTATATAGTAGATTATAAGATGTCAATATGTATATATCATAATTTTAAGTGCGACCGCACCCTTAGTTTCACCAAGGGGGGTGATGTGGCGGCACGTGAACAAACGCGCCGCCTCATGGACGACGTGCCGATCAGCGCGTTGCGACAAAACGCACTTCGGCTGCTCGGGCGAAAGTTCTCGGAACGGCGAGGACCGTCGTCTGTATACATTATCGAATAATCGAGAACGTTCTCGTTCGATGCGTCAGACGACGGCCCTCTCGAAAAGCCGTCGCGGGACAGACAAAAAGGGCAGTCGGGCCTCGAGTGTTGCACGCGCAACAACGTTCCGAGCGATACATACCAACGCGAAATAAACGATTTCCGACCGTCTATGTGTGGATTATTTCACCCAAACGCCGAATTTCCCCACAAGAGTTAGAGTTAAATAAAAATTAAAACGACAAAGAAGAAAATAAATAACATTCACAAATACTTATACCCTCTTTTTCAAATTCATCAATTCTTTTCGATAAATCCAAACACTCGCAGTTATCTTTTTATAAAGACAATAATACAGGATTAGTTAGTCTTTCCTGTGACATCGACGACCTAAGGTTAATTACCTACACGTATTTAATCCAATAATTACCGTGAGCTATTGATATATTGTCACTTGATATATTGCTGCGTAAAACATGTGCCCACCACACATACTTCCACGAACACAAATTCGCTCTCCCAAGTTGCCTACATCGTCCTCGCTAACACGATACAGCTCTTGCGCAAGCGCTGGGGCCGAGGCTACGAGCTACGACTAATGATGGGATACCAAGCCGGATTCAAGTCGATCGAGTCAGATGACGTCACCGGAACTCGGCTCGCGACGACGGTATCTAATCTCTATAAGCATTCGGCGACCGACGCTCGGGTTACAATGTAACACACAGGACAAATCACCCATGAATAAAAATTTAGACTTTTACTCCTTTCAGTGTACTTTCTTAAAAATATTATGAATAAATGTAAGAGATTCTCCTGATGAAAATAAGTCAAAACCCGATATAAATCGGACTATATTTAATAACAATACAATTCGTATCGCAACATAACGTATGAATAAAAATTGTTTTCGCTCCATTACCCTATTCAGTGACACGCAAAAATTTTGAAAAACATTGCACACGTTGCAAATACCGGGCCACCTATTTCAGAATTTCTCGAATTTTTCGGTTGAAAATTCTAAGTGGAAAAAATTAAGACCCCTAAAAAATGATAACAAATACAAATTTCTTAGTACAAAATAATTATAATTAAGCATGGTAAAACACGTACAGTAACATTGTAGGTACCAATATATGGTAAAAAACATAACATAATATGCAGGTTTGCAGTGCATTAATATATTCATCATTAAGACATAAACACAATACAATTATTTTAATTCAAGCATATTCCAAGGATAATATAAGAAGCAAAGATAAGAAATTAATTAATAGTAATTACGGTATAGAAGCAAGTGTACAGAAAATGCATACAACAATATAATGTTATTTAACACTAAGACATAAACTTAATGCAATCATTTTACTCGGGGAATACAGCATGACCAATTCCATACACATTTGATAGGAATGTATCGGAAATCAATAAGCCGCTTATTGATCTGCTAGCTATATTCTCGCGGTTTCGCTCGCGTGGATTTCGAGATTTAGTAAAATTTTTTTTAAATAAAATTATAATTAAAGAAGTAAGTAAGACTTCTACTTTTATGTATACAGATTGAGCATTATTCAAAATATTATTAATGAATAATTCCAAATACTTTTTTAGCTGTCGTTAAAATACAAAATTGCATTATATAATTACATAAATAAATAATTACGTATACAATCAAATGTAAGATGCTTGCAATCACGTTTCATAAGATATCACCAGCAGCAAAGTACCTAAATTTTGTTTCAAGGAATAAATGGAACATCCAATATTATATCAGCATAGTAAAACAATGCACGAATGAAACCAAGTTCAATATTTAAAAGTAGTTTTTCATTATTGAATGCTTGCAAGTTAGAATACTGCAACATTACTAAGAATCTTTATGCAAATGATGAGATATAAATAAAATAATTAATTATTTTTACTTCAACGAAGAGGCAAAACTGTGACCAATTATCCCACCTTTCCCTTAATGTCGCGATACGAATTGTATGTTACTAAATATAGTCCGATTTATGTCGGGTTTGGACTTATTTTCATCAGGAGAAACTCCTACATTTATTCATAACATTTTTAAGAAAGTACACTGAAAGGAGTAAAAGTTCAAACTTTTATTCATGGGTGATTCGTCCTGGGTGTTACATTGTAACCCAAGCGTCGGTGGCCGAATGCTTATAAGGATTAGATACCGTCGTCGCGAGCCGAGTTCCGGTGACGTCATCTGACTTAATCGTCTTGAATCCGGCTTGGTGTCTCATCACTAGCTACGACGCGACGCACAGTGGGGTATTTGACCCGAAAAGCTGGCCAAAACCCCAAATTTTATCTTTGTTCAAAATCAACGAAGCTTTGTCCCTATGTTCCTAAGAATGAATAAAAGTAAACTGCTACCTTGGTTTTTCGAAAACCGCAATATTTAGCAATAAATTGTGGCTTGAAAGTCAACAATTTTCGTGCTCGAAGAAAATGCCAAGAAACCTATATTAAGAAAGTGATTTATTACAAGTGTAGTGTTAAGGAAGTGCAATAACAACACATGTCGGATAGAGAGGAAGGTATGTAGAGTAATTTGGCACCTTGTTTCCTTCACTTTCTTGTGTGGTTTTGATAAAATAACAATTTGAATACAGTGTTTATTTTTTCGTAAAATCAAGTATAAAACATTGAATTACTTTTTTGCATCCCAAAGCACCCCTTTACTTGTGATATATTTTTATCCTTGGACATTGCTTTATATATTTCTTGAAAAATTAGGTGCTAAGAGGTGCTAAAACTACAGTTCTGTTCAAAAGTATCGCCTCTCTTGTGCACTAGTGAAAAATTATTGAGATTCAATGTTCCATAACTTGGTTAATATTTGTGAGAATTTGTTTAAATGAAAGGCAAATTAAAGCTTGAATCTTCTACTTTTTGACCCTTGCGTTCGATTTTATTTAACTCGGTACCCAATAGGTAAAATCCTCCCTTATAAAGAGGGCCTTCAAATTGTAAAATTTTGTTCATATTTGAGAACGGATGTTCCTTATAGACAACAGTGTTCGGAATTTTGCATGTATTTCAGAAATAATGATTCTGTACCTTCAAAACAAGCCAAACTGCATCCCAAATAGATGTTTTTTAACGATGTTATGGCCATTTATAGAAACGCCTGCCTCTTTATGGTTTCATGTCTTACGTGCATGGCACGGTTCAATGGTATGCGTTTCTGTGAATGACTATAACTTCGTTAAGAAACATCCGTTTTGGATGCAGCTTAGCTTGTTAAGATGGCAAAGGATCATACGATAGGCGTATATCGTATGGTTGATCTGATGATGGGGTAATTCAGGTGTGGATAGATCGATGAAGAATAGATATATCATAAGCAAGAAATACTGTCTGATGAAGAACCTTCCAAAGCATTTTCTGACGAAAATTAATTCTATTATATATTGCAAATAAAAACTATTCTTAAAATATATAGTATTTTATATGTTATATACCATAAATCAGAATGTTTATGATCGTAGATACAATCGACCCGCGTGCATCCATCGCTGTTAGTTGATTATTAACCTATTGTAAATTTTGTCTGTCAATTCCTGACGATTGAAGTTTTTAGTATGTTATTAACTTTATTAGGACAAGGTTTCGTTGATGACCTTCTATTATATATATTATAACATATACATTTACATATCTTACCGTACACAAAATATTTGAAAATATAGGTTTCCTTTAAAGGGTTGTATCTTTGTTAAACAAGATCATTCTTCGATGAGGTTTGCCTTTTTAAAGACAACCGACTATACTTTCCGGTGGCATGTATCAAAATTGCAAAAAAATATTGTCTGCAACATCAAGGAAAAGTACAGTTTGGCACACTCTTATTTAAGGGTGCATTTTACCCTCTAGACAACCATTTTGATAAAATATATTTAAGGAACCAAAAACTAGAAGGTTCAAACTTTCAAATGGTTTCTGTTTCATTAACTTTGGATGAAGAGTAACAAAGTTATGAGAATTTGAAGATTGAGTGAATTTTGAAATAGTTTTGGCCATCTTTTCGGGGGATCTCGACATGTTGCCGCTTCCGTCAATTTCATTGTTCTGCAACACCGGACGTGACAATATATCAGGAGTTCACTATATGGCTAAATATTGTAGTTATTTTTGGCTCTATATAAAGGTAGTTTATTTTTGTACATGAATAATGTTACACAGATTAGGAGAGATGGGGGAAATGCGGGCCAATTAATGAAATGTCAAGATATTTAATTACCAATTAAAATACTGATTAAAACCTTTGATAATTCTTTAAACCATTATTAAACAATTAAATAAGGGCGGCCTTCTTCACCACGTGCCACCAATTCAAATTAAACTATAACATTTTTGTTGCGAGGTGTTCACGAAAATAGTTAATTTCGAATATTTTGCGAACGTTGCTTCCCGAAGAATAAATTAATATTATCGGAATAGTTGCAATGAATGATTGACACTGATGTCTCGTGTATAAACTGTATTTGATGTATGAGATCGCACTAGACTGGTAAAGTGGACTCTACCAACATTGGATGCAGAATGTCAAGTTATCGCTGGATCGGAACTGTCTCCATTTTGTCTGATGCTTGAATGGAGTGTTGGAGTGATGGATGTATTTGTATATGATTGGTGTTCTGAGTTTGTGTGGGTGTGGCAAAATTGTCTATAATTGTGGAAGGGAGAACGATGCCAGGAAAAACCGTAAGTTGATAAAAATATGCGAGTGTCTCGCACGTGTTTTTCAGCGAACCCCAAGTTATGGTCATCGTCGACGTCTAACGGCTAATTAGGAACAAAATGCCGCAGGTCGGTCCTTGGCTGAGTGGCGCTGGTGAAATTTCCTGCCATAAATGCCTCAATTGCTATAGACTTCGACTTGACTGTAAGCATGTTTCAACAATTTTTCTGAAAAAATAGTTTTGGTGCATACTGCCCGCAAGTTAGGGTAATGAGGGACATACAGGGGCAATGCTAGTCAAGTGAGTGTTTAAACAGAATATAGGAAATATTAACCAAAAACAAAATTAAAATCTTCTCTTCTAATCCTAGAAAAACAACAATTCCACTGTTCAACAAATTTTAACGTTTTTCCTTCCTCATAACTGTTAATAGGCGTTTCTGATAGATCATTACGAGCTGAATACAAATCTGTAAACCATTTTTTCCCAGCACGTCTAATTTTTGAAAAAATCAATTTGAACAATAATTGCGAATTTTCAAATTTGGGCGCATGTTGTGCTTTTACAGTGATAACGGCAGTTAGCAGCCATAGGGTGGTGGAATTGCTCGCTACGTCGTGTCGCTCGTGGTTTTTCCCGTGGACCAATTGGCCGCCCTTGCGCTAGACCATCTTATTCGTATGGTAATCCGAGAGTTGAAGCAACTAATCATAGTCCGTTCCTGTTCAATCTTCAGCGTGAGCAAGTAGGCACTGTCGATACTGTTCAGCCGAAAGAATTACGCGGTAATAGATCGTGGTCAGTTGCGTTTCTCCGGTGAAACCAGCCGACAGTCATGTGAAATCGGTCGATACCGGTCGAATTCAAGATAGTGCAAGATATCGAAGATGTCTACCGGGAGGTATAGGTTATGTAGAGGCGTGCCAAAGTGTGATTGCGGCAACATTGCATCACCGACAGCGGTCCCGGGGTATCTTTGAAGGATCGTCGTTGGAGAGGACGAAGTAGGATTCTCCTCCTTTCGAAAGCGTCGGTAGGGGCCTTTGGCACAAGGCCAATCACATTGACTGGCTACTGTGTACGTTTCGTCCGACAGAGCACTACCTTTCCCTGCACACGCTTTCTGCCCTTGGGTCTAGTTTGGGCTGGCATGGCTCGGCCTGGCCTCCACCACGGCACACGGTCAGAGGATTCGGGTAAGGGGATACTCATTTCTTGTTTGCACCTATTGGTCACCCACTCGTGGTCTGTGAAGTTAGCACCCCCAAATGCAAAATTTTATGAAAAACTCGAAGCATTCGTTTGTCCACGATTTATCCACATTTGTCCAACCAAAATTTTCGTTTGTCCACCATTAAAAAACAAGTTATAAACAAATTAAGAGTATGATATCAATACTCCCACGAACATTTTTCCTTCATTTCTAACTGAGATATGATTGTTCACGATATGTCCACGTCTCGTCACCCCAAATTTTCGTTTGTCCACCCAGCAGAATCGAATTATTAACAAAAAAAAACTTAAATAATGAGATATGATCCGTCTGAGCATTTCTTATTGCATTTTCTCTGAACTAAGCATTAAAATCGTTTGCCCACGATATGTCCTCGTTTGTCCATTCGAAATTTTCGTTTATCCACCAAAAATTTTCATTTGTCCATCCAGCAGAATCGAATTGTTAACAAACGAAAAAAAGAACAAAAAATAAGATTTAATATTAACGGCGACAAACGAAAATTTTTGGTGAACAAACGAGGACATATTGTGGACAAACGATTTGAATGCTTAGTTTAAGGAAAATGGAATATGAAATACTCAGAGCGATCATATCACATTGTTTATGTTTTTTTGTTAATAATTCGATTCTGCTGGGTGGAAAAACGAAAATTTGGGGTGGACAAACGTGGACATATCGTAGACAATCATATTTCAGTTAGAAATGAAGGAAAAATGTTCGTGGGAGTATTAATATCATATTCTTAATTTGTTTATAACTTTTTTTTGAAGGATGGACAAACCAAAATTTTGGGTGGACAAACATGGACAAATCGCGGACAATCATATCCAACTTGAGAATTACGGAAAAATGTTCATGGGGGTGCTAGTAATAAATTGCTTTATTTGTTTATAACTTTTTTTTTAAGGGTGGACAACCGAAAATTTTGGTTGGACATATATGGACAAATTGTGGACAAACGAATACTGTTTGTTTTTCATAAAATTTTGCGCGTACCTTACTCTGTCGTCTAGCATGCCCAGGCTGGACACATACGGTGTCGCGTTTAATTCGCACATCTCATCACGGAAAGCGCTGTTAATAACTATTTATAATATAACTGTACTATTTTTAAAATAACTGTATATAATACTGTTTTAATGAAATGTTGCAATATTTTTAGATACTTTCAGTTATAATCAACCACATTTCGTCTTATTCTTCATTCATAATGAATATAAATACTTATGTAAGCAGCTAAACCTGTAAAAATTACTCAACAAGTATAAGGTATAACATAGTTAGAATGAAGAATAAGAATATTAAATATCTTTAAGCTGTTTAACCATAGAAACTGAAAAAATGGTAAAATAATATGTACAGAATGTCCGGTTTAACTATATACACGCTATTATTTCTGTAACCATTGAAAATGCGAAGAAATGTTTCATATAAAAACTGTTCGATTTCATGGAGTAAACTTAATAGAATATTTGAATTTTTCTATTATTCTTATTCACATAGATTCTAATACGAATGTAATTGTTTTACAATGGAACTACATATTTTGCTTACTGCCGTCTTATTAAGCATTTGAAGACGAATTCAACGACATCTTTGAATGTTTTGTTTGAACAACAATTTCGCGGACAACTGTATGAATATTGGTTGCAATTTCATTTCACATCAAGCCATCAGAAAGTACAGTACTTAAATGCTATCAGAGGGACCATAACATAGCAATAATAACTTTCTTGTAGAGTAGAAGCCACATAACAATCCGTGACATATTTCAAATTTTTATGTAAAATATGTTACGAATTGTTATCATTTTCACATAATACCTTAATACTTTATTACGCCTAATGTTTGGAAGAATCGATTTGCGTAATAAAAATATTTTATTCCATTATATTTCAATATCATTAATAAAAATAACGTAATTAACTTTGAAAATTTAGAAGATACTCCACCTACGAAAAACTTGTTACTGCTAAGTAATAGCCCTCTTCATAGTGAACAACTTCTGTGAATAAACTTTTCTGATATCTCTAAAAATAACAGAGATGATTAATGCGTATATCCAGCCCACCGTATATCTAGCTGCGTTGCACGACTGAACGGCCGAGTGGTGGGGAAAGCGCTCGGGTAACTGGTCACCGATTCCTGCACGGTTGCTGGAATTCCGGCCCTCTACAGCCCCGACTAGTGTGGGAAACGATTGTCTACTGTATTAATTTAACATGTTGCTCAATATTTGGGTACAATACATTCTTTCAAAAGAAATAAACTTTTTCTTATTCATGTATTTTAACTCTTGACGTCTGAAAACGTTCAGCGTCTCGTCAACATTCTCCGCCATTTCCAGACATTGAATGATTGACAGGCGCGTGCCAAACGCAGTCCCATTACTTGAGATTGTAGGTAGGTCCTTCTCGAGAGGTTTGTAATACGTGCGATGGAGACAGACGACCGTAGACGAGGACGCACGTCGACGGTCGACGGTCGAACGTCATTGGCCAAGACGCGTAGAGTGAGAGAGACACAAGTGCCGAAGACGTGTCACGATCGCGACAACACCGCGAAAAGTCGGGCCTACCTCCCAGGGCTCTTCTTTCGTGGAACAGACCATAAGTGCTCGTACTAATAAAGAAACATTTTGGAAAGTTGTACAAAATAATTGGTATGTTTTCCCAATCAACATTTTAGAAAGTCTAGTTAATAGTATACTAAAGAAGCTACAAGGTGTGATAGATAGGAAAGGAGAACGTACAAAATATTATCACTATGTGGGGAAATATAGAAAATACAACTATTGCAACATGTAATTAAACTTATTTTTGTCCAGCTAATTTCTCCAATTGTTGCATTGTTGTAAAGAAAACATACACTTTTTCATTCCTACGCATGAATTTGTTGTCTTTATTATTTCATTTGAAGCGCATGTTTATGAAAAATTCTCTTGTGTAAAATTATGGTGTTTTTTGTATCGGTTACCTTTTCAACTTTCCTTTGTCAGTCACTGTATCTTGCTATCTGTTCAGTATATTTTTATTGCAAGTGATTTAACTTATTTTATGAAGCTCGCATGTTTCTTATCTTTTTTTTATCACAATTATAAGAATTTTTTATGATAAAAATAGTAATTGTAAATTTGCTTTTAACACTTTCGCTGCTGGCTGAAATTTGGTTCCCCTTCTCAGGAGCGGTTTACGTTTTTTTTTATCGGACATGGCTTTGTTTTATGGAAAAATGATTGTTTTCATATCATTGGTCACTGGTTTGTTTGTCTTTTTTTCGTCGTAACGCATATGGTGCGTGTAAACAAAAACGCCATCGTTGCGTCAGCAGCATTATTGAAACAACTGACAGAACGCAATATACGTGTCGCCAGTAGCGAAAATGTTAAGTTCTTAAATAGTACTAATTACTAACTACTTATTTCGAGATCCGTTAATTTATTACTGCAAACTGAATACATTGTAAGTTTCTTGGTATATATGAAAACGGTTTTTAATAACAGTTGCTACTTTACAATTCTCTCCAAATCTCTAAAAGTCTTTGAAAATTTTTTTGTCAGTTACAGTAACTTCCCAGTCAACTTGCTTTTACAATTAATAACACTAATGTTAATCTACATTTTTCCTTGATAACTGATTTCTTTCTGTGATTGTTGAACAATCACTAAAGCATTTTCCGACAGACTATCATATTTTCTTGTATTTAGATTTCTTCTTTTGAAAATATTTTATTTTCTAATTGAGAAGTGGTAATTGCAGCAATTGAAGAATCCCTACGATGTAGAAACATCAATTTTCATAGAAATGCAATATATCAGTGAAATTCTCGTTGGAATAAAACATCCAAGGCTGACGGTGTATATTTCGAAAGAACAGTAATTATGTTTTTAAAAAAAGCGTTTTTCGATCTATATAAACTGCAATGGCTTGTGGTAAAATCTAATCCTATGTGATTATTTTCATTTAAAGATGTATATACCGGACATTCTTTTGATAGCAGCGAAGCATGCAAAGAGAGTGAACTTAGTACGGCAGCGTTTACCAGTGGAGTAAATACAAACATCTATTTTACACCCGGCACGATTCGCAGAGTTTGCTGCCTGCTGTTCGTTTGGAAACTAAGGAAGAGGGAAAGAGACAGAACCCGGTGAACTCGAATTAGAAGTGGAGTTTGTGGAAATGAGAAGAGGTAGTTAACATGCTAATCCCAAAATGGTAACACTTAAATTCATTACACAAACCACTAATTACGAGCATAATGAGCCATCGCTAATCGCAGAAAGAATTACACTTCTCCTTCTTAAGAGGTCTCACTAAGAACGCACGGGTGCGGTATTATAAAATGAGAATACATCAGCGGAAATGGCTGAGGTTGGAATCTTTTGCATTCAACCGAGAATAGTCTCCCAGCTCACGTTTTCGGGTCGTAACTTGGGAGTTATATCAAAAAGCGATTTTGATCATTGATATTCAGCGGGCGAACGGGAACGTGAGTTCCGGTGTAGTTATGGAAAAGTTTAACGTATTAATTACGGAAAGTTCCACCGTGCCCTCCCGTTTTTTTTTCTTAGCCACTTTGGTCCGCTTTCCTTCTTTTTCTTCGGGTCCTCCTCCTTCTTCCCTCGTTGACGAACCGTATCGCATTACTTAATACCAATGCCGACACGAAGTACAAGTTTTTAACGAGGTGAAATGTTTGACGCCTGCTAAAAGTACCGACCAAACTATAATAGCTTTCTTTTCAATTTCCTATTGATGCTCCTTAACATTCCTGGCATCGAATCACACCAACTTGCGGATGATTTCAATCGCTTTGTAATCTGGGTGTCGTGAAGTGGTGACTTTTCTTCTCTAAAGCTTATCATACTTGTTTTAATAATTTCTGGAGTCTATTATAATACTCCTCGTTTAATCCTTGAGATGCACTACATTTACAGTTTCGACCATTGAATGTTATAATTACACATACACAATAAAAAAATTAGAAAACGTATACTTTGGACTACAATATTATGTAGCAGCAGCAGTTAATAAAATTATCATAAATTAAGTTAATTCAATATTAAAGAAAATTAAGCACTATCAATTCATTATGCGTGCAAATGAAACTCAGTCGCAAGAAAAATATGCAAAATGTGTACCACATCTGTCGTTTATGTAACATGTACAAAACTTACGTAATATGAAAAAGATGCATTTGCATTTATAAATAACCGCAATCTAGTAATAAAGTTCAACTTGCCCCTCATATTCATATTTACGGGCATTCTTGAAGACTTTAAGAGGTTTCGCAATGTTACATTTCTGCGTCAAGTAGTATCCATACTTGGACTGACCCCTTGGGTTAAGCATAACTTTACCGCGGTCCACAAGAGGTGCGGGGATGAGAGTGTAGGGAACGACAGCAGCAGGGGACGTGACTCGCCTGCCAGGGGTGGCATTACGCGTAGACAAGCCCGGATCAGCGATACGGCGCCAATCTCTAGCCAGCCTCAACCTCCAAAGCACGTATATCGTTACGCTCATGACGCCATGCGCCATGCAACCGAGTCTATCTTCTTCGAGCGTCTACATGCAGCCGTATATCTACAGGACGAAGCTCGTAGAATGTTTTAATACTAGATGAATATAAACTTATAAAAGTGTTAAGACAAATATAAGTAATACGAAATACATAGATAGACGGCGTTGCACTATCGAACTTAACGATATAAGTATCTGACGAATGCTCGGACTTGAATTTCTTCAAACCTGGGCCTCATGTGTAAAAAGTTGGTCCAAAATCAATACAAGTACATTTGTTTGAACTACTGTTACAGCTTTATTTTACTTCCATGCGAGACAATAACATTTAGACATGCACTTCCGCTTATAAGTATACGGATACCTATGGAGTATGCGATTTTGGCGGCGATCGTTTGACTGGGAAAACGTGTAAAGGCAAGGAGAGGGAGAGGGAGCGTTTCGTCCTGGGCCTGCTAGTGGACTCGTCAGTAAGGCTTTCTAGCAGACCCTGCCTTAGACGCGGGGATATCCGATGGTCGGTTAAGGACGTATATATACGAACGAGGAAGGCTTCAGGTAGTTGCGGGAAAGGTTTCAACTAGGTAGACCTCTGATGGCGAATGTAGGAAGGAAGGTAGTGCCGCCACACGATAAATGCTATAAGGCATTATGCAATTACTGAAAGTCTCAAACAAACATTGTTTAGGGGATACTAAAGCACGACGGACAATGTTTATGACACTATAAAGTAATAAAACTAGTCTAAATTATATAATTTTTATGAAATAACACATTTTCTTTGTACATATTAGGTTTCCTATGACTTAAACAGATCCAAAAATAGTGATAAGAAACGGCTCAATTTAACATTATAAAGAAATTATTGAGTGAATCAACCAATGGAATAGAGAAAATACATTGCAAATTAAGAAAGAAATTATAGAGAAAACTAAGCTAAAGTTAAAGTGAACGTAGTTCGACTATATTAAAAAACTTCACCCTCAAACTACTATAACTACATAGTTTTAGAATTATTTCGAAATGAAAGGACAATACTTATATGTATAAAGAAAAAGTCTTAAGATTATTCATACTATAAGATATGGTTAACACATTCACTACAATATACAAACTTAATAGAAAGGCTATAGCCGAATAACGGCATCAAATGTGCCCCTAAACTAAATTCAAGTTGCGATGACTCATTTGATAGCTTGTAAAAAAAACACATATGTGCCAATTTCGTTGTTGCCTAATTTCTGCTATCTTATCGCATAAAACATTGTGAAAAAATCAGAGGAATTTTAGTTGACGGGCCACATATGATAGAACATTTTCAGATTTTTAAAATTAAAAAATGCGAAAAATGCTGAAAAATGCCGATTTCATGTCGAAACAGATGCAGAACTATAATACTCTTTTTACAGTAAGTAAGTATTGTTATTACTATTATTCTGGAATAATTAGGAATTACATAGTTAAAAAAATTAAAAACCAGTTTTGTCGACGTTTTTTTCCGTGAAAAGGTACCTTATACTTTGAATTTTTTGTATTTTCTTCTTTAAATTACTTTATTATGCAATCGTAAATATTTATACATTCAGCAAAACAACATAGGAATTACAGAAAATAAATATACCCAATCAACTGAAACTATGTCGTGCCAGAGACGAGGTATAAGAATAGACCTCACATCTTACGAGACTTGATGTCTCACGAAAACCATACTGGTTCGAGCGCACTCTACATAAAAGTTTCCGACTTTAGGAACTACTACGTTCAACACCGTGATGACGGACAGCCCACATACCCCCGTGACTACTACAAATAGCACTACATATACATATACACTATTGCCTCGGTTTCGCTAGCAAGGAAGAAGGCTGCTTCTCTCACACGGTCTGAACGGCAGTTTGACATCTACAAGTAGGCCTGGTATAAATGTATATATGCTATTATATTAATCTAACTGTTACAAATGCGAAAAAATGTTTTATATAAAAATTGTTTAATTTAATGGAGCAAACTTAATAGAATATTTGAATTTTTTTTATTGTTATTTACAGTGATTTTAATAACAATGTAATTTTTATAAATGGAACTATATATTTTTATTAATGTCATGTTATGAAACGATTTCAAAATCAATTTAAAGACACATCTGAAAGTTCTGTTTCAATAATAATTTCTCGGATAATTGTATAAAAGAAAAAAAAGAAAATGCTATCCGAAGTTGACATTGGCCAGCAATATTCATACAGTTATCCGAGAGATTATTACTCAAACAGAACTTTCAAATATGTCGTTGAATTCGTATTGAAATGCTCAATCACATGATAATTGTTAGATACCTCGTAACTTTCTACTACGTAGTACATTTTAGCGCATCTGGACATTGTCATCCACTCGTACCCTTAGTCCTTACTCCCTTCCAACCGTTCGTGACTCCGTCGAAAACAAACAGATTAGTCATGGTCCTCAGGAAACTTTCTCTTCGTCTCCTTCTTAAAAATCCAAACTATCTCCAACTACACCACCCCTGTTTTTCAATGACAAATCCAAGTCTCTTTTTTCCACACCCTTGAAATAGAAATCACCAATACCGTTTTCCCCACTAGCGATGATTCTTCCTGGCACTTCACCGCCAAGCGGCTTAGAGTTAGTCTCGATACAACTAACAAGCTCAAACGTCTACAGTCTACATAATAAAGGACAATTTCTTTACACAAGTAATTTCGAATTATTTCCTTTGCGTGTTCACGACATAATAATAAACATATGTAGTTCCTTTAAGAAAGTTACATTATTTTTAAAGTCTCTGTAAATAATAATTAAAAAAAAGTTCAAATATTCTATTAAGTTTATTGAATAATTACAGAAATAATAGCGCCTATTAAACCGAACATAATACTGTGCAAGTGCTATGATACATACCTTTGTCTCTTGGTGTGGCATTGACCTAACATTTCTGGATTTGTAGACAGCATAGTTAAATACAATTGTATTCAAAATTTTACTCGTTATTAACGAATCCAAATTTTTTGTTGAATAAGATTTTTTGCGAAAAGAATATAATTATTCATTTCAAATATATAAATTATTATTCGATAGTATCATTTGTTACAAATTCTGAATTATTATTAACCGGACAACACATTTATACAACAAAACAGAAAATATTTTTAATTTATTTGACAGTGTTAGAATGAAGAAATATGTTAAAAAATTAATATTGGACATTGTACTTGTGACACAAAATGAAAATAAACTTTTTTACAATACTTACGTATTAATGGGCGAGATATCTCGCGAGTCTTTCCATTCTACTATTTAGCGATGCTATAGAAAGAATAATTAATAAATATGTATTTTGAGTTGTAAATATTGATAAACAGAGATGCGAAACAGTTCGTCCAAAGAGTCCAATAAACGACATCGAGAAGCGAAATATCTCGTCCGCAATTGCAGGACATACAATCTTTTATGTTTCGCGATTTGTTGTACAATAAAATTCCTTGTACAATAATAATTTCTTTTATTGGTCTATCTGTACAATACAAAGTCTTTAATATTTACTTCAATTGTTTCATATAGATACTTCACAGTTGGCGATACTGGGATTGTTATTTTCCTTTCAATATTTTGGTGATTCTAATATCGATCCTTTCATAGCATCGAAACAACCGTAATCGTTATTATAAAGCGCATTAACTGTTAACAATGTTATGAGTCACGGTTGACGAGTCAGAAGCTGTAATTTTTTATTTAGGAATGCCACATTGTATGAACATGCCTTTCTTTCATCTTAGTTCCACCATTACTTTTGACAAAATTTTCGAATATTAATTTTCATGCATATAAACAGTGAAAGTAATAGTGTTAACGGGATGGGCCACGCGATGGCATGGAAGAAGGTCTTTTCCATCCCTGAATATGTTCAGTGTTCAGTTGTGTATGTACAAATCCTTCACCGAAAGAAATTGAAATGAGCAAAGAAAAATGCATTATAAAATAATAATTATTTCTAATACTTTTAAAAAGATGTAAATAATCGAAAAGGAAATAAACTTTTTGGCCATTTTTTTCAAAATATGGCTTTTCAATAGTAACTAAGTCATTTGCGACATTCTGATTACTGGATCCCTGATCGGAAACAACTATTCTCACTTTCAAGCCAGTCTCATACAGTGAATTTGAAAGATGGAGGGGGGGAGGGAATAATTTACATTCGCTCTTTGCTGAACTGATATCAAATTCAGAACTTGTGTCACTTTCATTATTATTTGAATCAGTAATGCTAATTTCATAATAGCTATATTTAAGCTAATAGGTATATTTCTTTTCAATCGACCCAACGCGGATTAACTATCGTTTGAAAAATGCCGACTGCATATGTATTTTTATTTTAATAGACTATCAGGCAATTTTACCCAATCATCGAGACCGCAGTTTACCAGCCACGTAATACATCGATCATTGTCATTAATAGGGAAAAATATGAACATTTCTTAAAATGTGTTTTATTGGTCTGGCGTTCCCTGCTCTACGAATTCTGACAATATGTAATGTAAACATTGGAAAACGCAAAAAAGCAATATATAACACATAAGAAAGGCAATATGTACAAGAATGCACTACTGATAATAACAACAAGCAGACGAAACAAACCGAACTGAACGAAATGAACTGACCCATATTTATTACACTATGTGGTAGGAATATATGTATACAAGTTATTTAGTTTTACTTCTGGCCAAAAGAGCATGGTGATATATTTCCACACTGAATCAGTAACGTCAGGTATTGACATTCAAATGGTAAGGGGACTTCTCACGTCCTCGAAGCATGGGACAGAAAATTACATCGCATGTTAGGTCTATTCTTATATCTCGTCTGTGGTTGTGCTCATTATATTCTAACATATCGACTTTTTCTTTGACAGTGCCGATAGCGTAGCGAGTAGAGTGTCGGATTCGTAACTGCTACGAACTTTTTGAACGTAGGTTCAAACCCTCCTCACATGATCCTTTTTTCTTTACTAATTGTATATTTTTCATTTCCTAACTATATGACAATGATTAATATGTATTATGTATCTTAAAAATGTTTTAAGAACATTTAAAAAATATTTTAACCTGAAATATATTAATTAAGTTGCGTTGAAAAATGCAGAAAATAAAAACTCAATTAATACGGCGATTCTTCGGGGAAACAAGCTTACGAAAATGCGATGCTTTCATGTCTTAAGTAACGACTTAAAAACTGTCTTTGTTTAAACTACCTACTGTACCCTTACAAAATAGTTGAAATAGCTCAATTATGAAAACAATGGTCCAAAGTGAGCCTAATGTGAAGGGTAATGGTTCGGAATTTATCTCAGGAAAATAGAGCGTATTAATTCACTTTTTGTTAGTCATTGCATTTTAAATTGAAATCGAAGCTGGTAGGCTTCGTAACATACTCCACTGAAAATACATAAATTTACATTGAGAAAACATTTGCAATCAACGAAAAAAATGGCCAGTGGTATCGAATTTAGTAGGTTGTGATATACGGTATAGGGTGCACGATATACGAGAGGTATAGAATTCAAGATACATGATATATGGTACACTATGGGCAGAACATGATCATGACGTGAAATACGCGATATATGATGAACAATATACGAATGCGGTTCGATGAATTTATTAATGACTTATTTTTATTTGTAAACATAATTTGGAGCTTCATGATAACATGATTCCTCATAATCACGCATAAATATGTCACTCTATAAATTTGGATGATAATGTTATATGTATAACCTCTTTCGTTTGGAAGCATCATCAAGGAGTTTTAAGTTTTGACCAACTACTAACAATAAGTAGGTAATAAAAGTATTACTTTTTGCAGATAGTGACATAAATTAACTGGATGCAGAAAATTCATAATAACGAAACGTTCGGAATCACTAAACAAGACGGCATGTTTCATTATGACAACGCTGAGCCACATGTGAGACAAAACATTTAAAAACTGAGATGAATTAAATTATCAAATTTTATTTAGTATACTATTCAAACAATACCGATTACGCGAATAAAAAGGCTTGTACGCGTTTAGCGATTCTATTACGCTGAGCGACAGGCAAGGCGACCGCCGTCATTGAGTACGACTGTTGCATTCGCGTGTATTGCTGAACTATTTCGCTTCTCTAGTGAAAGCAAAACATATTCTGTATCTTTCTTTAACACCTTCCACGGCAGGAAGGTCTGTACTATTGCGTGGTATGGTTAAATTTTCTCCTGGACCCCATAGTTTTTAAGTAAATTGGAGAACATCAGCAAAAATTGTTACGTTTTCGGTGTCCTTTTCACTTTGATCATTGTCTGAACATAGTTAGATGTCTATAATATAATAATAGTTCACATTGTTCTGTTTGGGAGAGTCCAAAGAATAATTTTGTGTCGAAAACAATTGAAGAGTTGTTACTTTAAAGGAACAACACAACTCCAGTTATGAAAATTTGCAGTTTTTTAAAAGTGATTTATTATAAAACAGTAGTAGGTGCTGCAAAAAAACGGTTTGCAGATTCATATTCAGCTCACAAAAATCTAGTAGAAACGCTATTGCAGGTTATGAATTCGAAAAAAGGTCAAAATTTATTGAACGTGTAGTCGAAAAACTTTTTTAAAATACGCAATAGGTTTACTCTGAAACTAAAAGAGGCCAGCGAACGATCTATCACATTTCTTCGTACAGTCTAAAGAATTTTTCAAGAATCTGTTCTCCTAAACTTTTTCCTGACCGTAGATTCTACATTTTAAGTGCTGTTGGGTAACTGGAAAGTAATTAACGATATCGATTAAGTACACAAAATTTCTCTTAAAACCATAATTAATCGAGTTAGTAAACATAGGTGCGGCTACGGGGTTCGTTAACTGGGCTCGGTGTTTAACGGGAATCGAGTTACAGATCTTTCTTGAATAAAGGATCTGCTTGCAATTTGTCGTGAACGAAACGGACACGAGCGTCAGACTAACCTTTGCTACATGTAAAGACGTCGTTTACATGCAAACAGCGTATGCCGGGTAACTGGGCTCGTAAAGAAGCGGCGCAAGATACGCCGTCCAATGGTAATTTCGATCTCGTAGATAGGGAGTTACAGTGCGCGGGCTGTAATTACTCCTGCGCGCTACCCCTTATACTTTGGTATCATGTGTGCCTACATGGAAATGCTCGGGACTTGAAAGTTCGCCTGATTTTGCAGATAGTATATGTGTACCTGTTTGGTTCATTCGAACATAGCTACCGCCGTCGCCGCCCCCGGCGATATATTGCTTTCACACGCCAGCGTTACATATATACCGGTAATTAACCCAAACTTAGAATTCAGCCCCAGAGAGGGGTGGGGGAGAGTGAGTAACCTGAACTCTCCGCAGTCTTGGATCCATTTATCGGACGTGGGTACGATAATTTTCTATGGCTTAATATCTGCCAAGCAACCATAATAGTTTACACTTTTGTTGAAACGCGGCAAGTTGAATTGCTACTAAAGTACCAAGCGTAGAACTCGAAGAGAAAAGGTGCGGAGCGAGGGCTAAGGCGGATGATTAAAATATTCAAAACCACAGACACGAACGTCAGAATCGTTGAACTTAGCCGAGTTAACTTTAGTGAAGTTTAAACGGATGCACCCGTTCTTCGTGTTTGTTGAGGCATTTCAGGAAGAAAGTACTTTTGCTGACTTTGTTAATAACTTGTAACTCGGTTTCCACATCGAGATTGTGTACATTCATCGCCCATGCACGAAGTTTAACATCTAATTGATACTTTTGAGTACCTCGTCAGCCAAATTTGCCGTATAAGCGACTCGCCTGATTTCGCGATTCCCTGCCTACGATCCACTTCTACTGAACTTCAACGTAATACTTGCGGTTACGTAATGAATATGCAATGATAACGTTAAAACAGATGCAAATGACGCAAATATAACTGCGTTAACGAAACACAGTATAATTGTGTAAAACATAATTATCAACGGCAACAGAAATAAAGGCGAGGCCTTATTATTCATACCCCGGTTAGGATTATGGACTCCATCCTGATTATGTAATGCCTACAATCGACGGAAAGTGGAAGTTCAGTTTCAGGAAACTGATCCTGGAAATATGCACTGTTGCACTTTCTAAGAAAGCGCAGTCCTTATTTCCCTTGAATCGATTGAATATTTAAAAACAAGTATTGCATATTCGTAAAATATTAAATACATTACAACAAAAAGGTCCTCTTTTCCCAGTACAAGTTTTTGATCAGATCAATTTTTCAATCTTGAAGTCGAATTATTACGTAGTATTCAATTCCTTTTGTTATATCATTCTGAAATAAGCACAAATTTTAGTACTTACATCGAAAGTATAGATATAAAGTTTTCCAGACTCTCCATCCAGTCTACCACTTAATAGCTAGAATGGATGTACGTTGTCGGTTCAAATACTAGAATTCAATAACATTTCGAGAACACAATAAAATTGAATGAATTTATTTTTGCATCAACTGTAAAATTCGGTAATACAGAATCTTACATTCCACATGTAATGTTCAAAAAAACTTGCTCGTATCCTTCGTCTGAAACTTATTCTACATTGTTTAAAAATTGTAATAGGCAATAAAACAGAATTTCGCACATACTTGCTATGAATCTTATGTTCACAGATTTATAACTGGATATGGAAAAGAAAACGACATTGAAGAATATAAACGTATGAATTGATCATGATGCATTTTAGACAAATCGAGCACTTACTTTTTCCTTGAGGAGATAAACATCCAAAGTAATTAACATAAAACGATTAACCCGGTGGAAATGCATCAATCATTCAAGATAATCTTCGAAGTACGATCGTCAAATCGCAATTCAAAAAGGTAATTATAGTTGAGCAAGTAGCACTGCTGTACAGAAATAGATTACCGGAACATCGTTTTGCGTGCTCCAATGCACACCTTGTGGTTTTCGTAACATGATGCACCATGTATGTAATCGGATTACATGAAAATGAAGTTTTACTTCGTACAATCTGAATAATTGTTATATTACAATAAAACTGTAATATGTATAAGGGAATTCCATCCTGGTAAAAATGTAAAGAACCATAATTACAGAGTGTTTTATGGTTTTTATGGTTATTATACTCGTTTTTGGATGTGTTAGAGTGAAAATCACCACAATCACTGTTAGTATGCGTGTTCGGCAGTTGGCACACATTGTGCCTGCATGTGATTGTATACATATTGTAGGTGCAGCATGCCTGTGCGCGTTATCTGGACAAAAGTACCGAACTGGAAAGATTGAGCGCTTCACTTAATTTAACGTATTATATTATATTATATTGTTACCCGCGTGTAGAACGTAAGTAGAGATAGTAAGCTCCCGCATTATATTTCTGTAATATATATATAAGGGTGTAACAAAAATGTTGTCCAACCCGGAAATGGGGCACTCGGGGGGTGAATTGAAACAAGTTTTGCCTTAGCAATAATGTAATCTGAGGCTTCGTTATCGAGATATTAACGAAAAACCCCGACCAATCAGAGCGCGAGTTTGTCAGCCGAGTTCCCGCGGTAACGTTGGCTACAAATCGCAGCGCGCAGCCACCGTTAGCGCGGGAACTCGGCTGGCAAACTCGCGCTCTGATTGGCCGGGGTTTTTCGCTAATATCTCGGTAACGAAGCCTCAGATTACGTTGTTGCTAAGGAAAAGCTTGTTCCAATTCACCCCCCGAGCGCCCCATTTCCGGGTCGGACAACATTTTTGTTACACCCTGTATATATGTATATACGTAGCTCGTAGTAGCATTAAAGTTTAACAGGACGTTAGCGTACTTATAATTCGGAAAATAATAAATGAAACTCATGTTATCACTTTTTTGTACATCACATCAGAGTTTTGTAATGCGGTGTAAAGATTATATATTGAGATACAAGGGACATGATAGAACAGAATGTAATTATACGCGTATAGCATATATAAACTGTGCAAAAAAATTGTTTCCTATAAATTTTAGTTCACAAGACAACCAAAATTACCAAACCGTCTGGTATGCACTTTCTACGAAGAAAATATTCACAAAAGTGCCACTACTAGTTTCAAAAATATAAAAAATCACTCGTATAAAAAGCACACGTATCTGTAATATCCGCCCTCACTCAAGCTTTGTCAAGAACTGATTTTTCATATGGAATGGCGACGTCATTTAAGAAAATCTTAGTTTGTCTATCATCGCCCTAATCGAAACGTATATTACCTACTTTTATAAACAGATACTTCCCAGCAAGGAAAACGAACAAACGAATGCTATCTTATGATAATAAACGCTAGACTAACATGCTAATATACTCGGTCGTTATGATATCACACAATGAACCATTAAACATTTTTAAATATTCTAAAACCCAAATGGTGTATTTTAACATTATTATTATTCTTCTGGCAAATATTACATTTAAACATTGTCTGTTATTGTGAATATAAAGATTTTATGGTTTTATGGATATACTCGGTGCCAACCTACGATGAATTTACCAGCTGACTTCCTAAATAGTTACTTTCCTAATGGATTATCATCCGAAGAAGACAACGACGACTAATCAGGTGAGTTTTCCTAATGACGACATTCCGAACTTTGCGCTTATTTTTTATAACTTTCCCATCGTCTCCAGGGTAAATAATTATACATTTTGGATTCCTTAGGGTCTGTAGAAACATATCCTGTAAAAAATTTTCGTTGCCAGCCAGGACCAAATTGCCGAATTCCTACCATTATCCTTGTACACTACATGTGTGATGTATGTTTCATGTAAAATTACCTCAAATCCTGTTTTATAACCCATTTTGCCAGTTTTTGTAAATTCCTCTATGAAAATTTATGACAAAAGTAGACTGTTGAAAAGCAGTGAAGCACGTAGAATAGTTTTAATAAAAATTATTCTATTTATTCAGCGCTTACTGAAATTGAAAAAATTTGATGAGTTCAAGTATACTTTACGAACACTTTTTATGTCAACGTTCTCATTCATCAGTGTTACTTTTTTCAAAAATCACTGTTACGTACGTCATAGTTACAAAGAAAAGGTAATAAGTTACTGAGTGAAATATTGTTATGACGAACGAAATCGTTTAGAAATATAATCCGCGTTGACGTAGGCCACAGTAATTCAACGATAAAATTATATAGACACTTTATTAAAAATTGCTTTATTATACCTTATCATTTTTAACTTTTCAAAATTGAAATTCAGGAAAAATAGCCCCCTGCGATTGGTAACACCTCAACACTGTGATTTAGGAGGTAATTACGGCACGGTAACGAAAGAATCAGGTATAAATATGTATTCACATGGGGTGAATAAGGGCAACATCTTGCGTGTTGCGAATTACAAATCGGATAAGTCAATAGCCCTAGAAAACATAAGGCTCAGTACTGTCGGTTCGTGTGTTTTAGAAGATTAGTTGCCGAAGGGGGAAGAATAGGGGTGTTCGCGTTGTTCTTGCTACGAGAGATAATAGGATCGTGCTGTCAGTCTGACGTATAACATAATACTTCGAATTGTTTAGACTACTCTATTTTCATTGAACACCCAACCTACGTTCCCTCTACCGTTAATTAATACCTCAAATTTAGGAGGAACAGAGCCTGCGGGTAATGGATAGGGAAAGGAAAACAGAAGGCAGGTAAAATATCAGAATGTGTGGGAGAGAGGATTGTTATCGAACTGATATAGAGCAACTTATCTACCTAATGGAGCCTGCAGCATCGTATTTGAACTAATAATTAATATTTAACTAATGATAAAACTAGTCATTAATAATTACGAGTACATATATTGATAATGATTTTATGAGAATATAAAGAAAGATAAAAACGTTTTTACTAGATATTGATTGTTTATGCAAATATCCAAATTCGTAAATTGTTTTACAAAAGTCAGAATGATAGTGAAATTAATTTCCGAAATCATAGTTAGTAGATAGATGACTGATCCCGAAGGAATCTAATCAATGATTACTTTAATTAGTCAACCACCGGCCGCAAGGTATTCCTTGGTTGGTATTTTGTTTGCTTTATTTGACGACCTAATTGTAATATATATCGTCGAATATTTGTGATACGTCCGAGTATAAATATCTAATTCTCCCATAACTTGTTCTACAGTAAGCAGGACGAAGTATTCGTTAAAGAAGCAAGATTATGGTAATGGAATTACTCCCTCTGTTAATTTGTGTGCAAAGAGAATATACTATGTTTAATCAACTGTCTTAATTACATTAATGCGATCTAACGTACAAGAAAGAGAGTTTAAGGTTTGTTTAAATAGAGTCAGTGAGCTCTAGTGATTTAAGAGAAGGAAGGTGACAAAGCCTTATCATTCTCCGGCTTATCTGAATCACTGATGGATTTGCCACCTCTTCAGCTGTTATCCGATATCACCTAATCGTCTACTTCCATTGTTTCCTTAATCTCCAACGAGTTCCGTTTCAAGAGACACATCATACTTGCTAGTGTGCTCCGCTGTTCCCTCCACGGATGAGCTGTTAACCTCAGAACCAGACCATTGTTCGATAATGAAGACTGATGACAGGATGTTAGCGTTGAGCCGAATAATCCTTGCCCCGCGACAAGAAATCGTCGTTGGTTTATTAGACGTCGTTCACGATAAACCACCACTCTTTGTTTCAATGTCGTGACGAACGATCCGCGATGCAGAGGTTTAATGAACTTGTGCCTCCCCCCATGGTTGCTGGCGAAGGATACTGGTGGTAAAAATTCATTGCATAAATCAAATCCTCCTTGTTTTAAGGCTGTACGGACTACTACAAGTCGATCGACGGGTAACAATCTGAATAAACACAGGACGGTGTGACCTGTCAGGATGACTACCCCGCGCAAACAATATGAATAACATAGGATGACTCCGAATCACTGACGAGTCATACACCCCTCCCTTTACGGAAAACCATGGGCCCAGGACTAGGCCCAGACTATATATATTACCTTAGGACACTACACTAGTAGTTATTAAGTTACCGAATCTCTCAGCACGCGCATCCTGTCAGTCAGTTCTTGTAAACTACAATTTGAAGATTGTACTCGTTTTCCGACCAATTAGTTGTATCTCAACAATTTATCTTGTGTTACTGTTTGGAAGTAAATATTAGAAAACGGACATCTCCACCTAATTATTTATTCAACCCAACCACGTAACAACGGTAGGCATGGATACATCACCTGCGAAACTGAAGTCATTGATGTCGATATAATTTGACCACAAGTCTGTGAATATCATATTGTAATTTGTATGTCTGTTTGATTGAAAAATACAATAATCTTTAATTATTGGCATACAATGGCAAGTTGAATTACTTCGAGTGAATTAAACACTTTCCAGGTTCAATTTCCGACTCACCCCTGCTGGGCAGGATTAGAATACAATCAACAGTTAAAGCCGAGTTTGATCATGACGGGACGTTCGAGCTGAAAGTCGTTTCCAAACAGTCTGATGACGTTTCAACTCCAAATAATCTGATAACTAAAAATTCCAAACTCTCGAGCTGCTATAGACTTCCCAAACAGAGGTCAAACCTTTCAAACTTCAAGGTGCTCGAGCCGCGAATGTCGGCCAAGTGACTCGAGGTGGTAGGGTATGAAGGTATCACAGTTACTTATCTGTCGATACCCTCGTGGTTTGACGGTTTGAAGTTTGAAACATTATCAGACTTTTTGGAAGTGGCTTTCAATTCGAACGACTCGCCATGATCAAACTCAGTTTAAACTGCTTAGACTTATCGTTTCCAACATATTGCTCGCCAAATTAATATCTGGCAATTGTTTTCGATGCCGTAATAGGTTTGTGTATGATTGTGTATATTGGCAAACGCAAGTTATCAACAGTTTATTATCGAATGATTATTTCCGAATGAACTGATTGAAGGTGGTTAATTGCTCAACAGTCGAAGTTTGATACTTGGAAGCCACCGACTGATTCTACGATTGATAATATTCAAACACGGATACTGTTCGACAATTGGAAATGAAACGTCTGTCTTTCTCAAATATATGCCCGAGAATATTTGGGTATGAATAAGTGCTCGTCTGTTGGAGTTTGAACAAAAGAATATAAGAGGAAGTCTCTAAACTGGGAGGTATGAAATTATATTCTTTTTAAATAAACGAACTGTTAATTAATTGTATCCTCGACTTAATAAACGATAAAGAATTGGCTCCAAGTTATTTTTCTTCAAAATAGTGAACAACATATAATATCCCTGAAGCTATGTTGGAAAAAGATACATAATTTTATTCCATAAGCAATGGAAATTTTAATAACACATGTTTCTCAGTGTAAAAAGTGGTTAGCTACATATATTTCTTGTGCTGGTGAGTTAGTATTGCATACGTAAAGGTAATATAAAAAGAGAACGAAGAGAAGGGGATCGGGGACAGCGAATAAAAGAAGAATGTTAAATAAAGAGGGAGGCAAAGGTGCGAGGTATAGAAAGAATTTCAGATAGAGAAGTGGAGTCGAAAATCAGAGAAGGCGACAGTATAATCTGTCTCCATCGAGGCAAAGGGGAAATTTTCAAGGGGATGTACGAACCTACGTACTTATCCAAAAAGGGTACCATTCGCCTAGCAGTAATGGTCCGGGATTTTGAATGTCGCCCGTATGATAAGGGACGGAAAGGAAGCCATTATCGTGCTACGTGATCTTCAGCGTACGAGCGTGGACTACTTCTTAACTGCTGCATACCGGGTTCTATATATTTTCGAAATATGTCGTGGACGTGGCTTGATAGCTTGCCGAGAAAAAATATGAGAAATTGGTTTTAGATCACTGTCGCTGTCATTATTTATTTCTAACGCATTAAGTTTCAAGGCACTCCTTTCCCGTTTTATGAATATAGTTAATGAACTATAGCAATCTCTATGCCAATGAACAATGTTTATTGTACTGGACATTCAATTCCAACATACTGCTAATAATTCCATACTTTATTGCTTCTCTCATTTGTTTCAATTTTGGCGAGTCAATTTTAAAGGACCCATCTCGCAACGAATGTAGCACCGCCATTTTGTTGAAAAACGGTAGACAAAATATTGTTTTATAATCTTCAAGAGATGTGTGATAAATACCGTTACTAAGATTTTCTATCAAGTTGATTATTCGTAAGAAAAATGTTGCTAAATAAACCTATCATTCTTATGCGTCCAAGTTGGAACCCCCGTTAAAAGTCATTCTTCAAGTGACTACTATCAGTTATATTATATCGTCACAATATCTTTAAAGAAATATTTTTCAAATATGTGTGATAATATTAAATAGTAGACAGTCCCATAAGTCTTCGCCGGGTTCGTTGTTTTTCGAACGTTTTATATGCGCGACCTTTCGTGTAATGGGTATAAACTGGTGCGAGAGAACGAAAACGAAACAACGTCAACTGTGAGCTGTTATGTCGTAACACCTCTTCCACGGAGACAGCTAAGAAGATCAACGCTGCATTCGGGGCAGGTACTAGTAGCGATCGGACGGTACGCTTCTGGTATAAGTACCTCGACGTGGTCGATGTAAAGTGTGAAAACCAACCCTGCTCTGACTGGTCAACTACTTTCCATGAAGATGCTCTACGCGGCGAACTCGAGCTGCACCCGAACTCCAGCACGCGTGATTTGGAGAACGCTCTTCGACAATCCCTCACAACCATCGATCGCCACCTTAATTCGATCGACTACCGCAAAGTGATATTTGATGTCGCAGTGGATGCCCCACGCGTTGACCGATTATGACCGGGCCGCTCGTGTCAGCATTGAGACCCCAGTGATACATAAAGCTGCGTCCCCATTGAGGCAGCAATTGCCAGACGGTACGGATTCTGAGTCGGCTTTTGCCAGACGGAATTTGCCAGTCAACACGCACAGTACTCCCGAACAGTTCAGTGGATTGGCTCGTTCGATATTTGTAGTATGTCCGCATTTTATTGCATTTATTTAAAAAATACAAGTTTGCCATTTTTGCCTACCTTCGTGAAACTGGAACGTTTGTCAAAGTTTGTTGCTCCGCTAGTACCGACAGGACTTTCTTAAGGAAATTAACACTGGAGATGAAAGCTGGGTACGCTACGAAAATAACACACGCCACGCCTTTTAGCTTCCTCGCGGCGAAGTCACGCTAGCCCAGCCAAAGCCCGATCCACACGGTTGCAAGTTGACGCACCTCTTCTGGGAAGTGTCCATGCGAACAAAATGGCCAAAACGACTCGGCGTCTAGATTCTTAGCGATAACGCTCGGCCTCACTGCGCAAAGTTGATACGTGAGCAGCTCGAGGAGCTAGGATGGTCTATGGTCTGTTTTTCGAAAGATGATGCCTGGGAGGTTGACCTGCCTCGGCGCGTGGCCTGGTGGGGATCCAACGCGAGCTACGTATTTCGTGCGACGTTGTTACGGTCTCAATGCCATTGTGTGTCTCTTTCCATCCTCCAGCACTTCGGCACGAGAGCCTTTCGCTCAGACGCTCGTCAAACCAACTTCCTTCTTTACCCTGCTATTTCCACGTATAGCGTTTAATAACCTACGTATTAATTTAATCCCCTTTTAATATGTTGCTCAATATTTGGGTACAATACATTCTTTCAAAAGAAATAAACTTTTTCTTATTCATGTATTTTAACTTTTGACGTGTGAAAACGTTCAACCTCTCGTCAACATTCTCCGCCATTTCCAGACAATGGATGATTGACGGGCGCGTGCCGAACGCAGCCCCCCACTTATGGAGATTGTAGGGAGGTCCTTCTTGAGAGGTTTGTAATACGTGTGATGGAGACAGACGACCGTAGGCGAGGACTCATGTCGACGGTCGCACGTCATTGGCCAAGACGCGAAGAGTGAAAGAGGCACAAGTGCCGTAGGTGTCTCGCGATCGTGGCAACACCGCGAAAACTCGGGCCTACCTCCTAGGCATCATCTTTCGAAAAACAGACCATAGTAGAGTAGTATAGTAGTACCCCATCCACTGCGCAGCCCGAACATTGCACCATCGGACTTTCACTTCTTCCGAGCTCTTAAATGACATCTGCTGGGCAAGAAGTTTGACAATTATACCACCCTCAAAAAGTAGAAAGACATTCAAAACTTGCCGAGCAGATAACTGAATGTTATTGACAATGATGGTGATTATATCATAGAATAGAAATTCAGTTATCATAAATACAAAATAGAAATAAAATTGATTGCAAATGGCAAGGACTTATGGGACAGCCAATAGGATCGAAAACATACAATCACCTGGTGACAATAACAATATTATATTCAGGGTGAGTCTCGTAACGTGACGATTTCAAATAACTCATAAGTTATTAATTGTACAAAAAAATTGTTCAAACAAATGTTGCATACTTTTCAGGGGGCATACACTGCTGTAATTTGTAACTCTTTTTGTTACTCTGCTTTTTTATCAAGATATGAGGGTCACCGTCAGTTTTTTGAAGTCGTCACGTTACGAGACTCGCCTTATATACTTAACCATTGCCCATTTCTACGACCCTTTTAGTAGAACTTCCTGTCAAATTTCGCGAATGTGAACCTTGTTATCAAAAGGTCAGCTGTATTAATCAAATTAGTTCTATCAGTGCATCGAAGACCGTAATTTAAAAAAGTAAAACTTCATATCGCGGCTATTTGGCCGGAATCGATGTTTGAAAACTTGGCTGGCATACTAACACGCTTGGAGTTTGTCGAGTGGGTTACGCGATAAACTTTCCATTTTCACGCGTTGACTTCGCGTTTCGCCCAAAGAAAGAGCTCCGTGATAAAGCAATCCTCCTCGTATTCGATTCGTTTATTTTCGAGCTGGCACCTTCTTGTGCCTTATATTTTCGAGATGCATGGAGCAAATAGGCATGCAACAGTACAGCCGTGTCTCAGTTGCGCGGGAGTCCAGAGGAATTATTGGTCTACGAGCGGCGTTATCGCAGTTATTGCACCACCGGAAACGGATCGGTCGTCTAATTATTCCAAGGTCTTTTCTATACTAACCCCCCTACCCTCTACTTTTTCCACCGACTACGTCCCGTACGACAGTGGTTTGGAAGAGAACCGCATTATAGAAGGGGGGCCGGAGAAGGAACACAAACGTAGAGGGGAAGGGGTGGCCCTCCTTTCATACCGAAACGGAGTTGCCCGTTTGCAGCCATTCAACGAACTTGGGCAGTTGACTCTTTATGCGCAAAGTTCCCCGGCATTTCGATTTTATGTTAATTTCAATTCACTACGTCGAACCTTAGCCGAGCCACGAAAGAGAGTGCGCATCGAACAGGTGAGACCGTGCGCACATTCAGAAGATAGGGTAAGTTTAATAGGAATCGACGAAATATTGCTTTCTCACCCTACCGTTTTCATCCGCCGCCACCTTCTATCCCGTAGTCTGGATTGTAATTCCTTTTAAACGATTTCCCGCAAGCGTGACGCTCAATTCGATTCTATTTCACAGGTAAGAGAACAGGAATATCCCTTCAACCCATATATGCCGAAATTTCTCAACTTTTCTCTTGACATTTACAAATTTTCTTATATTTAAATGGTATTCGTAGTCGTGAAAAATATGTAACTTTCTATATAAGTTGTTCAATTTGTTAAATGGGATTAACCTTTGGCTTCCTTTCTGATCGATGCTGTCTTATTTTAAGAGAAAAAGCTGATACTGCTTTTACGTATGGAAAGTCAACAGAAAATAATTAACAGTAATTTTCTACCAATAAAAGTTTTTGCAAAGTTTGCTTCACAAACTTTTTTCGAAAACAATCGTGTAATGTCAGAGTGGTAGGCGCTTATACGTTGCACGATTTTTAGAATGTTAAAAATGAGACCCCAGTGATAGATAAAGCTACATCTCCATTGAGGCAGCAATTGCCAGACGGTACGGATTCTGAGTCGGCTTTTGCCAGACGGAATTTGCCAGTCAACACGCACAGTACTCCCGAACAGTTCAGTGGATTGGCTTGTTCGATATTTGTGGTATGTCCGCATTTTATTGCATTTGTTTAAAAAATACAAGTTTGCCATTTTTGCCTACTTTCGTGAAACTGGGTTGTAGGTACTTATGAATTTTTATCTCGGAAAGTTTTCATCATATACAGTTCATTTTCCCTTTTCTTTACTTTAGAAGGGTTGGTCTATTTAAATAATATTTTTTTATGGGATTACATACGTTCCCAACTTTTAAAACATCCAATTTTGTTCTCACTTAAATCAGATGTTTATAGTGTGTAGAATATGTGGCAACAAGAATTAAAGCAATATCTCAATACTTAAAGAAGATATTTGTGATAATGTGAGAGCGTGCATAGTCGAAAAATCCGTCGAATACTAGGAAATCTAGAATCACTCTAACCCATAGTATGTTGCTATAATAACAGATTAACTGTAAATTAGAAACAAATGTTTTCTTTCAGTACTTTTCGTCTTTAACTTCAAACGCGTTTTTCTCATAATCACATTTTTCAAACTTGTCACTATAATAACTTCGGCAATTTACAACATTTTTTCATAAACTTTGCATTGACCTACATAGAATGACATTCTCTAAGGGCCATCGGGCCATTTTAAAAAATTTGTCCCTTTTAATATTTTTGTTTACTATTTAAAGATCGAAATTTCAGACGAAAAGTTGATTTCCACAAATTCAAAATTTTAACCCAATGGCCCATTGCTACAGCAACATTTTATAAGATCGTTGTTGAATTTTTATCGTTGTATGCTTTTTCATGGAAATATAATGCTGACAAGAAAGTTCCTCTTTCGTGTAGAGGTTGCTGCAGTCGCAGAGAATGGAGGCAAAATATGACACACCGCGTGTCAAAAATAATTTTTTCCTTACAAATAAAGGTCCCAGAAATAAGATACGGTTATCACATTTTTCATATATTTCACTCCTCTCCAGATAAAAATTCCCAATGATAATCGATTTTTGCGCGCCGAGAACGTATGTAACCCCTTAATTGAAAAATCCTTTTATAACATGGAAAATTAAAAACCAATTTTTCTTTTGTGGGAGTGATTTCAGTTACAAATCGTTACGCTACTAACATAAAGTCACGCTGAGTCGAGCTCGAGACCCTCACCAACACTGTGCTACTACAGTGACGATCGCTCGAGCTCGAGAGACCTTCGCCGAAGCAAATACTATATGTATTATATTCTATATATGTAATTCACAGTCAGTTTCTCGGATTGTATTCTGATTTTTGTTATTCATGTACGAAAGAATAATAACCACATCAATTATAAAAAAGTATAATTATTCCGTATTTATATTATCACAATTAGTGCATACAATTCGACAGCAGTAAAGTACAAACGGACAACTGTAATTTTGTCGACTTTCACTTATTTACATAAATGGACTCTACATATTATTTAGAATGTTATTTACAATCTGTCCATGTGAAACAAAAAGGAATCAACCGAATACGATAAATAGTTGCCAAGATATAAATTCATAAATACAACCCATTTTCACGAAAATGGGCAAAAGTCGGAAAATTGAAAGGCCTGTATTTCTTAAATAAATTCAAAACTCTGAAATTGATGACTTAAACCCCATTCCCTAGTTCCATGTGGATTAAATCATACGTCAGTTTGTACAAAATCCCAGACATCGAGAGAATGACCCTCCTATATTGTCGAACACACATCCTCATTGTTAGTTCGGCACGAATTCATTTTATGTTTACCGACATCAGTCGGGAAACGAATCGGCATGCCGTTCGGCTTTTCCAGCCATGAGTCCAATTCACGCACGAGTCTACACATCGAACGGCTATGTCATTTGGCAATTGCTGCCGCAATGGGAACGCAATGGGGACGCGTCTCTGTGTATTGCCTAGTGGCTTTATAGGCCAATATTCCTAGTCGTAAAATGACCATACTTTTCTTATTTCACTGTGCTGCAGTTTTGGTGCCGCTTAACTAAACAACGCACACAGTTAAACAATTAAACCCGTAGACGATAAATCTTATATATCCACCCAAACTAGCATTTATGATGTTCCTAAGAACGTAATTAACAAGTAAACAAAATTGAAAATTTGCTGTGTGCCTGTTACGGTTGCTACTGTTCATTGACATTAATGTCGTGTGAGTTTCATGTGATTTTTTAATGAGAACACGAACTTACTAACTCAAATAAATTTAACTATATAACAAGTGTGTTGTGCAAGTCTGTACTAGTTGTGTTCTGTGTGACTGCTGAATATATTCTCTGTGATGAGTGAACGTATTCTGTTCGTTGCTTACACCTATAGTCGCTTGTTCCAAAAATTTTGGTTTTTCAAATTCAAAGGCCGCGTTTGTACGGAGTGGCGCGGCCTTTAGTTTGCGCAGCAAGAGGATCACTTTTTATAAGGTAGACGAAGTGCGGCTTGGCGTGTATACTGTTTTCTAGGATTTCTGGAAATGAGCATTGTGATGCAATGAATCACTGTTTTTAAGGACAGCGGATATTTGCACGTGATGTGCAATTGTCCAGGAGTCCCTATGCATGGCCGTCTGCTGACGATATGGCCGAGCTCAAGACTTGACCTTCCTTCTTAATGAAAGACATCTGTGAAATACGTGAGTTGGATCTCACCAACACGATAGGTGAAGCGTGTCTTGATAGACTGAAAATTATCGTATACGTACGGTCGTTCTCACATGCTAGTGACCTGCAGCCGGTGGTCGGTGGATCCGGAGGTGTATGCAAACAGCTGTACATGGCGGCTTTCTCACACCATCCGTCCAACCCCCGTAAAACCGTACGACAGGAAAGGTAGATGATTCGTTCGAAGGGTTGAACGGTAGTCCGAGGCGTAGGAATGAAATTCGTGGGGAATGTGACAGTAGGGGACAGAGTGGGAGGCAGTCACTGCGACAGTGCGACCCTGAACTTGCTGCGTGACGATCGATACCAGGTTCACTGTCCTACTCTCCTCTACTAACCACCTCCATCTCCGACACTTTCTCCTTCCTGTGCTCCTATCACATACACACTCTCTCTCTCTCTCTCTCTCTCTCTCTCTCTCTCTCAAAAAAACACACACACACACACACACACACTTGCTCGCTCGCTCTTTCATTCGCTCGTTCTCTCGTCTCTTCTGATCCCAGCTGAAAGGGCACCATAAAACCCCAAGGCGCTTTCCGCGAGGATCCCGTTACACAAGCTCCGGCTCTTAGCTCGGCGTTAACGAAAAGCGCGACCGAGCGTGAAGAGAGACGAGCGCTTCAAGAGACGCTCGTCGTCGTGCAGAACGCTTCTGCTGCCGATCGATACCTTGATATCCTGCCACTCTGTCTCGCTACTTGTTCCACCGGGGTCCTGCGAATATTTTTCTTTCGCTTTCGTACGTGCGCCCCGCCGTCAATTTTCACCCTAATTTTCCTGAAACGGTATCGTCTCGCAGCGCTTTTCCTTCGCTCGATGCTTACTTTCTCGCTACATAACGGCCTGGCTACAATCACAGGCGAGATATAAGAATAGACCAGAATAGACCAACATGCAATGTAATTTTCTGTCCCATGCTTCGAGGGCGTCAGGAGCCCCCGTACCATTTCAGTATTCCATTCCTTGCTAGCGAAACCGGGGCAATCATGTGTATATGTATCGCTATGTGCAGTCACGGGCATGTGTGTGCTGTGCGCTATCACGGTGTCGAACGTAGTTCCTGAAATAGGAAACTTTTATATAGAGGTACGCTCGAACCAGCGAGATTTTCGTGGGACACTAAGTCCCATAAGATGTTAGGACTATCCTTATACCTCGTCTGTGCTACAACGCGCCGTTCGTTTCCCCTTTATTTGGAAGGGACTACAGAAGTCCTACTTACTGGTATATTAAAATTATGGATACTTTATTCTTCCAATTTCACTGAGCACACTGTGTATGTGTCCGATTTGAAACGTAATATTTTTAGAGTCTGTAACAGAAAATGTAATATTAAGATTTCTGTTGGAAGTGAAATTAATGAGTATTTCTTTTCAGATATCAGAGTGCCTTTTGTAACACTTCAAATGTATTACACTTCTGATGTCTAATTACATACATTAGAAATGATTTTTAAGTAAGAAAACAACTGTTATGATTACAAGCACCGAGGCAGAGTTTTGGTTGCGATTAGTCATTAATAATCACTCAGTAACAGAAATTATTTCTATAAATTGTTAATACACCACACTTTCTCTCATGTTACTGTATAATGTCTGTTAAAATGTATTCTTTCACAACCCACTGAAACAAATGGAACATTCTTAATGCATCTTTAGTCTGTGTCATATGTGGCAACAATTTAATAGACAAGAATTTTCCATCGTATAATAGATAAATATGTATTATGTGAAACTGAAATTATCCTGAACTCGTACAGTCTAATTACTGTAGTACTCATACTCATAAAATCTTGAGTAGCTTTATAACTACGAGATAATCAACGAACAAATATAATAAATTGGGTTTTTGAACAAACTCTGAATACGTCACATTCTAAAAGATGTATTGCTTCTCAATTATATTCGCCTAAAAGGTTATTGTAATAAGTATAGAAAATTAAACAATTATTATCATGATTTGTAAACTAGGATCAACATTTTAGCAATATAGAAACTTCAGATACGTTTTTCAACTCAGTTTATTTTAGAAATGAGTAACACAGACTATATATGTATTTATATTTAAAACGAAGATACTCGTAAAACGTATTGCAAACGCTACAATGTGATTTGTTATTTAAAAGAAATCCATGTTTTAACTTCATTTTTTACTTGTTAGTACAGTAAAACACCGATTACCTGAATGACAATTACCGAAAATACTGATATATGTATATGTATTACACTTTAGTTTTGCACTAATAAACTGATTATTGGCCAGAACCTAAACCGATTTCCCGAAAAACCATTTATCCGAACGAATTTGTCTCTGTAGTTCGGATAATCGATGTTTTATTGTACTCTAAGATCACTTACATAAATTGACGATTTTACGATTTTAATTGTATTCTTTATATTTGCGTGCGCTAAAGTTTAATTCTTTTGTGTAATTCTGGTGGCAAATTGTCAATTAAAAATTATCCAGTGTAAAAACCTTGATGTTGTGATTTTAATTCTACACAAACACGAAGAAAAACATTTATCACACTGTGGCTCTAATAATTCGATCATCCACTGTATAATATAAGAGAGATCACATAATATGTATGCAGAAGTACGTCCTTCCTGTCATTTATATTTTCAAAATATCTACTGAAAGAGCAGATATTAAAAATCTCGCAGCGGTTTCGTCGACGTTTCTTTTAAACTTACACGTTGCTGGATCTAACAGTCTTTTTGAGCATTCAGAAGATTCCACGAACACAAGCTTAAAGTGATAGTGCGAAAACCATTGAAAGAACCGGGACCCTCTTTTCCTCTCACGGCACTCGGAGTCACGTTGCTGTCGTTACCGTCGTCAACGAGATCCGGCCGATGTCGTCGTAGCCGTAGTAGTCCTCGCCCCTTCAAATGTGAAAAGACGAAGGGCTGGGAGGGTGAATGGTTACGCCATGCGCCGCATAGAAATCCCGTCGGTCCGCCTAATGCTCCATCCATTCCCTTCCGTAATAGCACCCCGAGGAATTAGCGATAACTACGATCACGTATCGCTAAACTCCTCGATAGTCGCACCTTTCCAGCTACGTGCTGGATAACTTCCATTTAGAACTTTGTCCATCAGTTTTCTTTTATCGCTCTTGATAGAAGATACTGCTCATCTGGCTACCCCTCTTCTTACAGTTAAACCTTCGCTCTATAATTCTAAGCTACCAGTTTCGTAATTTATACACAAATAATATATCAATCTGTAATAAAACAATGTAACTTCATTTTTTATGTATTTTACAGCAATTTCACTTTTTAGAGTAAAGAGAAAGTAAAGCTTCCATATTAAGCTGTACGAAGTGTAATACATTCAGCGTTAGGCTTTTACTTTGCAAACTTCCTCGAGCAAGTTATGGAAATGAAGCAATATTTTCTAGTTTATGGTAATTTATAGTTTATGAAATTTCTAACTCTACTTAAAAAGAGATTACACAAATCTTTATCATTTAGATTTTATCCCACACAGTCTGCACGGAGTGAAGAATAATATTTAGAAAATAGGAATAAAATAAAAGATAGATTGATCTAAATTCAAGTTGTGTACGAGTTGTTTCAGAATAAAATAAAATTTATGTAAAAATATCTTTTAGTGTCATAAAAACACTTGATGCGTAATAATCAGTTACACTTTATTGCTTCATATAAGTGACATTAAATATGAATACTTTAACTGTTCTACATATATTTTACATGAATAAGCTTTTATAAAATCGGTTATTTTCCAATTATCAATAAAAATTGTTCATATTCGGTTAAAGGATTTTAGCGATGTTTATAGTATCATTTTGCTACATAAACACAGGTGTAATGAGACAAATATCATACTTATAACTAGCATATGTATGGAAAATACCTAATCGTATTATTAGGAGAACTTGCAAATGTACATTTTGTGTAAAGTATAGTTACTACATGCTTTACACTTATTTGTTCATGCATCATTATTTATTTATTCAGTCTCTGCTTTCATTACATTTTGTAATATTTATAACTCTCTATAAAGTAACGCAAAGATAAGTTCCCAGTTGCGACTACTTATATTAAAAAATGCCAATACAATATAGAATGACGTGGAAATTATTACCGTACAGTGAAACAGATTCGTTTATTTCTTTAAAAATTAACTTAGAATCAATGATATTTTTTCAAAGTTATTGAGTGTCTTCGTTTTCGGAAAAAACAAGTTAAAAAATCTTTTGGGTAGACATGTGATTTAATATGACTTGATAGAATGTATGGATCAATCATTACTATGTAGTCGGTGCAATTTGTGTGCAAAGTCACATTTTTATAGAGTAATCTAAAATTCTATTAAAGTTGTATTAATCTTCTTCAACACTGACAATGATGTGGTATTATGTTCTTTCCACAATGACTTTGTACAAAAATATAAATGGATCGTAATAGACAAACATGATAGCTAAGTCGCAGTCAAACGTAAGTGTCTATAACAAACGTTTAAAATTAATTATCTTGAAAATAAATCCACGTGTGCAGAAAATTTATTCTTAATTTTTTATTTGTCTTTACATACGAAATGAATCTTCTGTGGGTCATATTACAGTACTTACTCCGTTATAAAAGAGATGTAATAAATCCGTGCATATACTAACGCAAAATAATGACAATACACGTAAAACGAGAAAATATATGTGTGTAGAGTTTTGAAAGAAAATAGTTTAAAATATTTTAGTGTCTCTTTCCTTGATATACAAATACATACGTAAGGCATAATTATATCATAAAGCCAAAGGCATATTCAAACCTTCGAGAGAGTGCGCGGTAAAGAAACAAATGCCGTCAACGATGGCGCCATGAGACGACGTAGCGTCGTTCGCGGAGAGGGCATTGCTTTGCCGGCTATTTAGACGAGAGTGCAATTCTAAGCGTCTTGTTAAATAAAGTATTAATTTTTACCGTTACGACAATCCTTTAGTAACTGCATCCTGGGAAAGAAGTCACTACATTTCTCCAAGAGCTACGATATCAATTTTAAATTCAGATATTAGGTAAGTAGGATTATGTTAGCGAAGGAGAGGGAATGTTAAAATGAGCAATGGAAAGATGAGATCGATTAGTCACGTAAGTAGCAGAGGCATCGTTAGCGGAATTGCCAGATTTAGCAGTTAGGAAACTCAATTCCGAGTTATTAATGAAAGCCCTGAAATTTGTGATATATGACGTAGAAAGTATATTCTCCAGATCTACTAAATCATTTAAAGTAATGCATAAGTACAAGCAGATACCTACTTCTTCGAAATCATATTGACAATATCGTCTTTTATCTAATAACAAATCGTGTTTATAAAGTATTTAAGCGACAGTAAATATAGAAGCACATAATGTGCGATAAAAATTTGGAAATGCATAAAATAGTTAAGAAATACATTATACAGGGTGTTCCAAAATAGCTTCAACTCTCGCGAATCACTGATGCCAGATCGTGGGATTTCCGCGCGAGCGCTTACCCTCTCCATGCCTCCCTTGGGTATTCTACACAAGCATATTCTAGCCTGTTCGTGAGCTCTGCCCCACTATGTCCTATTCGGCGACTCCCCAAGTCAAGCATTTTCTACCTCTGTCCGTGTGCGCTCTGCTTCGGGTGTTCTCGACAAAAGTCCTACGTCACACGTTTACGACGCGACGGCCGAGTGGCGCAAGCCAGGTCAAAATCCCAAATCCCAAGCAATCTAAACGCCGAGAGTTGAGAGCAGCATGAATTAACTCTAACGCCCTTATGGCGAAGACCCCGTCCAAAACCCCGTTCGTCTCCCGATGCGACGGTTTTACTTTTTATTTTTAATTGTTGTGTAATTTTAGTTTGTAATTTGCCAGTAAAATAAAAGGTTCAAAAATATTAATTTAAGAACCATTTTACAAAAATGGGAGATGTATTTATTCCTCTTTAATATTTAAATTTTATATTACACAAATACATATTCTCTTATATATACACAAATTATTTTTACAATTAAATGTTACTTTTATTTTTTTTTGTTACATTTTTTTGTTAAGCTGGTCCACGCATAAGCGATGTCGAATGGTTCGTTGCTATTCTGCATCTGAAGACAAATAAGTACACAGTTGAAATCTGAATAGGAATAATGGAAGATAAAATATTAAGGTTGTTATAAACTTATCTTTTTCTTTGGATTAGTCCGTACACATACTATGCTGACTGGTCTTTTGCTTGTCTATATCGGAAGAAATGAACACATGAATTAGATAATGATCATAATTGCAATGGTATAGAATAAACTGTAAATATTATTAAAAACTTATCTTTTTCGTCGTGATGAAAATTAATCCGTTGCTGAAAGTGTAAAGTATTGCGCAGCGGAAATACACGCGGAAGAAATACATGCACAAGTGATTATCATACAATTGTAATTATATTATTACTTGAGAATTGGCCAGACAAAATGGTGAAAACGCTAATTCTGCATTCGAATGTGGTAAACATCTTACAATGCTAAGAAGCGAAGTAAGATGTGGGAAAACAAGGTGACCTTGAGGGTTTTTATATCTACAGATATTGGTACACATATTATCGATTGACAATTTGGACCAATTCTGTTTCTCTACACTGGAAGTGCCATAATACAAAAAGTCCCATCCTTTTTATGTATCGTCGGCATTGAGTAACCCTAATCGTCGAGCGACAGACCTGACATGCTGGAGGGTTAAATTTCTATCAGTACATTGTACCGCGTACATCGGTTTGAAAACTGTTAATTGTGTTAGAAAAATATTGTCATGAGGAAGACGATTCCTAATTTCATTACAAACTACAATATAAAACTGTAAACAATTTTCGCGAAAAGAATTTACTTCAAGCTCTGTTATTCCGTTTTTCAATGCCACTTCCAAATATTCTGAACATTCACGACCAAGATCCACTTGATTTAGTGGAAGTTGGTTAGATTTACAGCTAAAATTAACTTGACGAATAAAATCGAAATGCTTCAAAAGCAAAGGTTTTAAAAATCTACGTAAAAAAAATTGAAGCAGCCTTGCCGAATAAGGCTGTAATTCCTGTACCATCGTACTTCTACTTTGGAAAGAGGCATTGTAAGCATTTAATATATTTAATGAATATTCTAGAAAATAAAATTAACCTTCCATGTCAGGTCTGTTGAGTAATGCCAACAAAGTGTTAATAATATACCGTGAATAAAGAAAGTCCATATTGAGGACGGAACATTTGTGACATTATTTAGAGGACAAAAAGAAAAGACGATGTGTTGTATTTCCATGCATATTATCCATGCTCACCGACATCAAATCTAAAAAAATGCATATGCATGGACCAGCTTAAGAAAAAAACTAATATTGAAAATGCTTCTCAAATTAATATCTTCCAAGCTTTCATTTCACTGTACGTAACATATTAATGTAATGGATTTAAAATAAAGGTAACATCTAATTGTAAGAACAATTTGTGTATATATAAGAGAATATACATTTGTGTAATGTAAACTTTAAATATTAAAGAGGAATAAATACATCTCCCATTTTTGTAAAATGGTTCTTAAATTAATATTTTAGAACCTTTTATTTTACTGGCAAATTACAAACTAAAATTACACAATAATTAAGAATAAAAAGTAAAACCGTCGCATCGGGATCCGAACGAGGTTTTGGACGGGATCTTCATCATGAGCGCGTGAAAGAAATCATGCATCTCTCGGTGTTTAGGACGTAAACTGTAGGTTCCTTGGGATTGGAGCTTTTTTACCTGGCTTGGGCCACTCGACCGTCGTAACGTAACGCGTGATGTAGGACTTTTGCCGAGGACACCCGAAGCAGAGCGCACACGGACAGAGGTAAAAAATGCTTGTGTGGGAGTCGCCGAGTAGGATGTGGTGGGGCAGAGCTCACAGATAGGCTAGAATATGCTTGGGTAGAATACCCGGGAGGCATGGAGAGGGTAGGCGCTCGCGCGGAAATCCCACGATTCTGGCATCAGTGTCGGGAATGAGGGGTTCCTAAGATGATTTGAAATAACTTTTTCCTTAGCAAAAATGTTATCCGAGGCTTTGTTAACGAGGTATTAATGAACGACCCCGACCAATCAGAGCACGAGTCTGCCGTCCGAGTTCTTGCGGTAACGTTGATTACCAATCGCAGCGCATAGGACGTTTTATCTTTTAATGGAGAAATGTATGACAGAGTTCCATAGTTTTTCGTACGAGAAATATGTTCGAGTCAGTCTAGTGAAAATCAATAGTGTCAATAACTAGAAATTCTTCTCAGGCGTTAAATTAAAATCTCAAATGTTCAATTTCAAATAAGGTGGCTAAAACACTTAAAAAATGTGAACTTTCATTTCTGATCAACCTAAATCAGTCAAATTTTTTAATGACATTCTTTCTTTTGAGACTGTGTGTAACTAGATAAACAGAATGGTTAGTATGAGTCGCCAAAACATACCAAATATGAAATTATTAGTATACGATATTCCAAAATCTACATGATTTGATTGACATCGAATTCCCGACTGTACAATCGTATTACCTTTGTGGAATGAAAATAATTTTCTCGAAAACATCTACACAGTAGGTACTCTAATGATTCTTAGCATTTAGCTACAGGATAGTCAATCATGAGTGCTAAAAACCAGTAAATATGTCTTCTTTGTAATTAAAACCAAGGCCTAACAATCGTACACTTCCTTGCTCGTCATTCATATCCAGGATGTATTTTAATTGATCTCCTTCGTCCCTTCTAGTCTGAGGGAAAAGTGTGATTCATAACTCATCTACACGTCTTTGTACAAGGTGTTTGCACAAACGGGTTAACTGCGAGTATCCTCGAGGTACTTGTACCTATGTGCTGCGAAGCAAGAAGACGTATAACGATGACTAATGGCTGTTTCCGTCCATCACCGACGTCTCATCAACCATGACTGGTGTCAAGAACGACTACCAAGCGTATAAATGCATGTACACAGCGTGTAACATCGTCTCGGGAAACAAGATTACGCTGGTCACCCATCGATAGTAAATGACAGGGTGTGCAATCGAAGGAATGATACGCTTTAATGCAAATTGTTTTCAATTACATTACAATTGTAAACAATTAAGATACGCATTACTAAGAAGAAGGCAAATATATGCTTGTTTTTAAGACCTATTTGTCGCACTTTCATCATAAATGACTTCGTATTTAGTGGTGATCTACATTAATGTGAAATAAATTTTGAAAACCTAAGCTTATAAATATTGGGCTGACCAAAAAGTAATATTGGATTTCTGCAGTAGATGATGCTTTTCTATTTCCATACAGAGAACTGCACCTAACTAATGAACGATTTACATATTCCAAAAAGTAATACATCAATGAGTCGTATAACCAAAATCATTAGTATTAGGTTAAATTTTCGAACGTTCACTTTGACTTGAAACTGAATAATAAGGTGTACCTTGGAGCAATTATGTTTTTGTATTCCATACTATTAAAACATAATCAATAGCAAACAACAATGTATGACTCTCGAGTCGACGCTCGAGACATCAGTTGCCGTCGCCGAATGGTCGCACCCGTTCGCATAAAGTTATTCGAGATTTATTCGAAGCCTACGAATAGAAGTACGAATAAAGATAAACCCCTTATTCGACGGCTCGAATAAATTCCGTTGGAAGAAATTATTTATCCGTGGTGTTTCAAGTGAAGATCAATCGAGTTATTCGAAGTTTCGAATAACGGAGACAGATAAATTATCTTTTATTTGAATCGTTATTTAAATAACTTCTTATCTAGATAATGCCCATCTCTGGTTTAGGACGTATGACATTTTTAGGACGTAACACATTTTTACTCAGAATTTGATGCTCTATCGATCTATGATATAAAAAAGGTAATTCCGTTAAAAGCAAACCAAGGTAATCCTGAAATCTCTGATATGCCTGTATCCACAAAACAAGCACGTACCTTATAAGATGTGCCCCTTGATGCCATTTAAGTTCCACGCCTCAAAATTTTCATAAAGTGTACCGTTAAACCAGGCTTGGCCAAGCATTTGCCCGTGGGGCTACATAAACAATAACACCAGCTCCAACCACTCGCGTGTGTGTGTTGCCATTCTCGGGCAAAAAGTGCGCGCGCATGCTGTGACTGCCCCACTTCCAACACATGGTCACTATATCAAGTGTGTGGTCAAGATCCGATGAGTAGGGGCTTCGGGAGTGCCTAAAGTGGGGACAATCAGCATACGCGCACACCTCCTGCCTGAGGATGACAACATAACACAAGCAAGTGGTGGGGGCTGGTATTATTGTTTATGTGGCCCCGCGGGCGAATGTTTGGCCAGGCCTACGTTAAGTCATTATTCGAGGTGATCAAGTTAGCTGGGATACTCTGTATACAGCATTCTAATACAATTTGACATTCGAAGTGTTCAACACCTCGTGTATACAAAATAAATGCAACACCCTAACGAATAATCCATTTAATCCACTTAATTTCTATTTCTGATTTTTTTAAGATTTTGTATCATTTCTCGAAGTATGTACGTATACGAATTTGAAACGTTTTTCTTCATGATTCACTTTTACTTATACACACTGCATCTCTTTTTTGTTACGTTCGATATCATTACGATCGTAACCGTATTGCGACCGATAATCTAAACATAATTAAAGGATTAAAATGAAATGGACGGTGTATGAGAGGATGCAAGGTATTATGAAAATTACAACGTCGGGAGAAATATAAAATCCGGCGGTCGGGAAATCCGAGGGATTAAGTGTACCTATATCGAAGGAATGCTCCAAGTTAAACGAATTCAGCGGCGATGGGCTTTAATGATAAATGTCCTGAGCCTGCTGAACGCTTCTCACTCCGCTGGATATTAATCGCGAGACGGTGGTTCAATTATACCACCAGTGGTCCCTTTCCCGCGAACTACAATTTTCTGACGATCATTATATAGTTATAAGGGAGATCCTCCTGTGAATTTTTCTTCCCTTTGGTATTTTCTGGGAATGCGCGATCGGTAGAAGGCAAAAGCTTATAGCTCGTAAGGAATGCGACAGACGAAAGACTGGAATACACTGACGGAGAAACAGACGGAATATCGTTAGGTACTCGTTAAATTACTTTGCGTTGTGTGCCAGCGAGGCCATGATAAAAATTAACCCGAATTCATGACCGGCCATGTCCGAACTTACTTTATTACGCGAATGCGCACACGAATATCGCATATATTATACGAGTGTCCACGTGTAATATATACAGAATCCGTGTTCGATATGCGCGTTTTTTCTTTTTGTTCGCCTCAGTTATAAATTTACCGCTTTCAACCTACTCACAGTTATTTCTGATCGTGTTGCTCGAAAGCTTTTCAATATGCGAAAAGTACACGGATTATGGACGATGTCTGAATATAAGTGTACTGAAAGCAACATGTGTTTCAAAGGTTAAACTAGTGGAGATTAGTGATATGTCTATAGTATTTTAAGTTGTATCACATGAAGTTGCCGATATTTGAATAGATGATAATCAACCATGATTAGTAGATTCAAATGATCTATTGGGTAAGTGCAGAAGTTTTAGTGGATTTTATCTGGATAATGTAATTGCTACAGTTTTGTGGAAACAGTAAACAATTATGTTAATATATTGTGTGTCAATGTTAATGTAACACTAGATTGTTGTTTAGAACAAAAATTAGCTTAATTGAGTGTTTCATTGGTTAAAATAAAATTGAAATTTACCTCCTGAAAAAAATTAAAAAAATTAAAGAATGAACGTTATAAACACAGCAAAAATATATGAAACTTGTTTGGAAAAGCTGTTGTGTGAATTCCACTCGTTGTCAGTGATGGACTGTAAATTTATTAATATAATTTAATTACATAAATTCATTGAACAATAGTATTACAAAAATTTGTTTGTTACAATAAACTTTTTTATTTGTAATACATACAGGGTGTCTCAGGTCGAGTAGGTTAATCTATAAGAAAAAATAAATCGAAAAAAAGAACAAGGTATCTCGTTTGAGCTTTCGTTTTCGAGAAAATTGAATTTGTACATTCATCTAAAACGCGCATATACGTGCTAGCAATAATTAGAAACGGCCTGCTATTAACAACCGCGTTAGCGAAGTCCTATTTTATTGCCCGCGTATCCAACAAATTTACAAGTTCGATTGTTTAGAAAACGAAACGTCACCCGAAAAAGTTTTATTTTTTTCTTTCGAAATGTTTTTTCTTATTGAATCACCTACTGCCCGGTTGTATTGTACTATCCGATTCGAGACATCTCATATATTGTAAAAGAATGAAAATTCCCGAAATCCTTAAGAGGACGTGCTTTACACGTAAACCGAAGATTCGTTCCGTTTAGTCTCTCCACAAGAAAATATCCAGACGCAACGTATCCCGTGAAATAGGTAAGGGCTCAGATAAACCAAAACACTGTTTTTCACGCTTACTTTTCTTTCATGTGCTTCAAACGAAAAAATGCATACCATGGAGCTCGTCGAAGACTCCTCAAAGGCTCGTTCGTGCCAATCCTGTCTTCGGCCCGCAGAAGAACAAATACATAAACATTGTTCCGCTATACGACTGGCAGCAAAGGTTTTTCTGATATTTCGTAATGTAGACTATTAATAAAAAAAAGTTCCAGCTATGAACATTTAACTACAGCTGAGAAAGTTAACGTTGAATTGCACACGTCTCGTAAATGATACTCAACGCGGCACGATACGCTGTACTTTTAATTGCTCCTACCAAGGCTTTTGTTCCGCGATACAATTGGCAACAGTTTTTCTTCCATTTCATGGTCTAAACTATCACCAAAAAAAGTTTCAGCTTCAAGCATTTTAGTCAATTGAGTTATTTTTTTTAACATGTTTATGCGATTGGCAGGAGCATGCCGTTTCACCATTAACGTGGCAGGAGGTCATTTTTCGTCGTGTTATGGTGGCAGTAATTAGTGGAAAAATGCTCAAGTTTGAGCAAATAAGGTTTTCCGCGAGATTTTTTTACATAGTTAACACGCTGCTGTCAAGCGTTGTTCCGCTGGTGCGCTGGCAGGAGGTCGTTTCCTGAATGTTGTAGCACAAATACTTTCGAATAAAACATAAATCAACCTTGAAGAAATTAGCCAAAAAAAATGTGTCGCTGGCTCCCGAACTATATGTGATGTTAAATAATGAGAACATCATGATTTCACTACAATGCACACACAGAATGAATACACAGTTTGTTGTAAAAATTGTTGTAACTATAACCGTACCTTATACAGATAATCCCGTATTAGTAGCGAAAACTGGAAATATTTTTTCACCGAATATATACATATATACTATACATCGTAAATAATCTCTCTACAAAGGATCTTGTTCGAATTTATTTGCACTTTGAGGGATCGTGCCTCAGGTTAAACGAGCAAACGCGCAGTACATTGTTCGTGAATAATTATATGCAAATTATATGAATAAACATCGAGAATTTTCAACGAATTTTCTCCGTTCGCCCGTGCAGTCCGGGCACTCCTCCCTCTGTCCTTATGGCCGCGTGGATGCGTGTTGCCAACGATACGATTGAAAGCGCGCTCGCGTAGGAAATGAACGTCCACATACATGCCGACACAAAGTGAATGGGGATCTCTCTCTCGTGGTGTGCGCCCGTGGAACATGTATCGTCTCGTATGCATCGAACGTGCAGGCGTACCCTCTCGTTTTTGGTATAATATCGCAAACTGGGCGCAACATAAACAATTTATACCAGCAAGCGAAGCAGAGCGCCCAAACTCCCGTACGCGCGTATATATTTCAGTGTCATTTTAATTTGCACAATCGGAATATTTTACCATCACATTTGTATCCGCATTACAGCCGGCGCAATGTAATCTCGTCGATATTTTGCGCTACGTCGCGGAAACGTTCAGCCGACCTACCATTTTAATTATTTTCGCTCCCGAAAGTAGATACTGCTTTTGGGGTTGGAGAATGCCGGAGCTCGGCGTCGCCCCGTGGTTGAACCAGGCAGGGATTGGGCGCTGGGGGGGGGGGAGCGGAAAAGCGAGAACGGGGACGGTAGTGTTAGCTCGAGCGAGCCCGGCGAGGGAAGATGTGCATTTTCCACGAATATTTGTACTCTTTATTCGTCCACTCTGCTTACCGAAAGACGCCGTCGCATAATAGGGACGCGTCGTACACTCGGTGCTTGGAAGGTACACGAACAAGCTATATTTACGGAGAATTTGTTCAGATATTTACGTGCTTTATATCGCTTTTACGACGAAGAATCCAAGATAAATACTAAGTACGAACTTTGTTGCAGAAGATTGTAAAGCATCGGGCATTCGTGTCTGGAAAAATACCGAAAGTTGCATTGTTTGAGTTTCAAACAATCGTTGTTGATGCGTGGCACCATGTTTTCTGTAGGCGACGTGGGAATGTGGGACATGTTTGATGGTACGTGTGTTACGGAGTTCGTGTTGTACCATGAAAATGAAAAATAAGCGTGTAGCGTAACTTGCGGGACGGCGAACGCTCGACAAATTGAATTGTGTGCTTGGTCGCTACTTTAGTTGCAGGTTATACGTCGCGCGATATTTATGATTACTCCAAATATATTTATATTCATGTTTTGTTTAGTATTTCTAAGATTCTTTGCAATGAAAAGAATGGCGTATCAGTACAGAATACATTTGTGATAAACGCAAATCACATTCTTTGAAAAATAAGACTTACAGCCAGTTCAGGCAAAATAGTGACCAAATGAAAAATAGTAACTCATAGCATTGTTAAAGCATTGACAGATTTATTAATCGTATATTTATAAAGAAACCTGAAGCAATTTGTGTATATTAACAATAAAAAATAACATAATCCAATTTTATCGATACTTACGCGTCCATATCGCTCTAAAATCCTACTACAGGAGCCTCGCGATTATTGACTCTTTGTTGATATGCGATTATTGTCCAGGCGTCATCTTTACCACTGGGGAGGAAGGCCGCGGAACTTGGCAATCGCATATTTTGTTGCTGCGGCACGCCGAGACGACTTACCGTTCACGAGCCGTCGACTGAACGTTGGGAGCCCACAAAAACGTTACATTCCCGGGTGTCGGTAAGATAATACTAATGCAACGATAAGACTTTTTTATTTTTGGTTCTTTATTAATGAAACGTTTATGAACATATTGATAAGATTTTTCTGATTAAAATGATACCAAACACGACACAATTTGGGTTATATACTTATAATTTATCAGAATCGATAATGAACTAATATGAACTATTAACACTTTCTACATGAGTAAATATGATCCAAATTATGTCATATTTGGTATCATTTTAATCAGAAAAATCTCACCAATATACTAGTAAAAGTTCGAAAAGTTTCATTAACAACGAATCCAAAATAAAAAAGTTTCATCGTTGCATTAGCGTTGTCTCGCGCGCCGGGCAACAATGTATGCGCTCGATGGACTCTCCGGACGGCTGCCCAGAGAGCTGCCGACTAATAAAATGTAACTGGATCACCTTCAGTCACACGTATTTTTATTATTGACCGAAACGGTACACACACAATCGGACTGTATGGTCGGTTATAATGTAATCATTGGTTGGCGAGAGAAAAGAAGCTTTCTTTCTGTTTTTCACTGGCTTGTCCTTTTCTACGTTCGGAATACTACAAAGACGAGTTGCCGAGGCTCGAGCTTCGGGAAAAAAACGTATTCACGATGGTCAGAAGCGTTTCGCGTGTTCGTCCACGATTGTAGTCCATGCGCCGACCCGAGTTCGGGACAATATTCGCGAGAGCCCTGTATTCGGAAAAATTTAATATTCTTAAGGATACCGATTATTATTTTTTAGGGTACAGTGGATTCTTGATATATTGCTGCGCAACGCACTTCCCCTCTACACGTACTTTCACGTGCACAAATTCGCTCTCCCACCATGTTGCATAAGCCGCACCGGCAGCCTGTGCAATAGAAAATTTCCCTGAAAATCTGGCCAAAAGTTAAAACATTAAGTTTTTAATGTATCAAGTCTGATTAGTGTAATTAATTTATGACCCATCTGGGCACAATTTCTTCTTAATTTAAACATTTAAACTGTGTAGCCCCTTTGAAGATATGTCAATTCAAAGTTGACAATAGGAATTTCAGGAGCTACTTTGAGATTCATTTTTAAATTATCCAGTTTATGTACATATCAAAGTAAGTAGTATATAAATGCGAAAACTCTGAAAGCTGTCATAGGTAAGTATTGCAAACATATGTAGTTTTTGTTTGTTGTTGAACAAAAAGTTACCCTTCAAGTGAGATCAAGCTCTGTTTTTCTTTTTAAATTGAAGATCAAGGTACCTATCCACAATAAATTATCGTTGTAGTTTTTTGCTACTTTTGCCAGTTTGGCAAATATCGTTATTTTTGTGCACACTGGCATGAGCATAGTTTTCTATGACTTCAGTCTTTACATATCCGTGACTGTTACTCTTTACTTTAATGTTTTACAAAGGAACTACTTTTAATTAATGTGCAATTGTAAAATATAAAAACATTCTGTAAGAAAAATTATTACCTATTATCTTCGAACACCTCGGATACGTAGAAAATTGCATTTTTCAAGTCGATTCAGCACCTTGTGAGATGACACAAGATCCATACATTATTTTCCTTTGTTCATCAAACAGTTTATCAATACTTCTATAATTCTTAAGTTTTAAATACCAGATCAAATCGTTTCTCTTTCTTTAGATCAAATGGTCGGGTAACAGTTTTGATTTAGATCCAACTGAAAATTTATGGAAGATAATTCGGGACGCTATTGCAAAAAAGAAGCCCAGGAACAAAATAATTTTTAATACGTATTTACTATCTGGAAGCTATAGGATAGGTACTCGATTGATGCCCCTTAACTTCACTAAAGCGATTTCAATAGAGTGACTATTTTGTAAATACCTCGTTAATTATTAGGTTTAGTACGTATGAAGGTCAACACATTTTTACTCAGAATTTTCATACTCTATCGATCTATGGCACAAAAAATAGGTCATTCCGTGAAAAAAAATCAAGGTAACCTTGAAGTCTCTGAAAGTCCCCCAGCCACAAAAAAGCACGTACTTTATAATCGACGCCTCAAAATTGTCATAAAATGTACCGTTAAGACATTATTCGAGGTGATTAAGTTAGCAGAGACACCCTGTATACAGGGTGGGGCTATAACCACCTCAGATATCTTCGAAACTATAAGGTCCACAGAAATATTTGTTTAACCAAAATTGCACAGTACGAAGACAGCCATCCGATGGCACTAATAGGTTTTTGCAGGTGGAGGTACTTTGGATATTTTAAAGTCACCTCCATTTTTTTTTAAATGGATTGGTATATTTTTGTTTCCGTAGAATGATAGAGGAACTTAAAACGAGTTCAACGACCTATTACATAAGGTAATAGAAATTAGAGAAAAGCGATAATGTTTATGGTTTACTTCACTGAAAATAAACACTGTTTGACGGACACTTTAATAAGTTTGCAGAATATGATAAACATGACAAGAGTAGTATCGTGTTACGTATCAAGAATAATTTCATTTTCAATTGTATTCAACCACGCGCCTGTTAACGTAAAACGCCCTAAAATTCCATCTGTTTATTTCTCAAGTAATAGGGGGAGCGTAATCTCGACCAACTGGATAGCAACCAGAGACAGAATCAGGATTCACTCGTGACCGTTAAGATTTCCTTATAGGGAAATTCTGATGAAACCTCGCCTAGTTTTGGGACTATATAAACCCTCTGATTTTAACCCTTCGTGGGTCAAAATAGTACAGACACTTGTAGATCCACGACGTATTATATCCGCTAAAGAGTCGGTTGTATCCAGTGAGATCGGGCTCAAGTTCCCATACGAATCATCAGTTAACGTTATAGAATCTGCGAGTTCAGTTGAAGTTCTATTCGGTAATCTTTTAGACCCGCTCTTAGTCCCCGCATTGCCAGTGCGTTAACACCTAGCATTTAATTGGTAATATTACACTTAATACTTTACCGCGACAATACTACACTACACATACTTATACCAAAGACTGATTGTGTAATAGTCAAGCAATATTCTTTAATAAGCGTGAGTAATTTTATTATTAAAATTCATTGGTTTGGTAATCATTATCGTCGTAGTTGTATCTAAATTTATAAACCGAGTTACGAGGTCTAACTAACATTTTCTGCGGCTCCCTGATTTCGCATCAGGTTCGTCCGCATGTCTCACTTTTTCAAGAGTTTTCCAACCTAGTGGCTCCCCGACTTCGCATCGGGTTCGTCCGCAGCCTAACAGCGCCCTGATTTTGCATCAGGTTCGTCTGTACAGATTTCCCACTCTCCTCGCAGCTCCTTAGCTATACGCTGAGTTCGTCTGCACAAACTTATTTCACGAATTTCACCATTCTAGTGACACCCCGGTTTCACATCGGGTTCGTTCACGAGTTTCACCTTTCTGCGGCTCCCCGATTTCGCATCAGGTTCGTCGTCTCTTTCAATCATCCTAGCGGCTCTCTGACTTCGTGTCATATTTGTCCGTCCACCCCGCTAACAAACTGATAAACCATATTCCTTGGAAAACCTACTCCATCGGCCTCTCGCCCTGCTCGCGACCCTAGCTCGTAACAATCGGATTGGTCAACCGAGCACGATGTATCCGTTTGAAGAGCAAATCAATATGCTTCTTATTTATGGCCAATGCCAACAAAATTCTGTAAGGGCAAAAAACTTGTATGTTAAACGATATCCACATCGGTTTCATCCATCGCGTCGAACATTTAAAAATGTGTGTGATAAAAATTTAGGTATGCCGGTAGTTCAAGTGTTCGTAAAAGTGGATGCCGAAAGCGAGTAACGAACAGAGAAAATGGAAACGGTGTGCTCGCAAGTGTGGCTACAAATCCTCATATGAGTTGGCGACACATCGAACGCGAATGTGGCATTAATAGGAGGAGCGTACTTCGCATTTTGCACCGTCACAAATTTTATCTGTACGATGTTAGTCTTCACCAACAATTGCAGGGCAATGACTTCATGAATCGCGTTGAATTTTGTCGATGGGCTAAACATCAAACCCAAAACAATGAGTTATTTCTTAATACCGTCTTATTTACTGATGACGGAATGTTAAATTACATAACATGCATTTATGGGCAGCGGAAAATCCACATTAGCTGCGGCAGGTTGAACACTAGAAACAATGGTCTGTGAACGTATGGTACATCACACTGGTGATGTATCACAGGTGATAAAATTATTCGTTCTCATTTTACCAATGGAAATTTGAATGGCAACATCTACGCTAATTTTACTAAGGATACATTGGGTCCTTTGCTGGAAGAATTGCCTTTATTTACACGACCAATCATGTGGTATCAACGTGATGGATGCCCAGCACATTATTCATTGATTGCGCGAAAAGAACTCGATGAAAAATTTCAAAATTGTTAGATTGGACGCGGTGGTCCAATATCGTGGCCAGACAATTCACCAGACTTGACACCTCTAGATTTCATTCTATGGGGAACATTGAATGATAAAGTATACAAAGAAGTACCAACTACACTTCAAGATATGCAACAGCGAATTACTGCTGCCTGTGCGTCAATAAGTTCTGACGTTACAAAACTTGTGTGTCAATCGGTCATAAAAAGAATCCAGTGTTGCATTGATAGTGACGGTCATCATTTTGAACAATATGATCTTATGTAATAGGGGGTTGAACTCGTTTTAAGCTCCTTTATCATTCTACGGAAACAAAAACATATCGATTTATTTTCAAAAATGGAAGTGACTTTGAAATATCCAAAGTACGTCTACCTGCAAAAAATCTATTAGCGCCATCGAATGGCTCTCCTTGTACTGTGCAATTTTGCTTCAGCAAATATTTCTGTGACCCTTATAGTTTCGAAGATATCTGAGGTGGTAATAGTTATTGCCCCAACCTGGACATGTATGTATACTGTTTCACGAAGAAAAACCACCTGAGAGACGAACGGGCTAAAACGACACGTGCTCCGTGTCAATGCGTAATAATAATATTGCGACCCAAGCTGGAGGCTATCCAAATAATCTCCTCGGACATTCCGCACCATATCCTCAATACCCTACACAATATGTGCTCTTGATTCACGTTTAAATGCTAAGATAAGAGAAACAGCGGGGGGAATAAAATGCCGCAAAATAAAGGAATATCTCTGAGGGTGATTCGGTAGGTGCAGAGCGAGGTATAACAGTTGTGAATGGAAAGTGTTTGTATCTAATTTAAATTCCCGACATAAAAAGCTTACACAACGCGAAGAGTGGTCGAAATAGCGTGGATCGTGGCCAAGCCACGTGCGGTTGCGAGATTCATTCCGCTTTACATGACCAATCCGTACCCATCCACTTTTCTACGTCCCCTGAAATTCTCTCTTTAACCTTCTACTCGCATTCTCTCTTCCCCTCCCACTATATCTCTCTTACCCCCACCCCCTCTCTCTTTTTCTCTCTCTCCCTCTGTCTCTCACCCGTATCTTCGTCTTCTTCCGGTCTGGATCTCACCTCTACGCAACCTATTTGACGTTTCTAGCCAAACTTTGACCGGAATCATAATGTCTTGCACGAAGGGGAATAACGTAATTTCTAAATCGTATACTGAAAGCGACATACACAACCGCTCATAAATATTAGAACATCCAGTCTATATGAAAAGAACGTGATGTTTCGTTAAAAATTATATATTTTGGGTCACTTCTATTAGTTTATGGTAGCGTAAGCGTTGTTCAACAAGCTCTAATATCCCCTAAGTAATATTTACTTCATACTTTTAGCAATTTTGTAATGTCTTGTCACATGTGCTGCATATTTGATAAGTGTTCTAATACTTATAAGCGGGAGTGTATTCAACGTCTGACAATGAGATAAAGATCTAAGGATGAGTCTAAAATGGTATAAGATGATCAAAGGACCTTTTATCTCTTACTATAATGTAATTAGAAAGTGAATTGAGTTTGGTTATAGAAGAATACTTTTTACTTATTTAAAGTCATAGTTTTACAAACCTTGCATTCATCTATATGTCTGTTCAAAATATAAAATATTTATTTCATTTATAAAACGCTTGTTTATATAAGAAACCCGCAGTCATATATTTGAAATCATTAGTAGCATGTTAATTTTAATACTGTCATTAAAAGATTAAAGCAATTGTTCCTTACATAGGTGATACTCTTCAGAACTTCCAAAAGTTTTTCCACTGTTGAGTATTTAATATTTTACACGTTATAATTATTATAGGAACTTACAAGCAATCATGTTACACTAATGTAAGTTCAATGTTTATTACGTGGGTTAGTGTACTTTTTTATTGAAAACTCAAATTTATTGAAAAGTCTGAAAAATGGTATCTTGATATTCTCTAATACATTCTGACTGTGGTGTGAATGATATTACTCTTAAAGCCGATACGCATTGTCGACTAGACGCCGGCGAGTTGGTCGACGGATGACCAAAAACCAGGCGACTCGAAAGGTGACAATATCGTAGGGACTGTCAAACAGAATGGATACCAAGGAGATTGTGATAATTATGAAGTAAGTACCTTTCAAGATCAAAAATAGGAAAGGAAGTATTGAATACATCCCTTATTGCAAGAACACTGTACAAAAGGAATGTTCATCGAATTGTTTGAAGACGTTAAAAAGCATGAGAATAAATTCTTCAGCTTCGTGAGGATGTCAGTTAAATCATTTGAAGATCTTTTAAGTGTATTACAAGCATCAATAACAGACACGGATGGATACGAATATAATCATTTATTTTCTGTATCAAAACTCGTTATAGCATCTGGTTTGCGAAGAACTTGCTGATCGTGTAAATGCGTGGATTTGATTCAACACACTTCATTGGACGTGGCGACCAACGATTCGTTTGTGTGTTGCTCGTGTTTTCGTGGTCGTCGGCAACCTGTTTGTGTGTACGACCTCATGTATGCATATTGCATTTTTTCTTGAACCCAGTTCGACCGGACTGGTCGGCAGTGCATAACGGAGATGAACTTTCGAAAAGCACTCACATCCGATGACCCTAACATTGATATATGTTATCAAAATCAACTTACCGAGTAACCTTTAAAAGGTTTTAACTGCCGATCATTGGTTATTAAAAAATTATGAACATAAAAAGTGCTTGAAGTGTCTCTAACCAACTCCGATCAGTATAATGCTTCAAAGTTGATTAGAGACAGCTCAAGTAAAAAATTATTCAGAGTTGGTTAGAGACAGTTCTTAAAAAAAAGTATCTTTATTATTACCACGGATTTTTGGCGGAATTCAACGACGAAATAAATGTTTATTCTACCAGTTTGTTTGTTAACTAGCTTTAACTAATTCAGAACAGCATAATGCTCTGAACAGTAGTTTTTAAAGGCACTACGTTACAAAAAGTCCAGATTTCTGGGAAAATCACGGTACGTTTTTCAATCTGTCATTATTAATAACTTTTTAATAACCAATAATCGGCGAATTATGGGGGGACAATACTGTAACGGCTCGAAAAGTAAAGGTATATTTGGTTTTATTTATAGAAAACTACTTAAGGAATCTTTAATAAATATGCGAGGGTTTTTATTCAACATATAAGCTTTAAGAAAATATTTTTGGTTACTTCATTTGTAACAATTTATAGGATTTAGAAGAACCCAAAGGTAGGGTTGCAAAAAAATCTTCGTTAAATGATTGTCAATTTTCCTACCAAAGGGTTCATCTGCAATCAGAAATGCAAACGTTTTATCCAGTGGCCTTTAGAAACTAGATGCTCTTGGTTGACACAACGTAGAGTATTTTGAAAATTTTGAAAAATAACTAGACGGCGGACGTTTGAAGAAAAAATTTCAGATTCTGCTGCAAATTATGCTGTTTCTTTCTGTGGATGAAAAAATATAAAGAAATGTTCTATTAAAATAATCTTACGTCTTGCCATAGCCAAGAGCATCTAAATTCTAAAACTTTTTTGCGTTTTTGTCAACCAGTGAACGAAGATTTTTTTGCAGCCCTAACTTTGGGTTCTTGTAAGTACTATAAATGCTTAGAAATGAAGTAAACAAAAATATTTTCTTAAAGCTTATATATTGAATAAAAACTCCTGTAAATTTGAACAATATTCATTGAGTAGTTTTCTTGTAATAAATTACCAAAGATGTCTTGACTTTTCGGGCCGTTACAGTGTTGTCCCCCCTTAAATCTTTTAAAGTTTACTCGAGAGGGTGACCTTATGAACATATGTCAAAGTCAGGTTCATCGAGTGTTGGTGCTTTTTGGAAGTTCACCCAAATAATTATATTATTTTTACATAACAGTAAAATCAAAGATACCCTTGTTCGTTGTTTCACTGTTACATATAATCGCGCTGAAAGGATTGCAAGGAAGGGAGAGAATTATAACACAATTTAAGTTAATGAAGAGCGCACTATTAACAGTTGTTCAAATTTCAATAATATTTCGATAGGTAAAGCTAACCTCAGAAATAATTACCGAAAAGACAACGCCCGATAAACTTAAACAATTTTCGTAGATGTTATATTAGTTTACGTACACAAGTGAAACACATATAACTGTAATAACAGCGGGTGAAAGAAGCGCCTAATTAAATTCATAAAGTAATATTATTCTGTGGTATTTTTCGTAATTATGCGGAGGAAAAATACATATTTCAAATGGAGAAAATTTTTCCGATTATCGTCGGTAAAAGCGTCCGCCGCTGCCATCTGCTACAATTACTGAGTGAAAATTTCTATTCTTTTTCTAGCGAGGATATCAGATAATACGCGGAGAGCAAAAACACCCAGAAAGGGTGAGACCGTTAATAACAGAGGCTTTTTGTCGCTTATCCCAGAAAACGGGTCGCGAATGATGAATCGGAATTATCGAAAAGGAACGCCTGGACGTTGTGACAAATAATGACACGACTTAGCTTCAGCTTGCTTGAATTGAATACGATAATTTCCAATTACATCTGCTACATAATGTTCTCAGAATATTCCGCATTCGAAGGGTTCGTCATTAAATATAAAAAACGAACGGTTGCAAAGAATAAACGTAAATATTTATTACTAACGCGTACCGTGTGCTGTTGTTTAAGTTACTTGAAAAATATATTTTATGCATACTGTTCCCTATATTGATGCAATCATGTCGTTTTAAAAACATGAATATTTCATATTTTTAGATTGTAAATTTGTATATTATTGAATTACGTTATAAAGGAAACAGTTGAATGAAGTATTTATTCAACGAATGTAAAATTATACTTCCCCACAAGAGGGAAATGCCAATACCTGTTACTGTTTTGTAATTAATAATTTTCGGTTACATATGTGATTGCGGTTCTTCTTCGTTGATAACGTAATGTATAACGTAATTACTTTCAAGTTTTCTATTTTCCTTAATTTTGAACCTTAATTTTTTTCATAATTAAGTTCCCTTGTGTTTCTTAAGACAGGCCTAGCGAAACAACGGCCCGTGAGGCCACAAACAAAAACCCAGCTCCTGCCACTCACTTGTGTTGTGTTCCCATCCTCGGGCAGGAGATGCGCGCGCAAGCTGTGACTGAACCCACTTTCGACACTCCTGAAATCCCTACTGATCGGATCTCGGCGACACGCATTGAGATAGTCGGGAGCGTCGGGAGCGTCGAAAGTGGAGACAGTCACAGCATGCGTGTACACTTTCTGCCCGAGGATGGCAACACAACACAAGCGATTGATGGGGACTGGTGTTTTTGATTATATGGTCCCGTGGGCCACTGTTTGGCCAGACCTGCCTTAAGAATTACATCATCAAATTAATTTACAATAAAAGTTTATTGTTACGTTGTACAAAAAAAAACATACGATGTAATTTACCAGAATATGATTTTTACACAAAAAGCTTTTAATCCTCGGAGTACTGAACTCCCTATTACTAACACAAAGTCACGGTGGCTCGAGCTTGAGACACTTACCGACATTGTAGAAGCTTTGTCGTCTAGAAAGAAGGACAGCGAGTAAAAAAGGAAATAGAGTGTGCTGAAGACGTAAGTCTTCTGCGGTGTCTTAGCCCGGCCACTTTCATGCAATGTCACACGTCGATCAGTTCCCGAATTACACGGCGGACAGCGACACCACTATGTGCGTGTCGTTCTCGGGAGCGCGTGACTCCGGCACCGTCCGCGGAGGGTTAAGCAAGTGATTTTCTAAATACATCATACGATATAAAATGGAAGATTTAGAAGCGTTTCATGAAATCGTGGAATTGCATAGTATTTATCGAAACACCAACTCTTTTATATGCACATCCTATTACGCATCAGTGAACTATAACGTATGAATGCATTTACCAGGCCATGCTTGGGATAACGATTGTTCAAAACGGTTTTCGAGTGACGAGAATGATGCATACATGTATATTCATGGTACCAGTCCTCTTGACCGCTTACGTATCCCAGCATCTATCGATTCCCGGGCAAATCGCATTTCCGGTGATTCACGATGCACGCACGCGCCCATCCGACGCATTTATGCCGCCAGTAAAACCGAATGATGTGTATCAAATATTAATACCGTACCAGCAGCACGAATCACGAGGCTACGAATTCAGCTGTCTCGGTAGAGAGCCCTGTCGGACTTCCGATCGGAATACGCTTATCGATTATCCTACACGTTACATGACACTTTTACTCCGGGAATAATATCTTTCCTCTTTCTATTCTCGATCGCCACGCATATCCATTAAACACTACATAGTTGCATAGCATGATTGTCTGGATGCATATTCGGAAAATGTGGAATATATTCGTGAACAACAGTAACGGAAGCGTTTCATTTAAGATATATGTATTTCATATTTTCTGTCGTGAGCGCAGCATTATGTTGCCGCTGAATATTACATAGGGTGTTCGGTTACTGGTGTTAGAAACTTCAAGGGGTGCTTCGACATGTGAGAATCTAGAATGACGAAAGTGTGTTAGAGCAGGTCTGTCCAAGAATTTGGCCCTGGTGGTTGCGCTTTGCCCTAGGGCAAAAATACTTAACACGATAGGTCTGGTACCCGAACCTACAAAGGCGACGTGCTGTTTGTATTCACAAGCGTTCATGACGAGAGTTCGACTGCCGGGTGTTAACGGAGGTCATAAACAAAATTCGCGTGTCCCTTACTCAGCATTGCCAGGAGAATTCCCACACACCCTTTTTTCTATCGATCTGGTAACGGTGCCCCTACTAACAATACTAATTACTATTATATTAGCTAGAAATAATAGGTATATTAGTACACGTATATAGATAATATTAACGATTCGGTACAGTACATTATTTACAATGGTTTCAAACGTAGCGTTTCGTATATTTTTTATGATCGCAATGCGATAGGATTCGGATAGAATAGGAAAGTTGCAGGAAAGGGAGAGGAGGGTGGCGGCTTAAAGGTATATTTTGTTGGTATCGCATTTGTTTTAAAAAAACAGGCTGTGAAATTTGCAACTTTTTCTTATTTTTGCGCAATGGGAGTACTTGTGAATTTTTATCTTCGAAATTACTTATCGTATTAAGTTCGTTTGTGCTTTGTTTTAGTCTGGAAGGTTTGGCTTATTTGAATACTATTTTTTTTTTCACTGAAAAATCATTTTCATAACATGGACAATCATAAACAAGTTCTCTTTCGTAAATTTCTCCCCGAGGGTCGAGTGTGATCGTCCGGCGATTTCGTCATAAAGAATGCCGACGTTAAAAAATTATACAGGAGTTATAATTACTTCCAAACTTTTAAAAATTTATCTAATAATAAATAAAATGAAACCCGAGGAAAACCTAGACGCAACAATATTTTGGATCTATTTGTCGTGTTATTTTTATATAATCAATAAACAATTTGTATATAATCATATAAATAAACAGAATTTGATTAATTTCTCATCTTATACAGTAATTATAAATATTGTCGTATTCCGGTCATAATAAATATACAAAACGCTACGTTTGAAGTCATTGTAAATAATGGTATTGTACATAGTTATGAATGTCATCCAGGTGTACTATTATAATTATTTAACATCTGCAAATACATTATATGATATTCAGACGTCTTCCCTCCGAGAATGAATGAAAATGATCCGTTGAACAGAGGGTATTGTAAAAGAGGGAGAAAGAAAATGTGAAGTGCCTCGAATAGAGAGAACGTTCGGAGACAGACGAAAGAGAGTGTGAAGTGCGTAGGGTAGACCAGGCCTGGCAAAACATTCGCTCGTGGGGCTACATAAACATTAACACCAGCCCCCACCACTTACTTGTGTTGTCTTGCCATTCTCGGGCAGAAGGCGCGCGCGCATACTGTGATTGTCTCACTTCCAACACGTAGTCACTATGTCAACGTGTATTATCAAGATCCGATGAATAGGAACTTCGGGAGTGCTGAAAGTGGGGACAGTCAGTATGCGCGGACCCCGCAAGTGAATGTTTGGCCAGGCCTAGGGTAGACGTTTTCGTGTTTACTAATTATACCGTGACAACCACCGTTGCCCGAACTGCTACTGTCGTGGCAAGTCCGGGCGCCCGATGCCTGAAGGCTTCGTTCGCAAGGTATTAGCAATCAAATATTCTGGTCAGAAACACCTGAAACCAGACAATCTGTATAGAAACGGCAAGTATCGCTTGAAACAAATACACCTTTATCTCGTAGGCAAAAGAGTGATGTGCTACAACTGCACCTGAATCTAGACTATCTTCATAAAAAGGCATTCACAAATCGTTGCACGAAATTAATTCTGGTTACTCGGTTAAATCCACAAGGAAGACGAGAGCCACTGTAATAAATGAAACTAATACTAGAAAAAGATACAGATGCTGTTTTTCGAGTGCTAGTTCGTACCAACTAGATGTGTTTGCGCTGATGACTGCCGCCGAACTATAGAAACGTTACTCGAATCCCAGGCAAAAATCAGAAAAATAATGGAAACAAAGGTGTTCAATAGCAAGAATAATATCTCAAGGACAAGCGATGACAAGGAGGTCAAGCGACAAAAAATAGCGAGAGATATTTCTGACCCCAATTTTCGATGGTTAATAACTTTTTCGTTGTGCTAATAACTTCGTTATTCTCGATTGTCATTTTATTTTGAATAGAAAATCACGACTTAAAATTACTGATATCAGTAGTGGAACACCTAGTATACGTTGTGGTAGTTGAAATGATATACGAAAACGATACACAAAACGATGACCTAAATTCTCATGAACTACTATCTTGTGCAAACATAAGTCAACGGTGTTGATTATATTTTCTTGTTTACTTAACGTGTTTGTCAATTACTCACTACTTTTACTTACAGCAAACACTCATAATTCCTCGGAATTATACACCTACTTCCTATTGATTATGTCCTTTGTTGATTATTTAATATCAAATTATTTTGAAAATCAAATAACGTTATAATGACGTATGTAGAAGTTAACACATCTATAACCGGCAAGGTAGTCCTACGCCATTTTAAAGACTTTAGCTGACAGGAGTACAGCTAACGTAGTTCTGCACCATTTTAAAGTCTTCGGCTGGAAACCGATAACGTATTTCTACGTCATATCAAAATTTTTGGCATTCATCACCTGTTTCTCTTTAGCACGATGATCACTATTTTGATGTGAAATTTTGGTTAGGTTGTAACGTGACTAATATAAGCTGTCTTTGCGCTCGGTACTCGGGGGCTCGGGACTGGGAAAAACCCTTGTTCATGCGCGCTGATTGGACAGGCCTACCTTCGCCAATGAGTATAAGTATGGGCCATTTTCACCCGCAGGACACTATGGTAAGACCTCTCTGCTAAGTAACACCTCGAGGAGAAGACGTTCCCACGCGGTAACACGGCACTCCTAGCTATATACACATATAAGCAGAAGGCTCAGTACCAAAACTCCTATCCCACCATTCCACCCTAGAGGAAGACACTTCCTACGCGTACGGCACCTCTACGTTTCTCCCTCCTTCGTTTCTCCTCTCCGTCCCACCGTGAAAGAAGACGTGCAGACGGCACTTTCACGGTTCCTTTTCTCTCTCTCTCTCTCTCTCTCACTCACCCCAGTCCGCACGCACCCTCACCCCACTCCTTCAATCTGAGGAACTGGGACCGAAGCAGAGTTTATCGCGACATTCGGGGAAAACCAGTATCGCAAAATCTTTAATCTCCGTGCGTTTGTGTATTCAGTCTGATTGTTGTTTTATTTATTCTTTGGATGAATCCTTCTCCGGGGAGAAAGTGTATATTTGTATAAATAAAATAACTACTTACAAATTACGTCTACCAGGTTAGATATTCTCTGCATATATGTATGTCAGAAACTCTCTACCGATGCTTCGATTTTTAATAGAATCGAACAAATCGAAGCATCGGTGGAGAGTTTCTGACATTAGACATGGTCACAATGTCCACATGCGCAAAAATATACTACGTAGTAGAGAGTTACGAGGTGTCTAATAGAAAATTAAACTATTTAAGGATTATCACTGATAATCACTGAGCAAATAAATGTGTCAATAATTATAAAATCGATCTGAAAGGCAAAAGTATCAAATAATTGAATTTATAAATAAAATTTAGCCTATTTTGTATTGTATTAACTCTGAATGAAGTAATTGGAAACCATTTTATGAAAATTTATGACCCAAGACTATATGGTTACGAAGGGTTTACGAAGGGTTAATGAACTTTAGTTTATGTTCATTTTCACAGTGATCTAAGTGACTTGTTTCGTTGGAAATTTAATTTTGTATAAAAAAAAGGAAATACTGTTAGGTCACCTTTGTTGCAAAGTTGGAAAAATGCAGAAATATAGGACGAGCCATTTGATAAGAGATGTAGGATAAATTTAGTATACAGTGTGAAGAATGCTGTGTTTATGAGACTTGGTGATACACGTAGAACAAAATATTAGGAAATAGATACATAGCGCGGTTCAGAATTGTAAAAGTTTCAGACCAGGACTAGACGAGCGTTTTATACGCCGCGTATCACACGCGGCGTTTTCTCCACCGAATTAGGAATTCTACGTTTTAATGCAACCGACTTCACGGGCGTGGAACACGCTCTCTCACGCTCGCGACACGCCGCACAGTATGTGGTATTTGACCCGAAAAGCTGGCCAAAACTATTTCAAAATTTACTCAATCTTCAAACTCTCATAACTTTGTTACTATTTATCCAAAGTTGATGAAACAAAAACCATTTTAAAGTTCGAACTTTCTAGTATTTGGTGCTTTGAATCAATTTTATCAAAGCAGTTGCCTAGAGGCTAAAATTCACTCTTAAATAAGAGTGTGACAAACTATACTTTTTCTTGATGTTCGTCAAGTGCAACGGAGTGCAAAAAATATTCTTTTGCAATTTTGATATACACCACCGGAAAGTATGATCGTTTTTATTTAAAATAAAGTGAACCTCACCGAAGAACGATCTTGTTTAACAAAGATACAGCCCTTTAAAGGAAACATATTTTTCAAATGTTTTGTGTACAGTAAGATATGTATACATGTGTAAGTTTTCTATATAACATTTTTTCATATTATTATAAATAACGGCAATATTCAAAGTGGACATAGTTATTGCCCCACCCTTATATGTATACATATAGTCTTGGCCTAGTCCTGGGCCCTTGGTCTTCCGTAAAGGGAGGGATAGTCGTCCGATTTGCGTGGGGTAGTCATCCTAATACGTCACAATGTTCAAGAATGAATACATGACTTTTTCACTATGATAATGCTCGGCCGCATACAGCACGAGTAATTTAAGAATTTTTGACAAACTCAGGCTTAAAATTAATTGAACATCTTCCCCACAATCCTGATCTGGCGCCCTGTGATATCGGTCTGTTTCCTCTTGTCGAAGAAGAATTAAAAGGACATAAATTTTTGAGTGATGATCAGCTCATAACAGTGTGGGACAGTGCATGCGAGGATCTGCCTCCAAAAAATCGCAACAAATTTTTAATAATTGCTTTGTTCGTATGACAGTATCTATTGAATGTGACGGCAATTATTTTGAACGAATGTAAATAAAAAAAGTTGTATTACAAAAGTTATCTAGCAACCCATATACATTAACGTAGACCAATTTTTACAACATAACATTTATGTAGTTAAAAATTGCAACACATTTGTACAAATTTACTGAAAACAAATCTAGACAATTACTCTTGTGTTACCTAAAATCCAACTTTCCGGTACTATATTCTTTGAATTTGAGAGTTCACGAGACGTTGCCGAACGATCGGAACAAATTGATCTATCGTACGGTAATTGTTTCTGTTATTGCTCCGTGAATTGCATCACCGACGATGAAAGGTCGACCGGTTGAACGTGGGATTACAAGGATTGGTTACAAATTCATCGCCGGTAAACGGTGCCGCGAGCATCGAGATCCACGCGGGGCTTTAGAAATTCCCTGGACGGTTGGTCGGCGGTGGCAGGGTTACTTCGATAAATCACACGGTACGCCAACGAAAGGCCCGACGCCATAAACGTATAAAGTAATTATGCGTCGGTGTATGTTCCCATGGTGTAGTGGGCGCCGTGTAGCCATTCACCCGAATCCACCTATGCCACGAATATATGTATGGAGACCAAAGCCGGTTCCTACGGCATAAAATAGCAGGATAGGTAAGCTCCGCGTGATTTTCGCCACAGCGAAACCGAAGCTTTCATCGCGCGCCACCGCGACGGGGATTATATTTCGAACCGTACATTATCGGGACATATACTCGATAGAGTACCTGAACGGGTGAACCGACTGGGTCACAGTACACTAGAAGCTTGCACTGTGGATTTCATCGAGTTAAACCCTCTTCCTTCTCGCGCCCTCTTTCGACCCTCGGAACTCCATTCATATTCATGGGAACCCGCTTCAAATGCGTATTACTTCTGTCAGAAAGGAGAGCTTCATAGTCGTTCGCGAAGATGCTGCTTGTGAAATGAAAGAAGTCGTTTTCTTCCGGTCAAGAAGTGCCTCCTACCTTCTACCTGGCATCAGCTTGGGTTTATATAAATATCTGTGCCCGATCTTTACGCTGTGTTCACGTGAACTAAAGAATCAAGAAGAATATCCGTCGCTGTTTACGTTGGATCTGAATTCGAGTTAAAAAATTTAAAGGAATTAAACAAATACTAAAAACATTTTGTTTCATTTACGCCTCCGTCTTCGGTCTTGCATAAACCTTTGTATCTTGCAACCCACTGAAGGTATGTGTACGTGGAAAATTTAAGGAAAGCAGTTTGAAAATCCATAAAGTAATGTAAAATATGAATCTTTGAATGTCAGGGAATTTATTGTAAAATATTTTGGTTACTTCATAAAATACACTGTTATATGCATTTCCATTCTCATTCCATAGTTTTACGTACTAATTTTTTAACTAAACAGTAAAAGTTTTTCATTAATTCCTTTTATTTATTTTTGCTATAACGCCTCAAGGAACTGCTCAGAAGAACACCACAGTCTACCAAGAGGTCTAATGTTACGATATAAATTACAAATAACAAACAAAAGTCATACCTGAATTATATTTTTTAATGAAGAACCCGAAATTCTAATGGAGACTAAATTGTGAGCAGACAATTTACCCGAGAGACTAAGATTAATGGTCAGGATTAATGATGGTGGCGTAATGATATGTTTAGGCACGTCGATGAAAACGCTGCTTCTATTGTAGCCTGTTAAATCGAGCGTAGAAATAAGAATACGTACATGCTCGACAGGAATCCAAGTGGGGCCTGCTTGCTTGGAAAACGATGTATTATGTATACGGAATAAATGGAATAGAGAAGAGATCGAGCTTGAGTCCTTCGGAACCAATAGGGCGAGCTAACGGTCCTGCCATCGAACATATTGCAATGGTCACGTGTATGTGTCCCCTCTGCCCCACATTCTGCCATTCTGGATAAGTTTTCGGACGGAGGGACTAGCGATGTGGACAAATTTCTTGGTGCTTCCTTAGAAACTTTGTCGCAGGAGTGAAAGTACAGATACTGGCAGGGTGATAAGGAAGTCTACGCACAATGCTTAACGCGGGCCAATGATCCGCAAGAGCAGCATGTTCGAAAATTTATCTCAAAGTAGCCTTTTATTGCGCCGTTTCGTAGAAGACATCGTTCTCCGCTCCAGCGCCTCCACACAGTCCAAGTTTCGTTTCTCATAGATCTATGAGTTCGGAACCAAACAGTCAAAGTATGATATATTCTGTTCTAATGCAATGGGAATCTCATGATTCTATTAGCATATCGATAAATCAATCGCAAAATGTGTTCAGACCTTTCAGTTTCTGTTAATAAACATACGATTAAACAAATACATTTTAACGCAAAATTTTCAGTTTTATAAAGATTACGACTTCATATTGTAAGCTACTGGACATCCACGAACTTATAAAAAGTAACAATATCTGATTGACTTTCTGAAAATCGTTGTCTTACTTGATAATTATTGTGAGGCTGTATATGTACTATAGCAGATGATAATATACAAGTATAATCAAGTACAAAATAATTGTCACAAAACACTGGGGGATTTGTTTTCGAAGAAACACATGTTTCTTCTCTTTGCGCTGATTTTTATAATGCTCACGTTCGATGAGGTAATGTAATTATTAGAACTAGTATAAGTAAATTTAACTCTTATGTTTTCGAATTGAATAAAACTATGAGTATATGTTAAATATACAATAATACTTAATAACAATGTAAGATGGTTAATTATAAAAGAAATTCTTTCTTATCTGTATTGCTTTCTCATCGACGATAGTTTTAATCGATACATAATCGTTTTCTGTAGAAAATAGAAATTTTGTAACGCCATGTATTTAATGTGTAAGTAAGTAAATCTTATTTTCAATAGGATATATTCTTAACTTCTTTAATAATTTGAAGTTGTACTTTACCTATTGAAACCAATGCTCATTTCTACATGGTATCCAAAGCAAGTATTGAAAACAAACAACCGTTTAAGAGACAGAAGGTATATTACACATGTGTAAGGTATAGCATTTAATTTTTATTATACGAACATTGTTTGTTTTTAGAAACCGCATAATTCTTTTTTTCGAATGTTCTAGTTGTCATTTCTATTAGATTTGTGAATTACAAACTAGTATTGTTACATATTCATAAGAATTTCAGAAACTGGGATAAATTATATATGTTATCTATTATATTATAGGTACAGCTAAACAGAAATATTGACGTTCTTTTTTCATATTCCTACAATTGTATGGATGCGCTAGCAATGTGCAATTGCATTTCGGTTTCTAAATTTAAATATAGCCACGTGCTTGATCACTTTATCATACATCGACAAACAAGAAAAACCTCAGAGTTCTCCAATTTTTAGTTATTATTTTCGAATTTTAGGCTTGCAAGCACATAAGCTGAGCCTAACATACTGAACTCTAATTAAAAAATAACACAAAGGTCTCATCTTCAACATGACCTCAGAATGTCCGTTGTTGCCCTTAACACCGCACTTCTCATCTCAATAAAATCAATGCCTGAACCATAGTGAAACAGAAAAGTAAAATCGAATTAAGCGTGTACGTATCAAATCTGCATATGTAGTTTACCACACCACTACCAATCTAACAAAGAGAAAAGATACGGAAAAAGAATTGTGGAACGCCCTTTTTACTTCAAGCGACTGTTTTGATCGTTTGCTAATCGGAAGCATCGGTCGTTAAAAGTTTACTTCAGCCGTGCCTCTTTGCTTTATTCGATTCCACGGGATCGGGTAAGGTGATAGAGAGACAAGAGTAATGTAAAAAGAGATTGAAGTAGACGGAAGAAAGAACGAGAAGAAAAAGAAGTACATCGTGGAGACCACGGAATTTCTTCAGTCTTTCGTTCGTTCCTATTTCCTCGGTCCTCTCGCCCCCTTTTTTCGCTTCCACAAAGTTTTCCACTGTAGGTACCTCAAAACTCCCGCACGAAATCCTTCGCGAAAGTCACCTTGCTTTTCCATTGTTCTCTCTCTCTCTCTTTCTCTCTCTCTCTCGCTGTCTGTTCGCACTGCTCCGATGGTAGTGGTAGCGGCACCAGTCGGCGGCGGGCGGCTGCACATTCCCGAACTTTGAAACTCTAACGAAATCTTGGGCAAGGTGAATATTTTATGCGTAAATCAAATCCCGGAAAATATACGCGGAGAGCGAGGGTCCGTGGCACGGCGCGGCTAAATTGAATAGAAGCGCTGCTCGAGCACAGCCATGTGCTTCGCCATCCGACTCTCCTCTCTCGTTTTTCTATTTTGTTCCCCTTTAATTCTTCTCTCTCTTTCTATCGCACTTTCTCTGATCTCTGTCTCCTCCATCTCTCTCTCTCTCTCCCTCTCTCTCTCGCATTCTCTTTCTCTCTCCTGCTTTGTTTTCCTGCTGCCTACTCTCTCGCCTTTTCTCTCGCCATTCTTGTTGCCTAGCTTGTTGACTATATTCCGCGGGTATCTATTGGTTATTGAATTTCTGTCTCGCAACAACCAACGAATGGAGCAGCCAGCTTATTTACGTCGTACGAAACGAAGCCGAGAAATTTCTATGAACCGAAGGTGTCACGTCGAATAATTCGAGAACCGTAATGAACAGTCAGAAAGGCGTTTAAGGAAAGAGATTATAAAATGTATATCCGAAATAGAAGACTTTGGAGTATGAGAATATACGTTCCTATTTTAACGTACATATTCGTAATCTTTAAGAAACATAACATAATGTAATCCAGAAGTCCACGTTTTTCGCTGTGCCATCTATGCGTACTCAGATGCAAGAAGCAATAACAAATAATACACCGTGTCATCTTTCATTATGTTCAGAGTACAAAAATATATTTACGTAAATACGACGGCCATTAGTATATGTTTAAATGAAGTAATAATGCAGAAACATGAACTGTATCTATAGTCCTTGTATTTAACTCAATTCTGATTATCATTCTATTATGAAAAAGTATGCAATTCTGTTCAATAAAATCTAGTAACTTTTACAATATAGAAAAAGAGAGTTTTTTGATGAACTTTCTGTTGTTTTCTATTTTATTCGAAATAGGATAAAATGACCCATACTTATTTCATTAATATTGATGTAGTAGAAGAAATTAAAATTACGTATTTTTATTTGAAAATTCATGTTGACAACTTGTCCAGTAAATTATCCCAAACTTTTTAACCATATCGTAGGTATATTTACATTTAAAATATTAAACATTCTGTATATGTTAAACAAAATAAGCTTTTCCTATATATTTGTACCTGTTTCGGTAAAAATATGGCAACTAACCCTTTGAATGCCTGTTGCGAGGTGTTCACGAAAAATGTTGAATTTGGAGTATTTCACGAACGTCGCTTCCCTAAGAATAAATTAATATTATCGGAATATTTGGAATGAATGATTGACACTGGTGTTTCGTGTATAAACTGTATTTAATGTTTGAGATCGCACTAAACTGGTGAAGTGGTCTCTACTTGCGTTGGATGCAGAATGTGAAGTTGTCGTGGTACGGATAAAATCTACAGGTTGTGTGTTGCTTGAATGGTGTGTTGGAGTAGTGAATGTATTTGTACATGATTGGTGTTCTGAGTTGGTGTTTGTGTGGCAAAATTTGTCTGTAATTGTGGAAGGAAGAACGATGCCAGGAAGAACCGTAAGTTAATAAAAATACGCGAGTGTCTGGCACGTGTTTTTCAGCTGTCCAAGAACCCCAGGTTATGGTCATCGTCGACGTCTAACGGCAATTCAGAAACAAAAGACCGCGGGTCGGTCCTTGGCTGGATGCGCAGGTGAAATTTCCTACCATACTATAAGTACGTTTCAACAATGCCCATTAAATAATCGAATGTGGTAAATAGTGTAAAAATTTATGTTCTGTGCAGATATTTTCATTTCTCTTATGTAGTTTTTTAGAAATACCCTGGAAACACTCTTGCATGATGTACATAGTTTTAAATAAAAAAATCTAATTAAGAAACTTGTATTGCTAATCATCGTACAAGTACAATAGATGTAAGTATATTTGCAAGATTCCATGCCATCAACGCTAAACAATCTTTCTTCGTGAAAAAGCGAAAACTTCTATTGAACATATTTTACTTCCACATAGTCTTAGATGAATAACCCGAATTTGTTTACCATTCACTTTTTCTGACTAATGTCATAAATGATACAACGCCTTAAATAATAATAAAATTCCGTTTAGAGATAGGATTGTTACTTTGTCGCTAGTTATGGTAGACGCTTTTATTTCTTTATTCACGACAACTGGGTCCTCTGGTTGCACAGGACGCCCCAGTACGTATGTATACATTTACAAGGGAGCATGATGCGGCGGAAAAGAGAGATACCATTTTTTCTTGCCGCCTGGGAAAAATGCCAGCGTCCTCTCGCCCAAATACGATTCTGACCCAAAAAGGTATGCATTAAATATATAAATTATTCTAGTTCCTCTCCGTTGGCTCCCATCCGAATTGCTCGAGCTTTTGTGATGCCGACATTTACCTTCCGCCCGTGTCACGCATGTATCGCCCTTGAACGAAAATTTCATATAGATTCAGGATATAATTTAAACATTTTATTATCCCGAGGAACACAACCCAAGTGAATTTTCCATCGTCCATTTGCTCAGACAGAATCCATATTCCTCGTGAGATATACGCCGCCCCGATATCACCGTAATTCTCAATTCTAAATTCCGATCGCAAAGAGCAATAATAATGTGTAGATAAAAACTTCCTGCCCGTTGGACGGTAGGCGCAGCGGAATAAAATTTTGCAAACGTCCGAATGGTTTAATAATCATCGACTTACTTTAAATTGCAGAAAAATTGTACAAACGAGGGAAAGGGAATAAGGTTAACAAATTAAAGAGGCGTACCGAGGCGAAATAACATTACATTTCTCGCGACCACCGCGCATAACAGTTTTGCGCAACGCATTTTCCGGGGTGTCGTTGAAAAGGGCCGCATTTGTATACAGGCAGGCGTGGGGCGTGCTCGCTTACGGAAGCTGAAAATGCTGAATGAAAATTAGATCCAGCGAAAACCACACAACGCGGCGCGAAGCCCCCGGCCACGCTAAAATATTACAATGACGTGGCAGGTGCATTTACCGGGTTTCAGTCGAGCTGTGACACCAGTCACCAGATAGCTCTTTCATCCGGTAATTAGCCGAAGAGCCCGAGGAGTTATCACCTGGTGCGATCATGGTCGTTTGCGCGCTCGTGTTTCGTCTATTCGAGCACTCCATTTCATACTGCAGAGCGTATCGCAACGAGAGCCTCTGTTACACGGCCTGGTATACATGGTTCTCCGTTCTTTAATTAATTAACTCCATGCCGAATAATAATTATCGAAATGAAATATTGTATCGATCGGCTTATTTATTGGTACGCGCCCCGGCTTCGTAGTTACGTACGGTATCGCTACAGGCCCGCCCAGCCCCTATATTCCTGCGTCGAGCTTCTGTGGCTCGTACGTAAGCGCGCGAGCACCTTGTGACATCGATAACCGTATCTAAACGCAACTCCCCTAATTGGTTCATAAATTAATTTACTCCGCCGGGTACATATTTAAGCGTTTTAACCGTACCGTCTCCACTGCCTCGGCGTATCCGAGTTTCGTGCTGGTTTCATGCTCGCAGAGACCGGCGAAGTCCCCGAGTGGGTTACCGTAATTCCCCAAGACGTTCATAGATTTTTATCCACGTTCACACGCTCCTCCTTTCTTCCTAATATCGTTTCCCTTGACGCGCTTTCCCTTCGCCCTGCTGCTTCTCGCGATCGTTGTATTATTCAGACTCAGCCTTCGCCGACGAAAACTTGACGTTGCCCTAGTGGAAAGACGTTGTTGAATTTATTCCATGCCCGGGAATCGTATCGGCCGAGGAATTATGGCAAACGATATCGCGTCTTGATTGAATATTACTTATTTGTCGACATATAATCGGCTAGGACAGGAATGACGGAAATCGAAGGAGAAATATGAAGAGGCTAATGTTCTTCTGTAATTAAAGCATAGAAGAAATCTGCTCGATTCGAGGATTCGTTACGTCAACGGAAAATTAATGGATTCTTTCGTCACTGTGAAATACAAGTGGAAGGTACGTACAATCTGCCTTTTGTATTGGAGGTTCCTGGATATTAAAGCCGGAGCAATGTGGGGAATTGCGACGAGTGGTGGCGTGCAACGATCTGCTTGGTGCCTGGACTCTCGATAATTATGTGCCAATTAAATTTAACGACTATCCATTATTCCGGTCTGTGAACGCGCGTACAGGCTCTCTCCGCGCTATCTTCCTCTTCCTACCAACACGACACCCCTTACGCCACATACTCTACCCTCACCGCCCCTCCCCTTTCCCCACAATCGCGCGATCGAATAGGCACATTGGCAACAACTAGTCAGGTCGAAATCCAATTACAGTAGACTCATGTTAAAGTAGCGCACGTTAAGTAGCGGTAGAAATGCCCCAGCTCACACGCATTATTCACACACGTACGCGCACCCCACCATCGGTCGCCATCTGTAACCAAAGTTCTGATCCAATTGGTGGATCGACCGAACTGCCATGAGATCCTGCGTGCCCATTGGTTCACGTTAGAGTAGCGTTTCCAGGAAATACCCGCCTCGAGAGCCCCACACCGCTACTTTAACGCGAGTCTACTGTACCTTGTAATATTGTCCAAATGGGCCTGTGGTCCAATTGCCTTTTGCGAAATTCCGCGCGGCCTAGCTGAAAAACTGCGAAGGACTTCGGCCAGCACGTAAATGGTTCAATTCTTCGTAATGGTTTAATCCTTTCTTACATATGTATGTCCCAGTCAGGACGTTCTTGAGCAGCATGACGTCCTCCTTTTTTCCCACCCTTTTCCCTTACCATTCCGCACCAACAGATTGAATAGAATGAAACGTTCTACATTTCCAACGAAATTGGAACGCAGTTCGGTATAATGGTTTTACATGACTGGACTTGGATATACGCGAGTGGTACGGTGCAAACTCTAGGAAGATTTACGACGCGCTTTAAAATATGTCGCGTTTATTATATTTTCGGAAAGCTTATGTTTCTGTTTTATTAATAAATCTGCGAACAGCATATGAGCCACTCATTTGACTTAAAATACACGATAGAATATATTAAGTTCGTAAGGAATTAATGTCGGTTTTCGAGTTTTCATACTTTGACGCTTATTGTTAGTTTTGAGATATCACTTTACTTTATTCTGTTTATTATATAATATTATTTGACAGTGCAAATGTCGCTCTACAAGCTAGTAACTATGCTTTTGTTTTTACTGTTAATTTGTGGTCACTTCAGACGATTGACTTCAAGATGCATAGAAAGCAAATTCATATAATCTTCTCTTACAAGTATAAACTTGATCATAAAGCTGTGGAAACGGCTCGTAAAATTAACGATGTATTTGGTCGAGATACTACCAATAAACGTACACTGCAATGTTGGTTAAATAAAATTTCGAAATGGACATGAAAGCCTCTAAGTAAAGAAGATCGCGGACGACATTCTGTCATTGACAATGACCAACTGAAGGCATTAGTTGAAGCTGATTCACATACGACGGTTCGACAATTAGCACTGGAGGTAAGTGTAAGTCGCCTAACTGTTATTGTCTACATGAGACTGCTAGGAAAAGCAACGACCTTAATTTCTTACCAACCTAATAGGGTGAAGGTCTTAATGCCCCCCTATCAAAAGTTAAATCGGTATCAATTGAATAATAATTGATATTTTTATATATGATTTATCTCAAAGCAAAGGTACATTATTCACGTCTCACGTAGTATAACTTAGAACCGTTGAAACCTACCAATTTTTAATTGAGACTCAAAAAACTTAAGACATGCAAAAATCAGTATCTGAAAAAACACTACCTAATAGATACATATATATGAGTTGTTAAGGTAATTTTTATATGTATCTATATCATTTCTTGCTATATAAACGTATTATGATAAACTTTTTTTATTAGGATTAGGTTTAAGAAATATTTTTATTATAAAAATATAGAAATAATACTCATTCATTTTTTACGTTCAGATGTACACATTGAATAGACAATGTTAATTTTGGTTCGTATAGAGAAAAAAATGTTGTATTGGGAACACGAAAGGTAGGCGGTATTGAGAACACGCTTACTAATATAAGAAAATGTTTGAATCGATTATATTCCTTAAGTATATCATTAATTAGATATTTCTAGTCAAATATTCGTGCATTCACAGATTTTTTAGACTTACTTTCTCCGAATGTAAATGTAAAATTGTCGCAGTCCAATAAATTTGTACACTATTAAGGTTTAGTAAAGTACATTCCTTTCTTTAATTGTTGATCACATGACGCTGCAATTACAGTATGTCTTCCTGCATATGGTTTGGTACTTTTTCAAACCATGAGTGTTAGAATTTTGTTATTCGTTTTGCGAGATATAACGATTGGCGATATTAGGAACATGAGCGGTATTAAGTATACATATACATGTACAACCTTTACCCTATATCTATATATAATGGAATAAATAGAATATAAGATATAAATGATACATAGTAAATAATTTACGATGTACGTTTAAATTCCAATACATAAAATGCATAAAAATGAACAAATTAAAAATATTAAAATTACGAAATTTATAGAAAGTTGTATGTGGTGGCACAGATGGTACAATTGGAAAGAGATACTCCCTAGGGGTGTGCGGGTACCCGAGATCCAGCTATAGAGACGGAAAGGCTTATCACTAGATTGCGGATTTTTATGCAAAATATCATTTTATGAAGTGATTTACAAAGAGAGGGGTAAAAATAAAAAGTTATTTCCTTTCTCAGGGATTCTATTGGGATAAAAATAAAATAAAAAATTTATCGAACTCTATCGAATTTTTATTCTTTGCTATTATTTAACAGGGTCCTGCATGCTATAAATGCATAAAATCCGCAGTCTACTTATCACCTTTATTCTCGTCTTTTGTTAAATCAGAATTTGTATCTCATTATATATTATTCATGTACGTATATATTTTCATTACTAACAAATAGTCTGTAAATATTGAATATGACTATATACGTATTTATAAAAATACCGTGTTAGAAACTATTCTGTCTTAGACATGGCTATACAATGGATTGAAGAGAGGTTCCAGCAATTACAACAACATACTATTCTATTTGACTTCTTGTATGATATATAAAATATCAACAAAAAACCACCTGAAGAGGTATTAACCGACTGCAAAACTTTAGAAAAGTCTATGACTCATAATTCCAACAAAGATATTGACGCTGAGGATCTCTGCAGCGAACTTTAAGCAATAGCTCGAAGACTTCTAAAATCTATGCCACCCCAAGATGTACTTCTCTTTATAGTACAACAAAAATTGGTCGATTGTGTACCTAATGTTTTTGTTGCACTAAGAATATTTCCAGCATTTCCAGTATGTTGTATTAATATTTTAAAACACTGTCGAATTCAAAATACTCTATCACCCAAGTTTTTAATACGGTATTTATCTAAATACGGACCTATTTTAGTATTTACAGACTATTTGATAGTAATGAAAATATACATGTAAATGAATAATAAATATTTAGATACAAATTACGATTTAACGAAAAACGAGAATAAAGGTAGTAACCCTCTCCCCCTCCATAGCTGGATATCGGGCTTCCGAGCCGATGACGTCCGACTCTTTTCGAACTGACGCGAGTCGGCTGACCGCCTGTGTTGAGAGGTAGCACGAGTCGAGTCTCGAGTCTCGAGTCTGGAGATCCCGAGCAATTCGGGAGTATCGAGATCTCACCCGATCCCACCCGAAGCTCGAGTTCCGGCGACTCGGGACGATACGCACATCTCACCTACAATGGTAAACTGAAGTCATAAAATAAAATGATTTCGTCTGTGGTTCTATTTTTAAATATTTCCAAATGTGGTAGAGTAATATCTTTGTTTATTGCATACTTCTTGTTTCGATTTACCATGGATATTGATAATGGTCCACTATTACAAGGACCTTGCGATTATTATCCCAAACTCAGGTCCGCGTCGGGACAATAATCGTGGAATACGCGAAACGCTTTTGACCTTCGTGAATACGCTTTTGCCCTTAGCTCGAGCCTCGGCAACTCGCCTTTGTAGTATTCCGAACATAGAAAAGGACAAGCGAGTGAAAAACAGAGAGAAAGCTTTTGTTTCCACTCGACTCGACTGCGTGGCCCTCCTTGTAGCCGACCACACAGTACGATTGTGTATGTACCTGTTAGACCAGTAATAAAACTACATGTGCCTGGAGATGATCCAGCTACATTTGATTTGTCGACAGCTCTCTGGGCATTCGGTGACGATTGAACACTTCAACGTCCAACGAGCGCATACATTGGTTGCGTTCAGCGGTTTCAACTCAACCGTTGAGACAACCGTTGCGAATACATCACTGATCAGTCCTTCTATTTTCTTGAACGTCATCACACGGGTAGTGTGATACATTTGTAGCAGCTTGTGGCGCTAAATTTAAACAGTTATTACAACATGTGTGAACAATATTGTCTTCTAATAAAATAGTAATAAAATATACAAAAATGAATGCAGATTTGCTAATTGCTCTAGACAATGGGTTGGATGTAGATGTAATTAAAATATTAATGGATGATCTAGGGCAACCTGTAAATAATTTAACAACCACAAAGCGCAGAATTAGATAAAAAAATGAAAACTATGCGGCAAATATAATTCCGTTATACACTAATACTAATACTTTATTTAAAGAACATTTTTGAATGTCACGCATAAGTTTTGAAGTATAAACTTTTTAATTCAGTGATAGCTTTAAAGTACATACAATAAATAAAATATATGACTCATTTGTATTATTGGATATTACATTATGAAAAAATATTAAATAAAGAACAGAAATTTTTTAATCATAACTACTAATAAACAAATGTGGAAAATATGGTATATTGTTTTGTACGTAAAATGCTATTGTAAACATCTGTTGGTTCACTGGATTCCACCATATTAGTAGCGTAGTTTATTTCCGCTAGAAAATTTGGCCACCGATCACTAAACATATTAAGAAATTAGCAAGTAAGCGATACCGTTTCGCTTAAAATCTAGTGAAATCACATAACGGTTGAGTCCGCTGAACGCAACTATTGTTGCCCCGACGCGCAGAGACGGCTTCCTATTCACGAGCATTTCCGGGTATCGGTGAGACAACGCTAATGCACCAATGAAACTTTTTTATTTTTGATTCGTTTTTAATGAAATTTCTACTAGTATATTAGTGAAATTTTTCTGATTAAAATGATACCAAATACGACATAATTTGCATCACATTTACTCATGTAAAAAGTGTTAACAGTTCATATGTGGTCATTATCGCTTCTGATAAATTATAAACACGACTTGTTAAATACCTTTAATAATAACAATGTAATTTTTTAAAACGTCACTACATATATTATTGCTCTGTTATTATGCATTTCAAGACAAATTCGACGACATATTTGAAAGTTCTGTTTGGATAATACTTTTATTGAATACTGCTGGCAAGTATCAAGTCCGAAAAAAATGTAGTTGCTAAAATTTTACTCGTATCAGAATATTTTTGTGACCGACTATATGTATTAATATTTAGACTTCTAAATCTGGGACTTTTACCTTTGGTCAATTTGCGCAACTGTAGAAATGTAGATAATTAGGGTTTTTAATTTCACTTTATTTGTATATCCCCTGTAATATACATATATTTTCAAATAAGTTCGTTCAATTTTGTTTCTTCTTTCCAGAATCTATACATGATCATTAATCACTGTGAAAAATAATAAATATATAGCAATATAGTGTTATCGTATTTCTCATACGAAATTGCTTGTAATGTTTCCACAAAATACTCTCGTTCCGTGTAATTAATTCCTGCGTTTACGTTCACTGTAAAGTCGCAAATGTTTTTTTCTGTCGAATTTCGTTAAAAATTCAAGCATTTCGACCACAGATTTTCCCCTTGTCCAATCACAAACAGTAATCGTTTTCCAAGCCCATTAATCGCGTGGTAACAGCCTGTACCTACATAAATCATTAATAGAAGTTTTAAAAAAATCACTTTACCGATATTTGCAGAGCAAATGAACTGAAAAAAGTATTCGGTCCATTCACGCATGTATTTTAGATTCTGTTTACAGCCGTTATTTGCGCTGGAGTAGTTGCCATATTCTTCAGCCACTGCATAATCAGTAAATATTCCCATTGTTTCTGAAACAGTATTAATGAAATGATAATGAACCGTGTAGATATGAAATATGCATGCAAGGAAAACGGAACGGTAAATTCAACTTTCTCTAATCAAGTGCGAACCATTTTTCAGTAGCAAGGTATTCTGTAAAGGAGACCTGTACGGAGACTGCATAATAATAGTTGGGATCTTTACCTATTCTTCAAATATGTATATATGTATAATTGCATAACGAAGCGAAACGTAGTCTCCTTTGGGTTTCTCTGAAGCTTTCCATTCGTACACGGCTGTTTTTACTACCTATTCTTTGCATTATACAATATACTCGATTTAACTTTATATTGCATATTCCATTTCATTATTAAAAAATACGTTTTCTACCATTTGCATTGTATCTGCAATATATTTCATAATTATTTTCATGGGAAATGTAACCTTTCATAGGAATATTTAATATCGTTATTAACTCACATTCGACATATAAAAATAAAATTTACACTTTGAATGAGAACTACATCAGTAACGTATTAACGTTAAATTAATTTTAAATCGCGATATTTATTTTCTAATATATCATTAAATTTTCATCGAATCATAACTTCGGGTTTAACAGACATGTTTACCTTATTATTCGTTTAAAATGAAAAGCATTGATTATAGAGAAGGTATCTTTAAAAGTTATTCGATTTTTACAAATGACTTTTTTCTTTTAGAATATTGCATGTGAAGGAATATTTCTAAGTGATCAATTTTTGTAGATAACATTGTACAATAAGAATAGCTTCGTGGCTGGAATGAGACCCATTCTATACCGAATGAACATATTTTGCATAGTAATGGATTTTTAGATATTTAACGCTTAATTACACTAAGAATAAAAGTTGATTACTGTATGTCAGAATATTATGAGTTTATGACACTGATACTGCAGTTATCTAACTGTAAATTAATATAAAACCTGTCATTTATATAAGAAATTACTTTGTTCTATTTAAAAAAACATTATTTTCCATCTTCGTTCTCATTCTTCATGCGGTATCGACATAGCTGCTAATAATTTAAAAACAAACTTAAGTTAACCATACTTTACTTTCCTCCCGATGTGACTAATCTTTGTCGCTAAATGCCTACTTGATTCTTTCTTCTGTAGACTTAAAAACAGTATGCTGTTTAAAAAGAAACTTTCGAGTGTAAATCTTATCGTCTGATTGGTATGTATTAATAGGGCTGTGAATTTTACCGTCGCCGAATAAGATTGCTCCTGGCAGGAGACAAGCTTGACATTGTAACTTCTAACATCAAGTTCCAGGATTCGAGTTGTGGGAAAAACGAGGGTGCAGGTTGTCGGGGTTGCGGGTACAAGGGAAAGTCGATAGGGTGAGCACCAACATAGAGTGACCACTAAACACCTAACAACCAACAATAGCAGCCAACATCGAACATCGATAAACCAACGAAACTAAACCAACCACAAGTCACATTGTAACGGAACTCAGCGAACAGTGAAGACATAATCCAACATATCCATAATATATATGTAAAGAATGCCATTGCTTCCAGGGGAAATTTATATCATACAAGACGTGTAAGTTCGACATTAACAGCACCAGTCAGCGAAATTCACGGCTAATTTTGTAATTGAAATTTAAATAAATCCGACGTGCGTGCACCGTTAAAAGATCTTTCTGTAGAACGGTTCAACTATCGTGGAGTAGATTAATGTATGGATTTTAATTAACGTGCAATTTGCATGTGAACCGAAATTTGATGGTGCAGTCTAATTAAAGGGAATGAATACACTGTATGAAAATTTGCTTCTGCACTTGCACGTTGATACTGGATAATGGAAGTACATGGTAATTATAACCGAGCTATGGAGACCACCCGAAACAACGTAAAAATACAGGCAACGTTTCGCCAAGTGTAATAACTAATTTAATGTTTTAGGCTAATAGTCATACTGCACTCTTCGCTCTACGTGCGTTCAACGACAGTGATGGCTGATATCATCACTGCGGACCGTCATATGAATTACTCATTAAAACATTAAGGAGCACTAACTGTGAGACACGATAACGTAAAAATGAAACACGTTAAAACTTAATAAAGATGACATATCTTCACAGACACCGAGTAGGGGTATAGTGACGTACCACATCGAGTACATTGAGAACGTGGTTCACGCGGTCGACTCTAGTAGTGGTGGTTGTTGTTACATTGTGTGTGTGGTCGTGGCAAGAAGAAGAAGTGATGGAGGAGGTGTGCGGCGCCCCCGGCCAGCCGGTCGCCCGTCACACCCTGAAACAGAATAATATTGTCACTTCCATGCGGAATATACGCCATCCCTATCGATTACCTTGTTCCGCCATTATCTAAATTTATTTTAGATATACAAATTCGTTAATTTTTTTCAAATTTTGACCATCTTTTTAGAGGATTCATATTAGATACTCGGAGAAATATAAATGTACAGATAGGGTAATGTACAGCATAATTGTCTGATAATAAATTTGTGTTCTACATCTGGTCGATGAATAGCATTAATTTAACCCTTGGATTACCGACGATTCGATGCGTCCGCAGAGGTCCGTGATGGGTCAATATTGACCTATAAGCATTTCCTTTTTCTCTTATAAGTGGTTCTTTACTTATAGAAATTAATATTTCCAGTTCTATAAATTGTTTTCTCATAGAATATAAATAAACGTATACATAATAAATATTATAAATTATACATAATAAAGCATACTTTGATTCACAATAAAATTTAATTTACATACACCTTTGGTTATTGTCACGTTTGAATTTATATTTGTTGTCATTAGTGGAGCATATGAACATCTTACCCGCTTCCGAGCATATAAGCCTTTTCTTCGAGATACAGACTGAATACTGACTAAAGAAGTTATTTCTTTCAGACGCCCGAGTCATCTTGTAGGCACTTAAGTATTAATTATCGTCGGCCTAAGAGAGTCATTGTAAGCTGAAGTGTCCGACGACGCTCTTGTTAACGTGGGTCAAAAGGAGCCAGGCATGGACGTCCGAGATCTTGGACAATTATACTGAAGTATTACGTTTCTATGAATTATGCACTGAAATTGTAATGAATGTTTTTTTCGTCGTATCGGTATCTGTTCAACCCTGAACGACCTGTTCATAATGCTGATGCAACAACGTACTCATAATTACTGGTAGGTACATGACGCGTGTTCGTTTGCAGCAACTAATTATATGATATTTGTATTCAGTGAGCGATACACTTGTGTAGCTAGTTTTAGTATCAAATACAATTCAGAAATAACTATACAATAGCAGTATTTATGTTTTTAATGTTGGTAAATGTGATGTACATGAAAATATATGATATTTAACATGAATTAAAAGTAGTTTAATGGAATAGCCTATATTTCACAACCGGTTGCACGTTTTACATATCTGTAGAAATATTGGGAATGTATGCGAAATATTTGGAAGCACGATGGACAAAAATGCTAACAAATTTACAATTCAGTTTGTATAAATTTCTTGGCATAATCGACAGGATATCGATATTGAAAAAAGATTTCACGTTTTACAATAATTCGTGGTACCCTTTAAAGTGAAAAATATTTACTTCTTAACATAATGAATTTATTTGTATTCCATACCTTCCAAAAACGCTTTTCTTAACAGTGTCTTATAGATAAAAATTACATTTAAGGGAAATATATGTTTCAAATTTCAGTTAAAGAGTATGCTATCCGCATGTCATTTTTATTACCAATTTTATAATTTTTTTCAATAAAATTTCATACGTATCTTTTGCTTACTATATAATTCAAACCATACCACAAAATTAAAGTGATTTTTTCCGTTCACTATCACAGAAAGCTCTTTTAAAAGATACGTATTCCTTAAGAAGCAATGTTACAGATATTACGCATTTATAATAATATAATAATTATTATAATTCTGAAATTGCAATCATAGATTCCTTTCTGCTTAAAAATTTGAATTCATATGCATAGACAGATACACTGAAACTTATATTTTTGTTGTAACAATATTACCTATTCCATTATTCTTGACCTGCATTGGTCGAAATGATAAGTGTGAAAACACATGATATTAAATAAAATTGAATATGAGTTATATTTGTTACACCCCCTATTTTGAATAATAATGAATATAAATGTGATACATCTACTCACATTTTTGAGCAACAGCAAATACTTAACGTCAAAGATATTTTTGTATTAAATAACGTATTGATATTTTCCAGTATCGTACACCACACGCTCATCTCTCCATTCCAGATTAAAGGAGAAACAGTTTGCGCGGCAAGAGTGTAAATTATCGAGTGATGAATCGCCGCCACGCAAAAACACTATGAACTATCCATCAGAATCGAGCATTCGATTTCCAGACGTTCATCGGATTCTTCAAATGCAAGTCGATTTCAACGGTAGCTCGATACATGTGCTGGCTGGTTTGCTCGCAGAAAAAAGTATTGGCGCGAAGTCGCGCTTGACGGAGGGCGAAGCTGAAAAAAGAGGTAAAGCTTTATATCGAGGAAAAGGGGATTTCGGATTTGCTGGACCATGTCCACCCATTGCATCGTTTACGTCCAATACAAACGAATGGGCGAATGAACGGACTAGGAAGAAAGACAGATAGAGGGTAGCGGAGGGGTAGTGACTACGGTAGGGGGTTGGAAAGCAAGAGAGCGATGACGGTGGAAAGAGCTTGGGAAAAGAGGTGTGGGGGGAGGAAGGGCCTGAGAAACGGGAGCAGCGGCCGGATTTTAACGTCGAGCACACTCGTTTCGAGTCGATAGGTCCACTTCGGCTGGCTTGGGAAGCAGTCTGCATGGTCCAGCAACTTCCTCTCCCACCTCAACTCCCCTTCTCCATTCTCCCGCCTCTCTACATACTTCGGCCCGAGACATCATCTCCGAATTCGAAAACAGGGCTGAAACACTGTACGTTTTCATAGATGCCACCCCTCACGGCAATAAAATCCAGTTCCGGACTACTTTTAAAGCAACCGTCTAGAAGTTTTTTAAGAAGTAGACATGTAGAAATTGACGAGAAGTATGTTTGTATGTGCAAACGATGCAAACCAGTTATTACAGTACACACGATGGCTGCCCAAGCAAAACACGTAGCTTGTATAAAAGTAGTATTTACTACATAGTTAGGTAAGCAGCGAGAAACCAGCAAGATAGAAATGAGACATGTGAGGCTAACGAACGGCTTACGGGAACTCCACCATATGCTCAGATCTAATGAGTGGAAAACACGAGGTTTACTTAACCTCAAGACTTTCAATTGAAAACAACCTCAACAATCCTCTAAGTTCGATCGAATTGTAGCCGTCGACAGAAGAACTAACTCCGTATTCTACTGTTGCGTGACGGAATTGTTCTTAGACGTGTAAAGAGGGAAATAAACTCTGTAAAATTTTTATAAATGTCTAAACATTACGATTAAATGGGTAAAGATTGAACCAATAATAGAAAAATATAACGAAATTTTGTCGAACAATTTGAATCGAACACTTTTCGGTTAAATAATTCATTGAAAAATCCAATAGAGAATGAAATACATTTAGTATTGACAGGTTAAAATGGAAATGGATCGTCCCGGATGGATGAACGAAACACTTTTTGTTCTGCCGTACAAGCAGACCCGTCGAAGTATTATTTAATGGTTCTCATGCGTTGAACGGGTCCTTTTTAAAACAACGGTCTTGATGTAATCAAGGGAAATCCAACAGCTGCGGCAGGTTTCAGGTATGTATTATTAAAATCATTATTTCCGTCTTGGAATACGTACGGAAATAAATGGTGTGCGTATGGGAAAAGGAGGGGGCGTAGGGGGAATATTACTTTCGAGAGACGCAGAAAATGGACTCGCGTATACTTACAGCAAGCAACGTTGCGAATGTATGGAAACGAATAGACGGAAATATTCAAAGTGAGAGAAGGATCGCACAGAAGAAGGGAGACAGAAAAACTACGGAAGCGGGTAAGAGAAGGACAAAAGTTATGACGTTGCAAACTTTGCATGTAGGTTGAAGCCGTTCACTCGATAAGTTTCATAGTTACTCTATCTTCGGTATTTTATCGATATTATAAAAGTTATTTCGAAAGTGACAGAATGTAAATGAGCTAATAGTCTATGCATTCGACAGGGCATTTCACTTATCTTGTACACCTGGAACATCTTCGTTACTTTTTTTGGTACCAGCATTACCAATTAGACAAATTATTTGGTTTGTTAAAATGAAGAAATAATTTAACAGTAAAGAAAATGTTTATTCCTTTGAACGGACAAGTATAATTACCAATATCGTTTTTATGGTAATTTTGGCAAATTAAGAAGGCCATGGAAAGTGAAGAAATTGATTCAAGGCAGTAGTTTCAAAAAAGGTCAATTTAGTTTTATATTATATATCCTGATAACCAGTTGTGTACAAGTTTCGAGCAAATTTGCCAGCAATAAATGACAAAAGTTCTCTAAAAAACCATAGCCATCTGTTTCCGCATTTGACTTGGGTTTTGCAGGCTACGCCAGCTGAAAAAATGGTAAAGCAAATTGGCAGAAAGTCTTGCAAGTGGACCTATGTCGAATAGATAATTTGGAATAAGAAAGTTTATATTCAGTTGAGAAAAGTCAAAAAGTAAAATATATCATTTTGATGAAAAAACTTTGTTTAAACTCTGTTTACAATAATTTTAAACAAACGCACCCATTATATTTTCAGTTTTTGATTTCAACAAACATATTTTTGATGGGTCAGACAACTGAAACATTCTGTATATATGCACACATCTTCCTAAACTTATGAAATGCATCAATTCTGGTTGCTTAACAAAAACGCCCATGTGAACGAAAATTTGTACACTAAAAACTACTAACCGACTACATGAAAGTATATACCTATTAACGTGCAACTCAAAAAATAAACTAAATTGATTTATATGCTATATATATATATATATATATAAAATTTTATTAACGGGGAAAGGAGATCCGAGTTATGTGAAAATGGTTGGGAAAAATTAGAACACATGGTACGAAAACGCACAGTTGGAGAGAGAGAACGTAAGGATCGAATACATAGCGGCAGGTAAAGTGAAGTAGTATTAGAATGGTTAAGAGAAGTAGAGCGAAGAAGAAGAGATAAAAGATGTAAAGTAGGGAGTACGAGAGTGTGAGCGAGTGTCGATGCGAGAATGAGGAGTAAGATGTATATAAGTATAACACGTTAAAAACCAAGTCGTTTTTCATGGCAGTGAGACACAAAAATAATAATAATTCTATAAAACTTTATTACTCAACAGTTTTCCTATTACCTACTTTATTGAAACGTGTTTATTTGATGAAGACACTCTTTAGAATTTCTATCTATGAAAAAGGAAATAAGATATCTATCTATTAAAAGAACATTAAGAACAAACCAATTGTTATCGGGAACTCAACATAGTGAAATAAACCAATATCGTTGCTTTGGAAAGTGTAAAAATACAAATTTCTGCACATGCTTTTATATACTATTATTTATTAGTGGAATTGGATTATACCTTTAAAGTGTCACTGTCTATTTCTGAAATACCTTATGTACCGCATATGTATGTGTATGTGTACGATAAGAGGTAAATCTAATTGACTAAAAACGTCATTCTACATTTCTACTTTTCCTACATTTTGTATTTTATCGTACAGCCGTCATTAACGAACTGTCAACCTAAGCATAACGATCAATTTTACGTAACTTGAGGCAATTAAACATAATGAAGTAGCGACTGACAAGGAACATATTCTGTCATCGACAGGAATTGTGTGACGCGCTGCATTTCCGTGACAGAGAGATTTGGCGAAATTAATCACGACACATCGTTCTCATGATTGATGGCCACACCGGACTCAAAAACCAATGACGTGAATATTCAAGGCCCCGAGGCCTGATTTCTAATATATTGTTTGTAGTACCAACATGGGGAGGTCGCGCGAAATAAATAATGTGTAATATATCATCCGGTAGTATACGATCCGTGTCATACAATCCGCGTTGTCCTCGTCGCAAATAGGACCAGGGGGAATTACGCCACGAAGATCTGCGAGGTGGGTTGAGTTGACGTGGTAATATTGGTTATCATCACACTGATTGCACCCATACCTCCCTGCGTCGCCACCACCGCTACATCCATCGACTATCTTCCAGTGGAACCTGCACCTGACCGGGTGTATTTCCATCCGAGCTATTCATTATGTCTATCCTTCAGCGATCGTTCCTTTCAGGATATATCGATGTACGAAAATTGGCAGACGGCACGATAGCTTACGAATTCGTGCGAGTGGTTCCACCGTGAATTTCCTTCTAGCGATGTTTATTTTCCATGGAACTTTTCTTCGATATTTACGCGAGAGGCATCGCAAACACACCACACCGAGGGTGAATTATTTAAAAGCCTATTTGAAATCGGCGCAAATGAAGTACCTAGTTCTGATTAGTTCATCTATTGCGGTGGATAAATTCACGATTTCACGATTTTAACTGTGTTTTTTATAATCACATCAGCTAAGTTTAATTTTATTTGGTAGGTATTTGTAGTGGAGAATTGTTAATTAAAAATTATCCAGTGTAAAAACCTTGATAAGGAATTTTATTTCAACACAAACAGAAAGAATCACATTTCTCTTACTGTGGCTCTAATAATTTCATCACCCATTGTAACTGTACAAGACTTGTTTTAGCGATAAAATTAACTGTAACTATTAATTACTGCAGGTATTTGTTAATCGGTATGATACATGATGTACATGATTTATATATGACATACGCATTAGTATAAAATAGGTGTAAAATATTATTCCTATAACATGAGCCTTTACTCGTAAACATTAAATACAGAGAGGTAAATGTGAGAATATAACGAGATATTTTCAAATACTATTTATATGTTACGACAATAATAAATTTTACGGATTAAATGACGCAACAAAGTTCGAAAGATTTGTCAATCCAGTAATATCACCATGTGGAAATTCATTTATGTTATTTATCATATTGTTGCGAGTTTAGAACGACAGCGAAAGATACGTGATGAAGAATAACACAAATTAGCCACAAAGAGAAACGCTACAGATTTAGCGCAGCCTTAGCGGAAATTGTTCGTGTTGGTGTGAACAAACGTATACTTTTATTATTAAGCTGTCACGATCACGATACTGCTGCGAATCTATGGCCGGAAAATATTCGCTGTCGCTGCGAATATTTCACGTTGGTGTGGGTTCCATACATGTATGTATTCATAATTCATAGTGACAATAAGTAGAAACGGTATCTAATGACCAGACGCATTAACCAAATCCTACGACCCACTCAATTCCACGCGTACCCAACAAATTTTCAAATTTGATTATCTTGAAAACGAAGATAATCATATGATAAAATTTGATTCCATATGTTCGCCTCATGTTTACATGTATTACGTACATTTCTGTGTTCTGAAATACCCTATATAATGTAACTCAGTTGTCAATGTTCATAAAATAATATTATTCGCATATTCTTCATTACGTCCACATAGAACAGAGCTGCATAACTTCTGCTCCCGGAGTCGGTGCCCCACTCCAGGGGTACCCCCACTACGCGGCTCAAGCTGCCTTTTCTGCTACGTACAGAGCATCGCATGCTACAACGTTGTGGCTTGTACGGAGAGAAGTCTTCCTACCACACCGCCAGCGATAAGACCTGTACGACCCCTTACGGGCCGCAGCCGCAGCGCTGTAGCATACGATGCTCTGTACGTAGCGGACGAGACAGCTTGAGCCACGTAGTGGGAGTACCCCCGGAGTGGGGCACCGACTCCGGGAACAGAAGTTATGTAGCTCTGACAGAGTTAAACTGTTAACCTGAAGGTTAAAATAATTTTCTTCCCTTTCTAGTATTTGAATGTTCTTAGGCTTGTTCGTTCAAGCAAAATTCTCAGTTCCTGCCTAGGCGTCTTTGTTTCGCGAGCTAGTGAACGCAGTGTTAACGTAAACACTTCGGCGCCGAAGTGTCGCTGATCCTGAAGTGCATCGCGTGAGTGACGCGAGTCGTGCGAACGCGAGCGACGCGCACAGTAGGCCAGATCGAAGAGTTAGCTGTTCATTTGCCAAAAAATCAAATTCCTCATATCGATGTTTAACGAATGTATATTGCTTTCGAAATGTGTATCACATTCGTAAACGATGAAAGTAATGAGATATATTAAAAATTGTAGTTAAAACAAGCATTTAAAGATCAAACTTTTATAAATACCATTTAAGTATTTAGTTTGTAGAATAAATAGTGTGAGTTTTGTGTATTTTCTCACGTTTGCAGTTCTGTTTAATTATCACGTTTAATCCAAAATCTAACCATACACTTACTTTACCTAGTACAATTTATACTCATGTCGGTTGAGTAATGTAAGTGCGAAAATGTTCTGCACACTTTCGTTGCTGGCTGAAATTTCATTATGTTGAATATTAACTAATTCTACATTACTTTACAAGTGACTGGTAATATTTAAACTTATGTCAACTATAGACTTTACGGGAACAAAGTTGGTTACTCACATTTACTTGTTAGCGAATTAGAAATATTTTTACAAAAGTGATTTAGTTAACTAAATAATCCATTCGAATTTAATGCCTGCACATATGATACCTAATATCAGTGAGATATTAAAGTAATGGTGCTCCATAGTAGTGTATTCGTGCAGTGTACATTGGCGTAACTAGGTTGTGCCCAGGAGGGGGGGGGGGAATATGTAAAAAAAACATTCGTCAGTTAGTAAAATCTTATGTTATAAAAAGTAAATATCTACTTGTGCCGAATACTCTCCTCATTACGTTATAGTATTAAATAAAATTGTATTAGATTTAAGCTGTTTAATTTTAACATTCTACTGTAACCAATAATCCTGTAACGTCAATTTAAGGGTCGAATGCAATAAGGAAACTAGCGCTCGAGAATATGAAAAATATTTGTGCAGAAAAAAACAGCAAATTGAAGCTTATATAGATTTTAACTATAGGTATCTGTACATCATATACTCTTGCTTTTAATTAATCGCCAATTTCTTTTCGCATGTTTGTTATTTTTAAGAATTATGTTTATATCTTTCTATTCTTAGTTTTAGTGTTACATATATATGTAAATAATTATTGTAAAATGTGTAACTTTATTTTATGCAAACCACGTACATGGTATAAAATACATACACGTGCCTGATGGGGAGTGTTATGACTGAATGTCAGGGGACCTGGCTCCCCTCAGACACAAATCTTAGTTACGCCAATGGCAGTGTACTTTACGGATTCTTGTTACTCTCACTTGAACACGAGAACAGTCTATTTGTCTACATCATAATAGGTGTATTAACAGTAGATAATTTTGAGTCAATTGAAATGACACTTAATGGTAGCGTAAACTATGTAAAGTAGCGGAAATGATAAAACGTGGGAAAATTGTACGTCATAAAGTAGGAACCTGCCATTCAATTCCTCTTAATAGTAGAATCAGATTGTATCATACCAAGGCTGACGCAGTGCTACGAGTAGAAGTTTTAGCAACTAAAAGTAGTTTATTGATGTTCTCGGAGTAAGAAACCTAGTTACTCAACGTGACTCAAGGTTCTGATACATTATTGCTTACTGCAGCTGCCTATTGATTAACAAGTGAAGTAGAACACCGTTTATCAATCAGAAACAAATTTTTCTATATTCTTCAACAAACGACATGCATGTGAAAATTACCATAGTTACACAATTTATTGAACAAAAACTTCTACACTTCACAACAAATAACAAGTTTACACAGACACGATCGTTACGCAAGTGACTCTAAGGAAGTTTACAATTTAGGCAATTCTACAAATTACGTGAAAATCTCCAAATTCTACTGCGAACATACTCTATTCTTTCAATGGTAAAGATCTATTTCACGATAAACATTTACCAAGAGCCATTCACGAATTTATTATTACAAAACTTCAATGATTACATAAAAACCCTATATATACTCGCGGGAGCATGGTATCGGACCAAGTATATGCATTTATGCGGTGTATAAATATCAAATAAATCTGCAGCCCGTTTAGTAACGTTGCAAACTCAGAGTCGAAATTTATAGGTCGTACCTTAAAGCAGGTAATGCCCGGGTGAAGCCTATTTGACGGACCGGTAAAAAAAAGTGAAAACAACAACAGGTACCAGCGGATCACGTAACCATTGCCGTATAAATAACCGTCGTGTACACGCAAGTGTGCATTAATGTGCCAATATCGAGTGTAAGGGAACGATTACCAAAAGCGTGATATCATCGACAGCAGGCGTGTTTGCGGCGAACATCGCGAAAAAGAACAGGGGGAGAAACTGCAACAAAAAAGTTGCGGCTGCTACGTTATTTGCGTTCGTAAAACATGACTCGACGCGCTCGCACGTCCGCGCGCGTTCGCGGCAAAGGTAACGAATGGGAGAAGTCGAAACGGCCACACCTTCCTCCGAAACGAGCTCTCAACCTCGCTCGTACACACTGTCAGCTTCTGTCTCTGTTCGTCTTGCCATTCGAAACGCCGCGTTCCACGTTTATGTAGCTAGCGTAGATACGTACGCGTATGTACGTGTTTACGCTGTGTACGCGACTCTCGCCAAGCGGAACTAATGATAACGAACGGTTACGTATGTAAGGGACCGGTTCACAAAGCAAACGACATTTCAACCGGATGTTGCGCGCCGCTCGTGCAAGAAAAGAGAAAAGGAGGTGAAATTACGCGGTGACAAGGTGAAGGGATGTTAAGGTTAACGTGTAGGTGAAGTCGCTATCATACAGAGGAAGCAAACAGTTGATGGTGTTCGGAATAAGTTATCTACGCCGAGATACCTTTAATTCAGGGAGATGCAATTAATTAATTTGCGATAAAATCAGAGAACTATCGACCGTTACTCCTTAATCTCTCACACGTACAGGACGGCGCACAGTGGTGTGGGTTAGGTAAAAGTACGAGTATATTCTTTCACTTTATGGAGTCTGTTTTTTGTATGGAATAATCTAGAAAATGAGCGGAACAGGCAAGAGGAAAAGGTATGAATTCAAAAAGAATTCAGGAATAAACTGGAGTATATTATTGACTCGTGAAAACAACGGTATGGAAACACCAACAATGGTACTACTGCACGGAGATTTTTTTAGTATTCAGATATAACGTCAACAATTACTGGGATGGATGTACAAACTATACGAAAATCGAGGACAATCTTAAGCAAAAATTAACAGCTAGAGTACACGAAGTTTTAAGGCACGGAAAAAATATTATTAGACATCATTTATTACCAATTGGCGAATTCTCAGCAAAAGCACAGGAAAATAGGAACAAAGATTACTGTCGCGTCCGTCCGCGTGGATTCTTTTTCGAATCCGCCTGAAGTTGTAAATTCCAGGCTCGATCGTCGTGGTACGCGTCCAGTTGAGACTGTTGCCGGCTAAATTAATATTAGGCAACTGTTTCAATATTCTCTTAGTGAGAATGAATCGTATAATTGCTCGACCGGTGGAGCTGGTGATTCGCGAGTATTGTGATCAAGTCTTGCCGAATGATCGAATGAATGCGTGACTTGTCGAATGCGTGTTTGCGAATGAATGTTCGAGTCCGAATGACTGCTCGAATACGAATACTGAATTGTCGATACAAGTGTTGGCGGATGAATGGTTTGAGTCCGAAACTCTTGTCGAAACGAGTGCGTGATTATCGATACGAGATACGCGTACGAATGTTTGCGAGTGATCGAATACGAATACGTGACTTGTCGATACGAGTACGTGAACGATCGAATTACGAATGCTTGAGTCTGTGTGACTCTTGTCGATACGAGCGTTTGTGCGAGTGAATATTCTCGGTACCAATGTTCGAATACGAATATTTGAATCTTTGTGACTCTTGTCGAAACGAGTGCGTGATTGTCGATACGAAATACGTGTACGAATGTTTGCGAGTGATCGAATACGAATACATGACTTGTCGATACGAGTACGTGAACGATCGAATTACGAATGCTTGAGTCTGTGTGACTCTTGTCGATACAAGTGTTTGTGCGAGTGAATATTCTCGGTACCAATGTTCGAATACGAATATTTGAGTCCGTGGGACTCTTGTCGAAACAAGTGCGTGATCGTCGATACGAGTGTTCTTGTCGAAACGAGTGTTTGCGAATGAATTGTCGAGTTTCGTGTGACGTCGCGCTTCTTCCAAGTTTGCTGAAGGCGTTACCAAAATTCACCTCCTTATTGGTTATGCCCTGAAGGGGAAGGCAAATTCCTGGGTTTTTCCAAGTGACGTGGAGGTGGAACACCTCTCGAATATCGCGCATCTGGTCACGGTGCGACTTGACCGCGACGAATTTTCGAGTCCCTCAACGGTAGGGTTTATGACCGTATTTTTTGCTAGTCAGCGCGCCCCGGTAAGGCCCGGCGCGGATGGGTCCCAGGTTACCGTGCGCATATGGCGGACTGCAGACCATCTATTATTCCCTTCTGTTAACGAAATTGAAATTGCAAGTGGCCGGTCTCGAAAATGACTAAAATGCACGAACGAAGGAAATGAAGTAATGAAAACTAACTGTATCGTCCGATTTTATAGACATCGTTTCGGGTCGACGACGGAACAATTACAAATATTGCAGGTACCGCAATAGTACAAAAATGTCCCCTAAAAAAGAAATCCAGGGCCCGGTTATGCTTTTAATGTCTTCGAAGATTAAGAAGGAAATGAGATATAATTAAAATATACACGTTAAACAAGACCAATCCCTTAGATATTGATGTAAATAGTATCTATACAAATTTTTTAACAGCAACTATTTGATTCATTAATATTGCAATAATTTCATATTAGTAATTAATAAAACAGGTCCATTATTAACAGTTTTCATTAAAATTGTAAATAAAGAAAGCCAAAATGTCAAAAAAAATAAAGATATTAAACTAGCTATATTTTAAAAGTGAATATACCACGTACTTATACATATTTATACAATGTCATGTAGGTAATATCACTTATATTTATACAAGTTAAAGGTCATAATGTAAGGTTTATGTACCCAAAGTTTCGGTAAATTATTTTGAATTAAACAAGAGTTACAGATCTTTTATCGATCAATGTGCGATACACAGCGCAATAGTAAGAAATATGCGTATTAAATTCTTGAAACAATACAGGGTGTCTTACTTATAATGAATATCTAAATCAGCGGTGCGCAAAGTTGACTCCCGGCAGCTAAAACTTGTCCCCACCACCGTCCACCGTTACCATGGAGTGACAGAGATAAGAGTCCGGGCTTCTTTGTTTCCACGAAGGCACACGGTGCGAAAGAAAGGTTGGAAGGGGAAACAGCCAAACTTCCCAGCGCTGATATAAATTATTTCCGCTGCTACTGTGAATATTCTTAATGGAAACAGTTTAACTTTGTATTTCAACGCAAGTAAAGTGTGCTTTGTATATTCTATTCTGAAGAGCATAAAATTTATTTCGATCGAGATCGCAGGCTTCTGCGACAACGGAACACAACTTTTGAATCTAAACAAACATGTTTACTGTCGCACCACAGATATCTGGAAGGTCAGTTTGGTTTTCATGTTCATTACCTACATGTTCATATTATTATACATCTCTGAACGCATTATACTGTCAGTTACAGAATGCAGAAGAAGAAAAATATTCATTTATAAACAAAAGAATACGGTTATTTTGAAAATTCCGACAAAAATGACTGTGAAATAACAATATTCTTCACAGCGTATTCGTCTTTCATAGCACTCAAATTTAATGTGAAATATTCTTTGTATTGTCACACCCGAAGGCGATATTTACGTAGCTTGTCTTTAGTGAGACACCTTGTATAAATCGATTTTTCGTCAAATTTGTTGTTTTAATGTTATTTATATTATTATTTAATGCCTTTTAGTATTTTTTGACTGGTCCCAATAGAATATTGGATCCTCAGGAGTTTCGGATAGGATTTTCGAATTCTGAACAATAGTGCGGTGTGACTCACCAGTGGGTCATCGGGTGATGTTCTTATCTCACGACGCACAGTGGGGTATTTGACCCGAAAAGCTGGCCAAAACTATTTCAAAATTTACTCAATCTTTAAACTCTCATAACTTTGTTACTATTCATCCAAAGTTGCTGAAACAAAAACCATTTTAAAGTTTGAACTTTCTAGTTTTTGGTTCTTTAAATACATTTTATCAAAATGGTTGTCTAGAGGGTAAAATTCACCCTTCAATAGGAGTGTGCCAAACTGTACTTTCTCTTGATGTTCGTCAAGTGCTACAGGAGTGCAAACAATTTTTTCTTGCAATTTTGATATATACCACCGGAAAATATGATCATTTGTCTTTACAATAAACTAAACCTCATCGAAGAACTATGTTGTTTAACAAAGATACAGCCCTTTAAAAGAAAACCTATATTTTTCAAATGTTTTGTGTACAGTAAGTTATGTGTAAATATAGAAGGTCATCAACGAACCCTAGTCCTAATAAAATTAATAACATACTGAAAACTTCAATCGTCAGGAATTTACAGATGAAATTTACAATAAGTTAACAATCAACTGACACCGATAGATGCACGCGGGTCGATTGTATCTACGATCATAAACATTCTGGTTTATGGTATATAATATATAAAATAATATATATTTTAACAATATTTTTTATTTGCAATATATAATACAATTAATTTTCGTCAGAAAATGCTTTGCAAGAGTCTTCATCAAACAGTATTTGTTGCTTATGCTATATCTATTCTTCATCGATCTATCCACACCTCAATTACCCCATGAACAAATCAACCATACGATATACACCTATCGTATGATCCTTTGCCTTCATAACAACTTTTAACGTAGTTATAGTCATTTACAGAAACGCATACCATTGAACCGTGTCATGCACGAAAGACATGAAACCATAAAGAGGCAGGCGTTTCTATAAATGGCCATAACTTCGTTAAAAACATCTGTTTTGGATGCAGTTTGGCTTGTTTTGAAGGCAAGGAATCATTATTTCTGCAATACATGCAAAATTCCGAACACTGTTTTCTATGACGGACATCCATTCTGAAATATGAACAAAATTTTACAATTTGAAGGTCCTCTTTATAAGGGAAGATTTTACCTCTCTTGGGCACCGAGTTAAATAAAATCGAACGGAAGGGTAAAAAAGTAGAAGGTTTAAGCTTTAATTTGCCTGTCATTTAAACAAATTCTGACGAATATTAACAAAGTTATGGAACATTGAAACTCAATAATTTTTCACTAGTACACAAATGAGGCGATACTTTTGAACAGAACTGTAGTTTTAGCACCTCTTAGCAACTAATTTTTCGAGAAATATATAAGGCAATGTCCAAGGATAAACATATATCAAAAGTAAAGGGGTGCTTTGGGGTGCAAAAATGTAATTCAATGTTTTATACTTGAATTTACAAAAAAAAACACTGTTTTCAAATTATTATTTTATCAAAGCCACACAAAAAGATGAAGGAAACAAGGTGCCGAAATTACTCTACATACCTGCCTCTTATTGCTCTTCCTTAACACTACACTTGTAATAAATCACTTTCTTAATATATGTTAGGTTTCTTGGCATTTTCTTCGAGCATAAGAATTGTTGACTTTCGAGCCTCAATTTGTTCCTATATACTGCAGTTTTCGAAAAACCAAGATAGCAGTTTACTTTTATTTATTCTTAGGAACATAGGGACAAAGTTTCATTCATTTTCATCACAGATAAAATTTGGGGTTTTGGCCAGCTTTTTGGGTGAAATACCTCACTGTGCGACGTGTTGCGTGGGGGGTTGCCGCGAGCGAAACGTTTAGTATAACGTTACAAACTAACGCAACTGTTAGGTTTTTGGTGACTGCAGTATTTCGTATAATTGTATATTTTATTATTTTACAATATTAGGAAGTATTTTGTAAGTATTATTTCTTTAAAAGTTTAAAGAAGTAATTTAACGTTATAACGATAGTGAGGCGTAACACGTTTAAAGGAACGTAACATGAATTTAAACAACATTTATCATAGAGATACAACTTAAAACATTTTCTGAATTATTACTTAAACTAAATATATCTGCGGAAAGAAGCTTAACACATGAGGAGAGAAATATAAATGTGAAAGAAAGAAATATACAAATATATATCTTTTTTCGTAATAAATCATAAAATAATTCGTGACTCGCGGATAGATAATTCTGGAATGGATGGCAAGAAGATTGTGTTAGATTCCAGGTGAAGGAATGCAGCTGGAATACGAACTGCCAGCAAGAATACGAATGCCCGGAATAGTCTTTGAAATCGTATATGTATATATGTATATATTTGGACTTTGTGATGACTAATTGTTTTGGATGATGCAGCTAGGTTACTTTGCTCGGTCGCTTTATCTATGAGTTCTTAGTGATTACGAAGGTTGGTCATCCGACGGTTGAATAGGCGGTGTGACTCTTCAATTGGTCACGAGATTGTTTTATCGTTTTCTGGGAAAATACACGTTGGTATATTTTATAGGCGAAAGCGTTAGAAACTGAAAAATTGAGTATTAATGATAAATAACCAAACGCCGTCAATAGTGAGCTTCTCGTAAAATTAACTGCCATCGTGAACATGTTAAATCAGACTGTATCGTTTTTCATGATATAAAGAGGAAGAAACTTTGTAATGTATTGTGTTTCAATGATACCGTACATACTTTGAATAAATATATTTTTAAGGTCTTCCTGTTTGTAGTGACCGATGCATGTCTTCAGGACAAACTGAATCAGGATACCAGACAAAAAGTAGGTCAGAGAACAGTTCTTTTATGGACAACTATATTATTAATATTAGACGATGGATTATGTAACACTCTTAATGTACCACGGTGTATAAATGTGTACTGCAATTTCGTTATCTGGTAAATGGTTACGCCAATACTTCGCTACAGCCTGTAATCTCGTTATAGTTCACTTCCTGGTCTATTAACTAGACGCAGGTAACTTTAAGTACGCGGTACAGATATACAGGGTGGCGCAAAAGTTCGGAGACATTTTTAAAATACTTTTTTCTCCTTTTATTGACTTATCTTGAATTTTCTTCGTTTTTCTGAATTCATGATACAATTTTAGGTTACAAAGTGCCTTTCAATTGTTTGTTTATATTTGGTTACCTTTAAAATGGATCGAAATAACAAGCGCGTTAGTATCATCGAGTTCCACAAATCGGGAATGAAGACTGCTGAGATAGTTAAAACGACTGGCATCAAGAAATCTACTGTCTAGAAGGCAGTGAAACGTTTCCAGGAGTTGGGAGGAACATCGGATCGTCCTAGGTGTGGTCATCCTACCACCGCAACAACACGGAACAATTTGAACAAGGTTGGGTGCAGATGCGTCGCAATCCGGGACGTTCAATGCGGAAAATAGAAAAAATTATCGAGATCGGCAAAGACAGCGTTCGCAGGATTGTTCAGAACAAGCTGAAGTTGCGCAGTTATAAAATTGATCGGGCACACTTCCTCAATGATGATACGAAAAAAAACTTCGTGTGATCGCCGGTGGTCGCCTCCAAAAAGTTGTTTTTACTGACGTGAAGATTTTCAATATCGAGGGTGTGCACAACCGTCAAAATCGCCAGCATTTGCTCAAAAAGGCCAGAAGAAGTCTGGAAAAACGCCACTGTTATTTATCGAAAGGGATGTCAAAATCAACGCCATCATCTATCAGCAGATTGTTCTTCGGGACGTTTGGGAGCCGTGGCCGACTGAACATTTGAAAACGGATTCACGTTGCAGCAAGACTAGGCCCCGGTTCATTCAGCACAATAAATGATTGCAACGTGCGAGGAGTTGTTTTCTGGATTTTCGGGGAAAGAAGATTGGCTTTCAAATTCCCCGGGCTTGAATCCGGTGGACTGTTTCGTGTGGTCCATTTTAGAGCAAAAGATTTCCCGAACCCGATACAAATCGTGCAAATGACTTGAAGGTGGCTTTGAGGCGCGCGTGGGACGAAATTACCGTGGAACAGTGTACGGCCATCGTCGGCAATTTCCGAAAACGGCTTCGGAAATGCATTGAGACCAAAGGAGCCAATTTTGAACATCTATTCTAAATTTAATTGCTTAATGTTGTTATTACTTATTTAATAAAAGTTATTAACCTGTTAAAGGTATTGAATTTTAATTTATACAACAGTTATATACTTCTGAAGTATTAGAAAAAAGTCTCCGAACTTTTGCGCCACCCTGTAAAGAGGACCGCGGTGAGATCAGGAACCAGTGGTAAGATTGATGGAAACATTCCTTCGTGATGTCAGTCAGACTCCCGTGATATCCAGAGCGGCTTCTGTAAACATCTCGGTGAACTAATGGCGAAGCAGTAGTCAGGATGTAACAGTTAGTTTATGGGGGACCTTTCGGTGGCCTGGTTCCAAGTGGTCAATGGTACCTTGCCGGGCATTACCCCTCACTTTGATCCGCAACTAGCGACAGCAACAACGGCAATACAGCAACAGCAGTGCACCCGATGTACACGTCCCCGTGGCCGTTAGCGCCGACGTTCTGCCAGGGCAACGGTACTTGGAGGTCCAGGTTCCGAGCAACGGGTGCAGCTGCATTGAGCCGCGGCAGGATAGTAAATTACACGTTGACTAGAGCTGACAACGGCAATGCATGCCACACACTAGCGTACACGAGCATCTGCACGGGATGCTATGTGTTTATGCGGCCGGTGAGTCCGGCACTGTCAGCCTGTCTAGGCCACTCGGTAAATTATAGATGAGCTGCTTTAATAAAGACAGGGGAGATGCCCGAAATTCTCCCGACGTTCCATCGCCGCAGGAACTCGAAGTTCCTTCGAATCGCAAACGGATGCCTACGTGAATTCGTTTAGAGGGATGCTGCGCGCGTTCGCGCGAGCGCAGTCACGGCTCGTCGGTCCGCCATCACCTCGGGTGGCAGCCTGTTCATTCGAAACACGCAGAGCGGTAGAATTAGGAGAAAAACAAAGTAATTTACCGTGGCTTCTAGAAGAGCCGCGACTATGAAATACGCGTTAGTCTACGGTTAATTTCGCGATTAAATTTTAAAATTTAATTTCCCGGGAACTGAATACGTAAAATGACCCCGCTTTGTCCCTCTTTCAGTTTTCCCATAATTGAGAAACATTCTTTAGCGGAAAGTGGGTCTTGCTTCGGGGAATTGTTCAACTGCACGTAATAGAATGTTTATATAACGACGCGTGATCGTCTGCGCTCGGGTGTTACGTAAAGAACTTTCTTATAGTTGCGTGTGAATGAAATAAGAGGACATTAATTTGCCGTGTTCCTTATTAAGATATTCAATATATGCATGCTTTCTATCCTCGTCGGTTCTGTATTGCATCCCGGACACTAACCACCGGTAAAGGAGGATACACCGAGTCGAGTGGTCGGTTTGTGCACCAGCGTGTATCAGTGGCAAACACTGGTAGTTATGTATATTAGGGGCAGTAAAACTGATACAAATTTACTTCAGAATTCCCCGATGTTCTTGTACAATTGTTTTAAAAGTACCCCTCGTAAAACGATTTCAGACCTTTTCTTCGCGCACCATAGATTCGTCCACGACAAGGAGATTACTGTTCGGGCCTATCACCTTTTAAGTAATTCCACGTCGTGCTTTTAAGGTAACGAGTTCGATCGTGAAAACGTGCTCCTGCATGGATCGTTTGCGGTCAAACGTTATACCCTTACACGGCCTCCCTCCACTCGAGTCACAATATTTTATAATACCCTTGATATGACGATAGTATATTGAACGGCGCTATAACTCAGTCGTCTCTACTTTACGAAATCGCGTAAAAAGAATATCGAACGGCGTAGGTACCGCGTGGTTTTATAGGCACTGTTATCCGTTGCCTCTTTACGCCCGTACTTATTAACCACGCTAACCGTGAATAAACTTCTATTTGACTCATCTTTCTTTTTAATGGAATAACCGCGGATCAGATCGGTTATCAGGGTGAAACGAACCACGAAGTGAGGGGTTTTCTACCATACGCGCGAGTGTAGGCTGATGCCAGAGTTTGGTGGTAGGTGTTGGCGGAGAAGGGGCGGGGCGGGGTAGGGCAGAATTCAGCGAAGGGGAACGAAAATTTAAGGGCAGCCGTATATTATCGCGACGAAGGGGTTGTCTGAGGTTAACTGCCAGAGCTTCGTAAAGGATGTGGAATCGGGGGTAGTGTTGAGGGACGCTAGAGAGGCGAAGCTGTGCCATGAATATGCCGCCATTAGTCACACGCCGAACTACGCTGTAGAAAGAGAAGTAGGTGACACGAATTTCCCAGCATTGCGCGCTCTATTGGTATCCCAAGAGTGCCGCGGCAGTAACACGAACAATTCCTCGTGAATGCGCATTTATCTCAACCAGCCTCCTCCCTTGGACTGCCCTCAACCCCTGGCTTCGACCTTGTGGCACACAAAAGGCTGATACAACTACCTGAAATTGCTGGCAAGAAAAGGCCGGCATACCGATTTCGATGTCCAGGAGAACCTAGTAACGATGCCATTCGCGACACCTCTCTAGTCTCCGTTGTCCCCGTGCTTGGCGGCCTACGCCATCGAAACATTTGGATTCCCCGTAACGCCTCTGTCATGGCCAGGCCTCGTCGTTACATCTCAAAACGCAGCAATGAAACGGTTAACTAAATTGCTGCACGCTGACTGTCACTGACAGAAGTCCCCTTTTTCTACTCTCGCGGCTTATTCCCTCGGCGACATACGAACAATTCTCCACGTTCGATTACGGTACGGTTTTTCGCAAAATGAAAAAAGTAATCGAAGACGTTAATGCGGTTATTTGTTCTCTCTGTCGAAAACGGTCGGTGGTTAACCGAGGCGGATAAAACTGCGTTTCAAGGGGTTATTCCAGTTTGGCGGGTCAAAACATATAGAAGAGTAGAATATAATCTACAAAAAGGATCTCTACGACATCGCAAAAATTAATTAATGAATTAACTTCAAACACCGTTACTTAAACTGGAAAGGTCATGGCTGATATTTTGCCTTGTAATAATCTTCAAATCGTAGAATCTATACAGAACCTGATAAAATTAACTGAAAAATTGAATTTTTATTTCTATACTTTGATTTATTACTCTTAAATAAATTCAACAATGCGAATTGTGGGAGCCATAGAAGTGTATCTTTTTTACAAACTGAAACAAATAGCGGATACATATTATAACCACAGAAATATTACTGTATATTTTTCCTACAATCTGATTAAAATCATGTGTCAAGTTTCTAACATTTATATTAACTAGTTCATTTTATAGGAAAAAACTTATTTACGTGACTCAAAAATGAGGAATATTGTATTATATATAAGCTTTTGTACGGTGTGTATTATTTTATCGTAAATGACGTAAAAACAATTACAAACAGTTCCTTACAATAACGTGTACAAGTGAAGGAAATAAATTATTGAGGTTCGCTATTAATAATAAATTCTTGCTCGATTATTAGACTTTTTACGCACCAAAGGTACTGATTTTCGGCGTTCACAGATTTTTGTGGGCTGCGTGAAGCAGTAGACGGAGGAACTCTTGAGGTGTACTTGATTAAGATATACGCCATATTTAATTTATATCTTATGCCAGAATGTAGTATCCGGACTGACATTTCTCATTCCAGTGGGTTCACAATTTGTACCCCTAATAATATCATCTACTCGTCCTCTGATTATACGGAAATTCGTTTCACTAGGTTTAAGTGTCATATTTATCGTCTTTTGTAATCTATTTGTGTTAAACCACAATTCTTCTTCACCGCGGTTATTCGTGATTACTTTGATACCACTGACGTATTGCAGCGTTGCCACGTCTTGAGCAATTATCACTATGTTCTCAGGTGCGAATGGTTTCTCAATGTTCCAGCAGGCGATGGCGGTTAGTTGAACTAGTTGGAAAAATATTACACCTTTCCGAGAAGTTGCTTGAACACCTGCCTGGCTTGCTCGTTTGTAGTTGGATTCATATATTATTGGTTCGTTGTATTGACTTAACTTTAAAGAAGTCACATTTGTAAATTTTTGAAGAAAACTAGCCAAAGAGTTGAAGTACAAATACCTGAAAATCACTTAGTGTCACTAATTCATTTCTTAAAAAACAAAACAGTGTATGGCAGAAATAAAAATATTGGGTCATCCCATAAATAATACGATTCTTTCGATACATCTACCTATATGTTGGATGAGAAAAAATGCAGTTTTTAATAGTAATTAGTGAACAATATTTTCAACTCACGAGCCAATTATATAATAATTATTCTAGAATTTTTTTCAACAATACCAATGAAAGTCTTAGTTAGCTCTACAAGCCTTCTGCATTTGAAAGTTTCAAACTGTCTTTAGCACTAACAAAGTACTATTGTTTACAGGGCCGTACCTGGGTTGTTGGCCGCCCAGGTGCGAAAACAGTATCGATGTCCTTATTAATTTAATATTATTCAATTAAGAATTTAATATACAGTGTTTATTTAAATTAATGCCATGTTAAATAAAACCATTCATTTTGCAAGGATCTTTGTTTCATTTTCTGAAAATAAAAAATATTTTTTAATTTTTATTTTCATAAAATGAAACAAAGATCCTTAGAAAATGAATGGTTTTATTTAATATGAATATTCTATTCCATATACAAGTACGAAACTAACGCATAATGTTTGTAATAATGATGTTATGGTTGATAAACAGCGACCATTAATTACCTATACGAATTTAATCCACTAAATATGGTTAAATATCATATGCCATTTTGGGCTGTCCATAAAGATAGTTCCTTTTTGTATACGAGTAGTGTTACAAAGAGTACATGTACAATTAATTTGATTAAATTCTGTTGGTCTAAAATTTGCATAATCGTCAGATAGCTTATGATTCTTATTCTTACTATTCCAAGTTTTACTATATAATAAACGATCTGCGGCCGCCCCTGAGTTTGGCCACCCAGGTCCGAAGGTACCTTCTACACCCGCGCCAGGAACGGCCCTGATTGTTTACACTCTGAATACGGCTGACTTACGAATATTCAAAACACTATTGTGGCAATCTTTGCAAATGATACCACAATTATAACCTCATACACAAATCTAGCAATAATTTTCAAACACTTAGTACCGTTCAAAATTAGCTAACGAAATGAGGAATTGAAGTCAATAAGGAAACGTCAACTCATTTTATGTACACACCAAAGACAGAAGAAGATCGAAATTGGTCCGAACAAGTCAAATAAACGGAGGTACTAGTTATTAGGATCCAAGTCAAAGTTATTACTGAACTCTAAATTAATATTTTACAAATGCATCTTAAAACCAAAATGGACATACGAAACACAATTATAGACTCAGCTATTAATTCTAATATACAAATCAGAAGATAGAATTTCTAGAAATTAAAATAGAAATTCTTTCAGTCAAAGAAGACATTGTAAGATATATTCAAAAATACTCAAAGACATTGATAAATCATTTTAACACTCATGCAAAAAGACTATTACCAGAATATAATGATACACGCAAGCATTATTATTTTAGATAATAAAGACAGATTTTAAAAAAACCTTGTTGGTGCAGAGGACAGCTACGTAATGAAGACTTTAAGAATTGAAGCGGATCTGAGCCACTGGTCTATTATGATTGTTAATTACATTATATTCACAACAACGTTGGTAGATAATTTACTTATTGTTACAATGTAATAGATTGAAAATATATAGGGAAATAAATAAGAAATGAAAATTATACCAACAATTCTTCTACACACTTGGAATATTTTTCCACTGATACAGTTCTGTTATTTTCTTCGTTCAATCCACATAACACCAACTGCCAAAATGTTTGTCATAACTGAGGCATGTATCTATTAGATTCTCACTCAGTCTTAATACACAGCGTTCGTTAAATATTCATGCTTAGAGTGTTACAGCGAACAAATGTGCGATAATTGTGTGAAGTTATATTGTCTTAAAATTCGATGATTAGAAAAAATCGCATAAATTATGGGAGGACGAAATAAATTATGCTACGATTCTGTCCCATTAACTTTGAAATATTATAATGTTTCAAAAATAAATTTTCATGATCGGTTATTGTGACAATTTTACTATAAATTAAAAAGTGTTAACCCTTTCGAGACTGACGGGACAATACGTCCCAACGTAACTTTTACAATGTTTGGTAGGATATATTCTCATAAATTCGATTGTTTACCGGCACAAATAAAATTTATAAAGAAAAATATGTATTAAATGTTTAGTAGCCAAAGTGGAAAAACTGACTAGAACTGTATGTACAAACTGTACAGTTGGACTTTATATTAAAAGTTTTACACTTTATCATTCGTAATATTATAATTAATTACATAACTTATTCGATCAACCATTTGACTTTGTAAACTATTTTGTAAGACATTTCAATAAATATACTTATTTCCTAGTTGTTGTACATTTTTCTGACACCATTGAAACCTAGTGGGATACATGATTGTAAAAAGGATTAATGGGACTATGCAAGATGTTTCCCAAATGGTGGTACAACCCGAAAGGATGTGATTCTACATATAAAAATAAGTTAAAAACGTAGAATAACAGTTTTTCACACGATACTTCGTTTCCAATAATTAATTTTTAAAATTCATCTCACACATATGTATACGTAGTTGCAATAAGTAGAAACAGAATGCAATGAACAGACGAGTAAGCCAAGTACTATTTCAATTACACGCGTATCCAGCAGATTTTCAAATCCGATTTTCTCGAAAATGCAGCATCGTACCTGAAGATGTTGTTCTACATTTTCGACTTATTTCTGTATGTAGAATTACATTCTTTTGGGTTGTACCACTATTACGGAAACACGCCGTATAACCCATTTCCAAAACTATGCTTAATCTGTCCTTTCTTCATATGTGAGTGTATTATAACCCGTACTACTATATTCTTAAGTTCAGCGTTAAACAAAGTCCGTCTCAAAAGGGTTATGTCAAGGTTCAGAAATTAATTTCCTTTTTTGTTAATACTATTTACATATCTATACAGACTATTCGAAGTATTTTATAATGAACTATGTACCTTTCATTATAAAATCCATACGGCGACAATGACATTCCCAGAGTACCGTCAGTTAAATCAAATGATTCGCCAGCGATCGTGATATTCATGGCATCGTCGTCCGGACCGAAAGCGTTGCCGCGAGTATTGTTTACCCGCCATGAATGATCGTGATATAAGTCATAAATCAGTAACCCATTTTGATCCACGTCCGCTACGTATAGATAAGTATCGAGACATGTTTTTCCGACATCGACGATCGGTGTAACGAATGCTGCCTTCCCGTACAATGCTTGATCATCCGGAACTACGTATTTATGAACCAATTGATCGGTTGCAAGATCGAAAATCAGTATTTTCACAGGACAAACGGCATTTCCACCGATGCGGCCAGTATCCACGACCCACAAACGATTGCATTCGTCTATCTGAACAATCGATTTTTTTAGTACACTTAATATAATTTTGTGCAAACATTAATATGTAGACTGTTGTATAGGTTTTCTACACATTAGGTTACTTTTTATGAAATCTTGCACAAACTGATTCGATAATATGTTAATTATATTCATACTGTTAGGAATATTCTTAGAAAATGTCTTTTAAATCTGTATCACTTTTTGACAGGTTACGGAGAAAAGCAAAATATACTTCCAATTTCCCTTCACGATAAAATATAATCGGCTGTAGTAATAGAAACTGTAAAAACAGTAAATATCTAAACATTAATCAATAGATTTTAGTATTCAGTTCCATATTAGTATGTACTAAGAAATGCGATCACTACTTCACAGAAAACTAGTTAACCAAAACAATTGATATTATATTTGACAGCTGCCAAGTAGCTGTCAAACACCTGATTTTGTTATAAAATAAAATTTATTCGAGAATTTTTGCAAGATTCCATGTATTTGTAGCATTTACTTAATCATGAAATTGAAATGAAATAATATCTAACGATGCGAATTGATTTAAAATACACGTAGTATCATAACAACTGATACACCATTTTATAAATAAATATGCCCAGAATAATCATCAAATATAACAAACGATATTTAAATATTGTTTTATTTGTACTATGATCGTGAATATTCAAACATTTAGATTTAAGACTCTCATCACCTAACGGTATACAGTTGTTACTGTGAAAGTCTTCGGTTGAAATCCTGACGTCCTTTTAAAAAAAGTACTTCAACGTTTCGGTAGCACTGGATGTTGCCTTACCGGGGACCAAATAACACCACTGACACTTAAGAATACACTGACTCTCCAATGCTTCAACAGTAACAACTGTATCGAACAACAACTAATCACTGAACAATTTCGACAAGTAGTACCTAACCTCTTAAAATTTCAGTAATAGGACTCTAGAGATCTTCCAGTAGCGTACACACTTATTATCATGATATTTACCGCCAATCTATAAACAGATATTAGGTTGTCGCAGTTGAAGGGTTTGAACCAGGTCCAGTCGGGATATGGAATCAGTAAAGGGCCACCATGTCCCGAAGAAGTTGTCACCAAGGATAGTGTGATCGGTACACCTTCCAACCATTGTGGACTCGTGACAAATACACGGCCGTACCTATCAATGTCTACATCTTGCGTGAAGGCATTGCCCAGCGTGAAGTTTTTCCCCGTTAAGGGAATATTCGGCCAGGCCCAGTCCAAGTATTTCCACTGGAAAACGACTTCGAGTCCCCCTCCATTGGCACAGTGTAGGGAGCCAAATACAAGAATTAAACTTAGGAACAGCACCATGTATACGGTTAGAAATAAGTGAACAATTTGAATTTTCGTCGCGACATAAGATAAACGTGTAACGGCGATACGAATAAATGGAAACTCGCGGACTTGTTGAAACGTGGCTTCGATCGAGTTCACGTTTCAAGGTACACTGTTTCACGGAGCTGTGCAGAAGCATTCTTGACAGTGGCTCTACTACCACCAAGACCGGCCACTTTCCCTGTTGGTACGGCTCGGAAGCACAGTTCACCTTGACTTGGTTATTAAGCAGACCGCCCAATGTGTTTTACAGTTCAGTAGCTCATCAGGAAACGTTAATAGATCGTTGGTTAGGTTATAACTAGGAACTAGTTACGTATGCTTCCTGAATAACAGACAAACGCAAGGACGTTAGCATATAGTATCCCACTTGTTGGAGTACAAGATGAATACATTACATGCTCCGATGAAGAAATACGCAAACAGGTGCCTTTTACGCAATCCCGTCGTGTATTTTATAGATTAATATCATTTCAAAAAATATTGCCATGCATGCATTGCTTACTGAAAGTTTAGGTGTGTTGATTCTGGTAAGTGTAATAAATGAAAAGGGGCAATTCTGTTGGTACCTATAGTACGTAATAAATCTGCATACATATTCCTTATGAAAACATTGGATTTTTTTATGAAACTTTTTATACATAGACTGCGAATTCTCGTGCAAGCACCATTTGTAAGTATTTTGTTGCAAAAGTTAGAACCAGAGAAGAATTTATTTCGTGACTTAAGAGCTTTGCGAACATAAATATAATACTTTCGCTTGCATATTCTGTAAACGCATAACAACTATTGCTTAGCGATGTTCCCGATAATAAACGAAACCATTCTTTCAATTTCCTCGAATGAAAAAATGTGATTGAGGCAAATGTCATTAATACTTTGAAAGTCTGCAAAAAGTGATTAATTTGAAAGAAATAAGTTTCCCAGAAGACATAGTCCTTGTACAAGAACCTTGATTTTCTTTTAGGTGAAGATGTCTCGAGATTAAAAGGTTGCTGATCATTTTTTAAATGGAATTCATTCGTATTTCAGGCAATATAGTGAATTATGTATATCCCTTTAAAAGTTTTGTTGTTTTTCTTCACACGTCTTGTGAGAGACGTCATGGCACAACGTTTCAACTCTGATTTCTCACAAAAATTAACGCGTTAGTTACACGGCTTAGAGTGTATACCTGAAAAGTGTAGTACTATTCAACAAGGTGAAAAGGAAATTTTTCTGCTCTTTCTAACAGGGTTGTACGTCAAAAATTATAGAACAATCTATGTATACAGGGTGAATCCTGTAACGTGACGATTTCAAATAACTCGTAAATTATTTGTTCTACAGAAAAATTTGATCGGACAAATGTTGAATGGTTTCCAGGGGGACGTACAGTGCTGTAATCTGTTTTTTGTTATTTCGCCTTTTTATCGAAATATGAGGCTTACCTTCAGTTTTTTAAATAGAATGTACAATAATACGGCGTAAAAAAGTATCATACCATAAAGGGCTTAAAATCAATAATTACTGAGATATTCTCAAATTAATAATCTTCTATTAGGAAATACTTCATAATGCTCAGTCAACGTGAGAACACAGCTTCGTTTACGATGACAAGTCATGTTTGTAAACACGTTCTTTGTTACATGTTAGCCATCATCAATATGAGATGTAGCTGAGTTTAGTAGCTGTTTAGTAGCTCAGTAAACGTAAAAGTAAGATGTTCAGAAACAGAGAAAAGTGCGATATGATAATTGTTTATGGTGCGTGTGAAGACAATGATGAGAGCTGAAATATTATGCCAAACTATGTAAGTATCCGGATCGAAATCGGCCATCACATGTTACCTTTTTAAGGCTTAGTAAAAAGCTCCAAGAACATGGCAGTTTCAACGTACAGAAACGTAATCGGCGTAAAATTGTACATGATGAAGGATGTCGTATTTCTACGTTAGCAACTGTTGTCCATAATCCACATATCAGTACACGGTAGATTTCGCGTGATTTAGGCGTTAGTCAAAGCAGTGTTGTGCGTATTCTTTATTCGGATAACTTTCATGTGTATCATCTGTCAGTACATCAGAAGCTTCATGGACGAGATTTTGAGAAACGCGTACAATTCTGTGATTGGTTGTTGCACCAGATGGAAGGTTCGAATGGTAGATTTGTATAGACTGCATTATGGACAGACGAAGCCACGGTCACAAATTGCGGATATATTAATACAAAAAATATTTTATTATACATATTTTTGTCCAAAACACTACCAGGCCTATTAGAAAATGTACCGTGTTTTAATACGTCAAATAATGCGGTATCAACAGAACGGCTATCCAGCAGATTATACTCAGTAGTCACGGCAAATATTAAATAGGATGTTTCTTAATCCTTCGATCGGACGTGGCAGTAACAATGCTTGACCGGCTCGCTCGTCAGATTTAACTCCGCACAATTATTTCCTTTGGGGAACATAAAAAAATGAAGTTTATCGCGCAAGCCACGAACGACGGCCAAAGATTTGCGAAAACATGTTATTAGTGCATGTGCTGCAATAACTGCAAAAACCCTAGAAAAAGTTCTTCATTCACTCATAATCCGATTACGCAAGTACATTGACTGTAATGGACAACACTTCGAGCACCGCTTAAAATAAAACTTGTTTTACTAATTATTTTGCGAATCATTAATTTTAAACCCTCTTTGGTGTAATACTTTTTTATGCAGAATTTGGTGCTTTATTCGAACTCGAGGAAAAATGTTGGGCAATCCGTTTAAAAAACTGAATATGACCCTCATATCTCGATAAAAAAGCAAAGTAACAAAAAACAGATTACAGCATTGTATGTCCTCCTGAAAACCATGCAACGTTTGTTTGAAACATTTTTTCGTACAACGAACTTACGAGTTATTTGAAATCATCATATTATGATACTCACTCTGTATATCGTCCTTGCTGATTTTGTTAGAGCTCATGACTAAAATGTGTATGAATGCCAGAAGTGTTCACAGTGAGCGCGATAGAACGTCAATAACGAATGCTCACGGAATGTGGTTATGAACGCATTAACCACTGCGTGATCAGAAACTGGATCAGCTATTTGAAAGCAGTACGCGCCCACCTGAAATAGAGCTGGAAACTATTTTCGTGCAAATTATCGAACACATCGGTGGTTATTACAAATGCTTGCCTTCGATTCCGGCGTCTTTCGCGCGCGAATTCAAACTTTCTTATTTCATGTCTGTAAATTGCAGAAGCATTGCTTAATCATTTACGTTTTTCATGTCTTCGTTCCAGTAATTCACGTAGCGATTCCTTAATTGCCGGTAATTGTCGGCTGTAATATCAAATCTGAAGCACGCTATTCCAAGCGAACAGAGAATAAGCGATCGAAATTATGCACAGGTTTCAGTGCGGCAAGCGAGCGTATCTTTATAGTTATGTATGTCCCGAGTACTCAGACTATTAGTATGAATACAATTTCTACGCCCTATTAGCGAACGGGAATGCAGAAAGGGAATAATTTCTATAAAATTTCGGAGCAATTATCTACTACATATGGCAATAAAATATTCGTGTGATAAACGTGACAAATGATCCGTTAATAGTAAGAGAAGTAGAAAGAAATAGTTCTCTTTATTTAAGTAGATTAATGGTACGAAAATAAATATCCCGTCTACTTAAAAAATACGGGATGGTCAATTATGAAGTAATTACAATTAGTGTTCGGCCACGTACACATTGATGGAACTTCCCGACTACCCTTATCATCGTCTATTTTATTTAAACAAATTCGGTAAATAAGAAAGTATATTACTTACTTTCTTTAAGTACTGTATTATGCAAACAGTATTTTCAATTTCCAAACTGTACATTAATAATTCTTCCAGTGGTCATTTTAACCCGTTTGGTTGCATACTTTTTGCCTAGGGTAATATGACTAGAATTTAAAATAAATTCTAATGAATACTTTAGACATGCTTTTACGTTTTCTTCGAAATATCGTAAGATTGACATACGCCCAATCTATGTTAGAACACTTTTGACTGGTCTGTACAGGTACGTCAAATGTAACCATAATAAATATGTGTTAAATTGTGCAAAATGCATAAAACAGGGCGAAAAGTACATTTGATACAGGACAATAATATTTTACATTACGCATAATATATAGCATATAGAAATAAAGTAGCGGATCCAATATTTATACTTTTCATATACATTTTACTTTTCCAAATGTCAAAAATATAAAAAATTTTGATTTACTAATTGGTTTCAAAGTACATATAACAAACATTTCAGTACAAATAACATAAACAGAAATCAACCTTTATGCTCCCTTGTAAGATGTTCAACGAAAGTGAAAGTATAATATAAATTTATAATATATAATATTATTTTAAATTATAATGTAAAAAACATAATTCCTCGACATTGTCCGGCAATAATTATGGTTATTACATTATAATTGAAAATAATATTATATATGCCTGTATGTTGTATGATAGATTAAATGTCCCTAATACTGCCACTTTATTTATTATACTTAATAAAAACATAACGTACGAAGAAATGTGTACTGAAGATTGTATTATTAACCCTGTCCAACCACAGGATTCCATTTGGAATCGTCAACTTATTTAGCATTTATAGTTCATATCATGAACCTGAAAATTCAATATGGCATCGTATTGTATAGTATAATTTTTTGCTGTTAGACGAAAAAGTTCTCGAAAATATCATTCGGGACCCGAATATATCACGGGACCCGACATCTGTCGGGATCCCGGCCGCTCTTGGCCCGACTTCTCCCGACCCGACCCGAGTCTCGAGAATCCCGTGATTTCGGGTACCCGCATACCCCTTCTGAATACCATTTATGACCCAAGCAGATAAGAAAATATATTAAATACTTTTGTTTCCTTCATCCTGGTGTATAAGCCAATATTAAAATGTTCATAACATTTTGTCAGGAAAAATTTCGAACAGTAGTTTTAGGTAAACTGGTACCTACCGATAGCGTATTATGTAGTACGTACATCTTTTGACATCAAGTGTTAATGATTTGAACTGTTAATTCTAAGATATAGAATACACCTGTAAGCTTAGTGACACAAATTTAAACACAATTTGTAACACGTAAAATATGTAATTCAACGTGAAACAGCGTATTAGGATGATATTCTATAAATACCATAAGATAGGTACATAATAGGTTGAACCGTCTAACATAATTATCTTAAATATTTCCGATCTTAGTGAATCGGTCGAAATTTGTTTTGTGTCGCATAATATGATTCAAAGAGGTTTTTAAGATGATTATAATAAATTTTTTACTAGTCGTTCGTTTTTCAAAATTTTAAAGACCACCTTCAATTTATTATAGATATCTGAATGAACGATAAAAAAAAATATCGTTTAAAATTAAATGAGACGATTATGAGAATGGTGCCCGTCAGTAGCAATACACTTGCACAGACGGCAAATGAATGAATGTTCTGTTGTGTTTGTAACATCTACACTTACATCTCAACGTTTATGCATATGTAAAAGTCGATATGTATATATGTAGAATAATAGCAGTCTCTACATGCAAGAAATTCGCGCGGCAAAACTATTTTTTGACCGTTTCCTTTGGATCAGGTAATACTGTCATAATCTCCACGCTTTTCAATGCGGACAGCGCCTAATTCTTTTCCCGCCTTTCTCGATTTCACCGCGTAATTGCTTCACACGCCTTGCCGCATTTGGACAATACCGTATTTGCTGAGGAGAACGGGAAATCATAAATCATCCGGCTAGTCACGATTAAGCCAAAGGAGAAGACAAACGGGTGGTTAACCAGTTCCATCGTGAGTTAGAGACGTAACCGAGCTCTTATCCCGTACTAATGAAAAATGAAACAGTTTCCATCATACTGATGAATTACGTGTAAATCGTGCTCTTAAATTCGAGACTCTAAATATGAATCATGGAATTTATCCTGGGTGTTAATACAAGGATCACTGTGAACAGAGTTATAATTAACATTTTTTACGTTCATTTTCGAATATCTCATGTTAAACTGAATTAAATGTTTTCTCTGGTTGTCCCTGACATTTGTTCGTGAATACATTAATACTGAAACTTTCACTTTTTCGAAACTCTTAACGTTTACAAACATTATGTTACACACATACCATTGAATTTTTATAATGTGACATCTATTATATGCGTAGTTTCCATTGAATAGGAGTGCATCATTTGAAGCATGAATTCTGCATCATTACAGAACATTAGGAAACAGAATTCAACCGTATAGGAGCGTGTAAGTACTGTCTAATAAATGAGAATGATTACTTCATTTTGGTCTGTCACTCGATTCGGGTACAAACATTTCACTAGTTCTGCAATTTCAGTTATTTACCTCTGACTATGGAATACACATAATACTAGGTACTTGGTGAAAGGTTGCGAATATAATATGAACACGGTAGCCTTGGCTGAATTCTTTTTTCTCAAAACTCCGACAACTTTTAAAACTGGCATTCGATGAGAAGGCAATGAAACAAGAGAGTTCAATGACGTGACCTAAATATATTGGACACTCTTCAACACGAATATACATGGTGTCTCAACTAACTTGAATACCCCAAATAATGACTTAACGGCACACTTTATGAAAATTTTGAGGCGTGGAATTCAAATGGCATCAAGGGGCGCATCCTATAAGGTACGTGTTCCGTCGTATAATTATATGTCGGAATAGCGAAATTCCATCCTATATTACGAAAATTGTCGTCCGCAACCGTAGACATGTTTTGTAGGCGCAGCTGACCGAGCGACGTGTCAAAGACCCAAAATAAAAACATTTTGGAGGTTAGTCGCTCGGTTCAGGCGTATGTGTCCGGTATGATTGCGTGTGTGAGTGCACTGTTTTGTATCGACAGCTGACCGATAGATCACCAAATAACAAAAGGCCAATGGTCCAGTAAGAATTTCAAACCAGCGATCTATCGTCAGCTCGCGACCTACAGTCAAAGTGAGAGAGACAGAGAGTGTTGACAAAACCTATACGGAGTTATGGATATATGAGTATATGGAGTTATTCGCACGAAACACGAAGACACGATATCAAACCAGTCAATCGTGACCATATCTTGCAGTAAATAAATTTCACATAGTACCTTCAATGAGTCGTCAATTATTTTAAAATAAATTTTTCACCAGTCACACAATATTAACTGGCGTGCGACACGACATCGATTATTGCATTCGACACAACAGTACGTGTTTTTTTGTGAGTGGAGGCATTTCAGATAATTTCAAGGTCACCTTGATTTTTTTAACGGAATGCCCTATTTTGTTGTACCATGGATCGATAGAGTATTAAATTCTAGATAAAAATGTATTGACCTTCATAATTTTTCATACGTACTTACTATCTGCAAACTATAGGTGCTCGAACTGATACCCCTCAACTTCAATACAGCGATTTCAATACAGTGATTATTTTGTAAATAATTATCTCGTTCACTTAGGATCTATAAAGGTCAATAGATTTTTACTCAGAATTTGATACTCTATCGATCTATGCTACAAAAAATAGGTCATTACACCCACAAAAAACACGTACCTTATAAGATGTGATCTTTGATGCCATTTAAGTTCCACGCCTCAAAATTTTCATAAAGTGTATCCTTAAGTCATGATTCGAGGTGATCAAGTTGGTTGAGACACTCTGTATACATGAGTACCTTGGCGTCCTTATTCAAAATGAATAATTCAGCAATGTTGCAACACTTTATGAGAATTAGTGAATAGGTATAAAATTAAATTATCGAGTTGTAATAACTCATTACGTATATCGAATATTAAGATATTTCTTTTCATACTGCACTAGTCCCGAGGTTTATACAAAAAACTTACTTCTTTCATGATAGGTACCTAGTACACAATAATTACTTCTGTGCGTGCATATATTTCCTGATTAGAACCCATATTCTTCTCAGAAAGTGATAATAAAAATTATATAAGCCAATTAGTCGGTGAGAAATAAATTCTGAATTACAACATATAACATAATACTGCAATAATCTTTATTTCTAAATATGGGTTAGTAATGAGTAATCTTACATAAGAGCAAGATAAATATTAAACATTGTTCATTAAAATGAAACACAACATATCTGAAGTTTTCTGCAACATTATTTTCTGCGTATAATTATAACTTTGAATAAGTCTCAAATACACGGCGGAAAATAAATTTGAAAAGCACCGTGTACGTATAATAGCAGGATAAAATACATGTAATTCTTTGTTAATATTAACTAAGGATTATAATTTTTGCATTAACGTTTTCACAAAGAATTATCACAGTCTGTATGATTTTTACTCTATTACACATTTCAAGTATTATTCATATAGTTACTAATATTAAAATCTGCACTGAAATATGTAAGTAGACTATATATAAGTCGTACATATATGTATACATACATTGTAACGCGCGTGCGACTCTTCGACTCCCCAGTCCTCGGCGGCGCGCTCGAACGCGCTCAGAAAATTATTTAACCTCAAATGAAGATATAAGTAAAGATGAAAATTTTATTAGACGCTGAAAATAAATTCTCAACAAATAAAAAACATATTTGACATTATGTCGAATTACAAATCATTTTTTTATTTGTTGAGAATTTATGCGACGAACACATTTTATGAAAGTACATTATAAAAGTTCACGGTTTCGTTCAATCCCTGTTTTCGTCATGGGGCGATTCTATATACATTGTAACGCCCGTGCCAGCCTTCGACTCCCCAGTCCTCGGCGGCGTGGCTCGAACGCTATCAAAAATTATTTGGTTCTGCATTTATGAGCGAGTTCGAAGCCGGCTGTACCATGCTTTAAATTTTATTATTCTTTTTCAATCATTCCTTAACATCAGTACAAGGGTAGACAGATTTATATATTTTCTGGACTATTAGCAACTATTCTTCATTATTTATAACATACTTACAACTATTTACTTCTGATTACAGGTTTTTATATTTATTTACAACTAAGTACGTAATAGTTAATAATGTATATAATTATACTAATAGATAATTAATAATTTACGTATTTATTAGTTCACAGTAATTTAATTTCTCCCCGTCCTTAATTTCTTGTAATTTCCAAATCTTTCTTGTAAATTGCGAACATTGACTAATATTTTTTTACATTGCTGCGGAGGAGTTATGATATTTCGTACAATTACAGTTGTTAAGGAATCCTGAATTGTTATGTATATAATTTTTATGACAAGATATAATTATAAACAGTTGTAAATAGTTACAAATAATGAAACATAACTGCGAATAGTGCAGAGAATATGTATATCTATCTATTCCAGAGCTGATTTGAAAGTATAATTGAAAACAATTTTTTTATATGTAGAACATCATAGCGGGATTCGGACTGTCTCGTAGAAATAAAAACGCACTTTCGTAACCAGAGATGGGCACTATCTAAATAAAAAATTATTTGAGTAACGGTCTTAATAAAAGACACTTTATCCTTATTAGTTATTCGAAGGTTCGAGTAATCTGAATAATCTTTATTCGACGAGTGACAAATACATGAATTTATTCGATGAAAATTTATCCGACAAATAAAAATACTTTCTTTATTCGAAGAACGTTTCATCTATAGCTTCGGATAAAGTTTTCATCTGTATCTGTATCGTTATTCGAAGATTAATTTGAGGGCTTCGTCTTCGTATAACTTTCGGTAGCTCGTTTATTCATTTGTTCGAGCCACCGCGGTCGATTGCCGAGCATCGAGCATTGAACACTATTTTTATCTACGAAAAATTTAGGAAGTGTCGTGTCTTGCGGATTGCGTTTGCAGTAGAGAAATTATCAAATACGAATTAGGTACATCTTCCAATATTACTAAACAGAATCTGGCATTAATCAATGCAGATTAAATTTATTTATTTATTTAATTGTAACTGCTTCTGATTACACTTAAATTCAATTGTAATTAGAAACAGAATTGTCAATTGTAATTTTAAAAAGTAGTCTTCAACTATTAAACATTAACTGCAAATGTGCAGTAATAAACATAATCAGTATGTGAAGTAATATCTCACGATTTCAATCACTATAAGATCGATACGAGAATCATTTGCAAAACCGTTTTGAAACCGATACAAAACCGAACAAATAACAGTTCTAGAATGCCGATTCTATATTGAAGCAGTCGCAGAACTATACCTAATTACATTTTTAGAGAATTTTTTCAGATTTTTTTATTTAGTTCCCCATAGTATAAAAAATTGAAAATCGTCTTTCTTGTTGCTTTTGACGTATTAGAGTAACTTATACATCGACATTTCCGCACATTTTTTAAGCAATGTGTGTTTATGCAATCTTTAAAGAATTTACATATAGCAAAACAGCACAGGAATTAAAGAAAATAAATAAATTCAGTCTGAAATTAGGCTCACTTCATGACCGTAATAGAGGTCATATTCTCTTAAAATTTCAAAGCTCTATGGTCAAATCTCTTCGAGTATTAAACAATTGAAAAATGAGCCTATTTCGACAAGTTTAATTATTTTGCACCGTAACATGTGGACAGATTTTAACATACTATATGTCATTTTCTGGGTACTTCTAATACCTACATTTTCTATTTGACCTTTTTTTCTTTAAAATCATTACGACCGCATTAAACAATAAAACACCTATTAATCTTTATTCATATAAGGGTACATTTCATATCTTATTCGGATAGACTAGTAAGAATTAATGAAACTTTAAGATCATTTTTCCAGAGAACGGTTGACTTGGGACCCATGGTTCCTTTGACACTTTTTGTTCTCGCAAGCAGTAAAATATAATATAACCTAAAATATTTGAATTTGAATTCCTATGTTAAGGGCAAACACGTGTACACTCTGTATACACTGCTTTTTAAATATAACAGTAGTTAATGCTAGCATACTTTCCAGTTGTTTAACTGATGCTTCCTATACATAAATGGTTCCGAAAGTTGAAATGGTATGAAATCTGTACAATATGCAAGATTTTTAAAAATTCGAAAAACATTCTTAACCCTATTATTATGAAATCAAACTGGTGTTATTATGCAAGTAATTTATTGGAACTTAAAGTAGTATGTGACCAAAGTCATAAAAGTGAAATGCTTTGAAGTACACCGTTTGAAAAAAACGAAAATGTTAAGAAATAATAAAAACTTATTCATGTCTTTTTTATATTTTAATTTCTATAAAAAATAGACGCGATATTTTCAACTAGGGTTGTCATTAAAATCTACCAGCATGTATGACATACATTTCCGCAAAATTTTCGACCCTTCCGACCAACATTGTGGAAACGTAGAGAACGGACTGGGACTGGCCTCTTCTTTATAGGACATACAATTAAAGACATACAATTAAAGAGATTCGCGACGTAGTAAATAACTGTCTCCGGAAACTTCAACGTTAAATATTTGGAAACCCATTTCCCATCTGCCTCCAAAAGTATATACATGTCATTATAATCTGCTCATCAAGCTCTATCAGCTTGTCGAAGCTCAATAAAAAAGGAAACGTAACATTGGAATTAGTTCTAGAGATCAGAAGAGCCCCTGGTATAGCGGAGCGCCCGATTCCTTCACTTTAACAGCTTACTGCAGCGTTAATATGAACAGCACAATTCTACTAATAGGATTGTTTTATGAAAAACACATCAACGAATGCGGTAGTATTTTTGAAGATTTTAAAAATTGTGACTTTGAGCCGAAATGTGCAAAATAAGAATTTGTTTATAATTTTGAGTATTTTAGAAATGATTATTATACCTGACAATATGTATTTACGAAGACTGATCCTTCTCGATTGAAACGAAACAGGAAACAACCGTATACGATAAATAGTTTCCGAGACATAAATTCAGAAGTACAATCCATTTTCACAAAAACGGGCAAAAATTGAAAGGCCTGTATTTCTTAAACAAATTCGAAACTTGAAAAATAATGACTTAAACCCCTCCTAATTCCACATGGACTACATCATAGCCCATTTTCGACCTATATAACTTTATAAATTATCGTATAAATTCCTTGTATGCCTGCTTCAATACGATAAATTGTTTACTGTAAAAAGCAGGGATTCTAAACTTTTATAATCCTAATAAAAACTTCTCGGGCAAAGGTATCAAGTTCGATAGTCACAGCCCTGAAATCTATTCCCCTTCTCATAGAACTTCTAACGCCCGGAAAACAAATGATACTCGCGAATTCGTATGGGCGATCGGCAGATCGGACATCGCATCGTCAGTTCCACGAAGACAGTGTTCAGAAACGTTTCAGTGCAAGTGTGTGAGATTATCAATTTACTAGGATATAATATAGAATTATCCATATCCAATTATTAAAAAATTCAGTTGAAAATTGTGAGCTATAGTATTATTATTGATTTTACGTGTAAGTAAATCATCTTATTTTAGTACGGAAAATGAAAATTTTAAGTGAATAATTCGAAACATAAACTTTGAAGGATTAATCCTTCTTTTCATAAGTGCTTTAAAAGTTTATTCTACTATTCCTTAAACTTGAACACTACTTTATTTCAGAATGTATTCGTTAGTAAAATTTGATAATAATGAGCATTGCATCGTGTCATCGAAGCATGTGCAAATACTCGACAGTACAAATTGTCTTATTAAATATAAAGGTGCGAAGTATAATGCTTACTTCATAGATAAAGCAGGTAAGTGCATAAAAAACATTAACATTAAAAATGATCCTGAATTAACTACAGTTATGCAGTAGAATGAAGTAAAAGAAACATATGTAGTAAAAATGCAATTATTCTTTACGATCTTCCACAGTGATTTCGTTCATAATATGCTTTGGACGATCTCGTGAAAGCATATCATGAACGAAACCACGTGGCGAGATATCTCGTCCACCAGTGCGAAGGGGTTAATTGAGAAAGACCAGCCTTCACGAATAAATTTTTTCAAGTCCAAAAATCATTTTTTGCAATACTCGTAAATATTCGAATTGTTCGAATTATTCGAACATTTATCTATTTATTATCAAATACTAATGTAACTGTAAGGAAGGAAAATGTCGACGTTAATTTAATGCTTTTGCTTTATTTTCATATTTTCATGTAAAAAGCGTAATTCTTCTACGTGCTCAGTTAATAACTTTGTACGTTGGGCAGTGACAACATTCCTCGCACTAGAAAAAAGTCTTTCACATGACATTTGAGTGGCAGGTATTCCCAGGTTGTTTTTGCTAATAGTGCCAATTTAGGGAACCGGCCGTAATTTTTTTTCCACCAATCTATAATCTCGGTACTAGCTGGCACAGTCTTTTTCGTTCATGTATCGTGTGGCCTCAGCGGTTACACATTTATTAAAAATTGCAAAAGTTTGGAACTTTGGGACAGTGCTGCAAAATTGTTTATACATAAATCTCTGTATACAATTACATTCACATTTGCCAAATTTATCTAGTATGTATATATACATGTATCATCACGATATCATGATACTATCGCAATATTACCTATAATGCTTTTACTCGGTGTAGATTCATTTCCAGTTGATCTTTCTATTTGTCTTTCTTCGTTATTAGAAAGTAAGGTTATCTTATTTAATAAAATGTCAAATATCCTTCGTTTTTGCATATCATCTAGCAGTCGATCTTTTACACGTGGGTCAATGAGCATTGCGAGAAGAATAGGCTCACAAGTATAAGAAAAATGAAACTTTTCTTTAAAGATTGTCATTATGTTCGTAACGAAATCACGAAACATCTCGTTGGAATGTTCTGCCGAAAGGGATTGCATTGTTTGTTCTATTTTATGCCAATGACAATCGGTAGATACCGTGAAAGGGTTGGATATATTTCTATCACTGTCATTGAGAACAATCACAGAGAGCATGTAAATGATCAATCAAACGATCTGATATTTATCACGCACTACGTTGTATCGTATTACAACAAGCACTACATTTCTATTCTTCTCTAATAACGCAGAACAGATAATCATTTGAAAATATAACGATGATACTGTGCAAAGAACGTCGTCATTACCCAACATACAAAGCAGAGTTGGGCATTATTTAGATAAAAAATTATTTAAATACCTGTTCGAATAAAGGATACTTTATCTTTATTACTTATTCGAAACGTTTCATTCGTAGCGTCGAATACAATTTTCATCTTTTATCTACATCTTTTACTCGAAGGTTTCGAAAAGACCATTTCTTTTATAATTTTCAACATATTTTGCAGAGGAATGGACATAAATGTGCAGAGACATAATGTGCAGAGGAAGGCATCGGTAGACTTATCTCTTACCGAATTAAATAAAGTTTCTTGTTCCACGCCGATAGACAAGAAATCACTGCCCTTACTTTCAATCCATTTATCAAATTTAACAGTTAATATAGAATCTCCTAGTATTAATGACTCAAAAGAAAGTAGCGTTCCAACTGGCGCTACAAATATATTAAATGTAGTTGGTGATTCATGGATGAATGATACAGAAAAAGGAAATAATATTCATCCCAAAGGTAGTGAGAATGAAAATGCTGCAAATAATAGTAGTTCCTCTAGCGATGTTGAGGATCCCGACGATGTCGATTATCAACCAGAGGAGAGTCATACTGTTACATCCGCCCAATTTTCGGAGTCCAGCTCAAAATTTGGGCAATCAGTAGCACCAGAACATGACCCAAACGTAGATATTAGAAATGTAGATGTTCCTGTCTCAAGGGACCATGGGAAAAGAACGGTAAAAAAATATTTTTGTCGTTTTTGCAAGTTTGCAAACGAAGTTTGCAAGGCATCTTGAACTGAAACACAAGGTGGAGACAGACGTTCAAAAGTTCATAAACCTTAAAAAAGGAAGCCATGAACGCAAACAAATCATCGAAACAATTCGCAATTATGGTAATTACATTCATAATACTACAACCGAACTGAATACAGGAATAGTAATAGCATCTAGGCAACGACAACCTAAATATAATAATACAGCTGATGATTATATTTACTGTAGCAATTGTAAGAAACTTTTATTTAAACGCACTATACGACTTCACTATAAAAAGTGCAAAAAAAGCCATAAAAAAGGTGTGCGCGAAATTACTGTCATGGGTAGACGATTAGCTGGGTATATTCACAGTTGTGCTAATGATGTGCTCCGTAAAGTTGTCTTTCCCGTTATGCGGGATGATGCAATTACGAGATCGATAAAATATGATGAATTGATCATTTTATACGGTAATAAACTATGTGACAAATATACGAGCATACATCAGCATGACATGATAAGATCACATTTGAGGTTGTTAGGTCGCTTCAAGCTCTCAATAAAAAATATTATTCCTGATATTGATGATTTTGCCTCAATTTTTCGACCGCAATATTTTGAAGCGATCATCCAAGCGATTCGGCTAGTTGCTCATTGGGATAGAAGCTCAGATCTGAATGTATAAAAAAGCAAGACGACAACACTAAGAAGGCCACTGAAGACTTTTTACTATTATTTGAGGAAGAAGTTCCTACTTTAATAAATAAAAAAGCTATGGAGGATCAAGTAAAACAAAAAAGACAAAAAACTGTGGTTCTACCCTTAAAACAAGATATAAGACTGTTATATAACTATTTAAAACGGAATTGTATGAGTTCCTTATCCACTTTAAAAAATAAATTCGATTTTACTGCCTGGTCATTTTTAACGGAATGTAGTTTAGTTTTTATTCAAATATTTAATCGTCGAAGAGCAGGAGAAATTGAAAGATTGACACAGACAGATTATAAAAATCAAGAATCGTTGGATAAAAATGTTAACCCAGATCTTTATGAACATTTGTCCAAGGAATCCAAGGATTATGCCAAAGACTTTGTCCGAATTACTATTCGTGGTAAACTAGGACGAACAGTACCTGTTTTACTTGATTCTTTTATGTGTGAATGCATAAATAACATATTAAACTACCGTGAGGAAGCTGGAGTAAAATCTGGTAATGAATATGTATTTAGTACACCAAATACGCACGCACTTCAAAAGCAATATATCCGAGCTTGTCCGTTAATGAGGAAGTTTTCCGAAGAATGCGGGGCATCTATGCCATGTTCCCTACGTGGAACTATTTTACGAAAACACATCGCAACTTACACTGCAATTTTAGGAATCGAAGAAACTCGCGTCGATTCTCTTGCGAATTTCTTAGGACACAACAAAGAAATTCACAAAAAATTTTATAGATTACCGGTCCCTGTCAAAGAAATGACGGATGTGTCTAAATTATTACAAGCTGCAATGGGCGACGACGAGGACGAGGATGTGAATGAGAGCGACGAAAGTGCCGATAATGAAAATGGTAAAGTAATAGACATTGTGCCCAGTTGTGACATTGGTCATAATGAAATTCCGCGACAAAACAGCATGAATGCATCCACCAGCTTTTCTGAGAATGACAATACGAGTAAAATATTTTCAAATCGTTCCGGAAATAGTTCTGGTTCAAAACGCCGCAGCAGTGAGTATTTACCCTATAGCTCTTTAACATTCTGTGTTTCAGCTTTAACTCATATTATTCTCTTTTTGAAAACGTTAGCTTCCCCTTATGGAAAAACTAAACGTTTAAAGTGGAGCGAAGAACAAAAGCAAGCTGTAAAGAAATCTTTTGGTAATATAACTAAATTATCTCAGTTGCCATCTTTAAAGGAATGTCAAACTGCAATTAACACGCATGAAGCATTAAGTACGAGGCAGCCTCAACAATTAAAAACGTGGATTGATAACCAACGAAGAAAGAAGGAACGTCAGGAATTATATGCATCAAGAAAGAAATAATTGTTATTTTCCAAATATTTTCTAATAGGGAAACCCGTATGGTGCTTGTAAATACTACACACGACACCTGCATGTAAAAATTACTTCCTTTATATTCTATATTGGATAGCATTGTAATTTTAATTTTTTGTGCTACATGAAATACAACATTGCAAATAGACGAATAATTACAAGAGATGAATTGTTCATTTCAATTTGCCTTTCACACTTCCTAGTAGGGTAGGTTCTACTTTAGATCTGATTTTTATAGAATTAAAATATGTTCAAAACTTAATAGAAACTTAAGGCTATCATGTTTCCGTAAATGGACAAAATAGCGGTCAGATGAATTACCAATCCATGTTCTATGACTTTCAAACTAAACTGTGAAGAATTCAAGACTTAGAAAAAATTTGAAATAAAATAAGGCTGTTTCCAAAATCGTCTTATAACCGGAATGTACATGATTCCTCGCATAAAAGTATATTGAAATCATACAATGAAATTTTTTCATACGACACTGCGTTTTCGAGAAAATCAAATTTGAAAATTCTTCACAATATTTGTTTATAGCAAGGTAGATGAGAATTTCTATAACTTTTTTATTAAATATAATTATTAATTATTAAATTTAATTATTAGTACCACTAAAATGTATCATTAGTTTGGGTTCTTCATAACTTTGTTATTTAAGCGGCGTACGTACCACATTCTTGATTTAATTGAATACAGCTATATATAAATATTTCAAAAATGAAGCATACTGACTATTAATAAATTCTATTAATAACTACATTTATTAATTTATTACATTTACTAATTAAATTGAATTAATGAAGAAATTGTTGTACCTGTCATCCACCTCAATGTAAACAAACTTTCTATAGTTATTTTGAAGAATTTTCGGATTCGATTTTCTCAAAAACACGAGGAATTATCTCGTTTACAATTGTACTACGATTTCGGAAACACCCTGTAACTATTTCGCTTCCCTATGTAAAACAAAACAGATTTTGTAACTTTCCCTGACACTTTTCTGAGCAGAAAGGTCTGCTCTATCGCGTGCTATGGTTAGATTTTCTCCTAGACCTTTACTTTTGAAATAAAGTAAAGGTTAAGTGTCCTTTTCACTTTACACATTATTTAAACATATTTAGATGTCTATAATATAATAATAATTTATATCATTTTGTTCGGAAGAGTCCAGAGAATTATTTCATATCAAAATAAATTTACTAACTATTACTGTAAAAGCACAACACAGTTCCAAAGTTGAAAATTTGCAATTTTTTGAAAAATGGATTTTTTCAAAACCTGGACGTGCTGGAAAGAAACGGTTTACAGATTCGTATTCAGCTTATGAAGATCTATCAGAAACGCTTATTAGAGGTTACAAAAACGAAAGAAAGTTCAAATTTGTTGAACAGTGTTATAGTACACTCGACCCATATGGTACTGGACCTCTGGCCGAATAAACGAATGGCCCGCTAATCCGACAATATGATTTATAGGCTGCAAATAAAATAAAAAGAAGTACGTATATATATACAATATGCATTTAATATTTATTATATACAATATGCATATAATATTTATTATCTACATATACAATTTAGATATAACATAATACAACTTCATCAATATCATGTAATAACATGTAAGGAAATAATGTTCATTCAACATTCACTTACACAAAGAACTTAGTAAAAATCGCAACTGTTTTTCCAGTAACGGTTGTCGATTAAGAGGGAGTCTATACTGTATGCAATGCGAAATAAAACAATTCAAGAATCCGGTTACAAACCATACCCGATATATGTGCATGCGTCCCAAATCTATGCTTTGTGTAAGTGCACAAGAGACTTGAGTTTATTAACCAAAAGTTCTTAAAGAAGATCGGTCCTGTGAAAAATAATTCTGAGCATCTACAGTATAGTTTACTGTTTGAATCAAGGTGTGTCTCAAACGATACACTTCACATATATTCACATACGTCTATATAATACCCCGAAGTATGCGTTTTACATATATGACATGACCTCAAAGGAAACAAATAATATATAAAAGACCTAAAAATTAAACGCATATTTTGGGGTCAGTTGAAAAATTTCCTTCGTATATGTTTAAAATATATTTCGAGAACATGGTCTCAAATCATACCTAATATATGTGTGTCCCCACTCTATGCTTTATGTACATAAATTAACATAATTTGTAAACTAACTTTTTTTTTTTAAATTGACTTTTTGACCGAGGTTCCTGAGCATCAGCAACACATTTTAACGTATAAATCAAAGTGTGTCCCAATGTCTGCGTTTCATATATTCCAGCGCTAGCGGTGGCTACGCGCTGCGACTGGTAGGCAGCGTTACCGCGGGAAATCGGCTGGCAAATGCGCGCTCTGATTGGTCGAGGTTTTTCGTTAATATGTCAGTAACAAAGCCTCAGATTACACTGTTGCTAAGGAAAAGCTTGTTTCAATTCACCCCCCTAGTGCCCCATTTCCGGGTCGGACAACATTTTTGTTACACCCTGTATAGGAAATTACTTTCTTTCTCCTCACTAGAATATGTGAATCGAATGGAGTCATTAACAATTCGAAACCCAATCGAAAAGATTATTAAAAACTTCTTACGTACCAAATGTAATATTCGTTTGTGGGAAAACGAGGGTGTAAAAACTTTCAGGTGCTTTTAAATGTCAGCGACTGAACAACTTATAATTCGCTTTCAGTTGCCCTACGTACTAGTACAAATTCTTGACTATTTACATGACATGCACAAACATTTCTTCTTCCATGAGAAAGAAAAAACAAAGAAATACGGTAAATAGATTATTTATTCAAGGAGTAAATTTATTAAAGTTAAACCGAGTGATGTTTAATGTAACTAAATTTGAATACGGTAAATCATCGATAAGTGTTGGTAGGCTCCTAAGCCCTGAGTGTTTGACGTTATCCGCATCACTGGGCGCTTAATTGGTTTCACGGGATAACGTCTGAACACTCAGTGCCAAGGAGCCTTCGAACACTCATCGATGATGTACTATAGTAACAGTTCTGATTTGATCATGTGTCGATATACACATAACCTAGTCTAATATTTCCTTGACTTATGGTTATAGTGCAGATTCTAGGCATTTACTAAAAGTGAGCTATAAAATTACAGTTACAATTTAAGTATAAAAATCCGCAGTTTGATTATGATAATAAACGTCCTCAGATTTTGTACTTATTTTTTTTTAAGAAAATAATTATAAAAGAGTTTTATCCGATTCAACTATTTTTGCAAATATTCTTGTGTACCTGTAATAAGAATGTGTAAAAACATCCATCAAGTTCAGATTTAACAGATAAACACGTTTGTAGAGATACGTTTTTGTAGAAGTTATTGTAAAATAACCGTTTCTGTGATTAGATCACATATAGCTGACCAGTCTGTATACTTCAAAGTATCTTTATACAGTGTGTTCGGTAACAGGTATCAGAAACTTTAAGGGATAATTCTACATGATAAAATAAGACGAAAGTCAAGAGTAACAACAGTGCCACTCAGCCATTAGTTTTCGGTTATAAGCATTTAAAAATCAGGGTAATAACTGCTTGAAAGAAGGCGGTTCACAGACAGTTGGCAAGCGCAAGTTAGCTGAAGAGAGGTGCCTACAGTCACGTTAAAATGTCAATGGGGACTAGAAACATATCTCGTGGAAACTGTGACAAATACGACGATATTCGCTGGTGACTGGGCATCTGCGTCACTTTGAAAACTTTTACACAAATTAAGTCTACCTACTTAACGAAATCCTCGCAAATTTAAAATGAAATACGATATTCGCTGATGCTACAGGAATCTGTGTAACTTTAAAAACTTTTACGCAAATTAAGCCTACCTACTTAACGAAATCCTCGCAAATTTAAAATGAAATACCCATTACAAACTTCGCACATTAATAATGAATGTCTACTAACAATAGAAACTTACACATATACAACGAGTATTCATCAGAAAGTTCACAAACACGCCGCGAAAGACCGTCAAACTAGTACAATAACTAGAACACACAAACTTAAACTAAACTACACGGAGGAACAATGAAAAAAAAGGAGATCAGAAATACTTTTGAAACTGCATCGTTCATCGTATGAGCGGATAAGGGGATCTGTTCTCAAGATTTTTTTTCGAAGAAGCAAATCCTTTGCAGATCGATCCCCATTGTTCCAAAGTCATCGTTTTCACCGAAAAAAATTAACGCGAAGAAAAGAAGCTTATTTTAATTCCATATCATAAAACAAACATGTTTTAGATACATCGAAGTTTTATACCTTAAACATCGTTAACAGGTTTCAACATATCCTCGAATATTCTCATGATCTATTATTTTAATTCATCGTATTCTAAGAGTGGTGAATCAATCTGTTTTGTGTTGCTCTTTTACCCACGATTAAAATGTAGACTTTTATCTACAAAGCAGTGCTTGAAACATTATATTTCAAGCATTCCTTTAGAAACTATGATTATTTAAATCCAACAGCTCCGAATTTGTCGCTTCAAGCACCTTCTTCTTCATTTGATTTTTTTTAACAACATTCCCGTAACATTGACGGTAAATAATCATGCATTTCTAATTCCTTGGAGTACATACAATAATATCTCCTTAACATTTTAGGTGTTGGAAGAACCATAAATTAAAAGTAGGTAAACTTTTTGCCATCCTTCTTTCTATTTCGCAATCATGTCATCGCTATCAGGTTCAGGTTCTTTAACCCAACTCATCACCGATCGAATGGAACCTATAATCTACCGAAAACATACACTCTCCACAGTTCCTCTGTTGAGGTTAATGGAAAAGAGGGCGAAAAAATAAAGCAATTGACTGCGATACTGTTCGTTATTCCCAGCGGCTCGAACTTTCGAACTGCCATTCCACCGGAAGTTCGCGTCGCACGATTTTATATCGACATGGGAAGAGGGAAAGTCCCGCAAGATGCGTCTTTCTCTCTCCTCTCCCTCTCCCTCTCTCAAACTCTCTCTCTCCCTCTCTCCCTCTCTCCGACTCTCTCTCTCTCTCTCTCTCTCTCTGTCTCCCTCTATCTGGTTGAAACAGTTCTTCTTCTTAAACTGAGTTTGGTAAACCCTCGTACAAGTTGAAGTTCTGACCGTGCGGGTGGCGTCGAAGTGGCGTAAGAGCAAAGGCGTCGTAAAAGTTGGGCGAAGTCAATTTTGCAGTTGAAGTTGGTAATGCGATTTGTGCCGGAATAAATAGTTCGAGTGGGGAGCACATAGGGCACCCTCTCTTCTTGCTACACCTCGTTTCACTTCGGTGTCTGACCCATGGTCCAATCTATTCGAGTTTGGTGTCACGGGCACGTCTGTTGGACCTACTGAACGTGACAGCCCTACCAGAAGAACTTTTCCATGGGTACAACGGAGCAACGGGTGGTGACGTAACGAAATAACTGACTCATTATTTCCGGAAAATTGCCAACTAGTTCTGTTCTGTCGTCGTCTTTCGAGTAATAAGATTCTAGACTGAAGGGTATACATCTTGATGCGCTAATTCGTTTCACCGATGTAAGTAGAGGATAAGTTCTGTAGGATCTGTTATATTTATTCCTTGAAGAATAATTCAAATCTACAAATTGTTTATAGATTTAGTTATTTTATTGTATCGACTATTATACACAATTATTGTTACGAACCATAACAATAGACCGTGCGATATATATATAAAAATATACGAGAATCTGATAAATTACAAAAAGTGTTGGAAGCCTGGTAATGTGATAATAAATATACGGCAAGAATTGTATCCTACTTATAAAGGCAAAACTTTTTGGGAAAATGATAAGATGATAAACTAATATTATACGCACTGTAATTGTTCACATTTAACGTAGATTTCTTACTGTATGTAATGTGGATTAAATTGTACGACATATAAGTGTGTGAATCTATATTAATGTAAACTAAGGTGGTCGCTGATGGCTAACAAGTTGATCAGACATTTTATAAATGATTTGAAAAAAGATTTAATTATATCTACCAGACTAAGATGATTAATAAGAAATTTAGTATTTGAAGTATAAACCATATTATTAAAAGTGTATGGTTACGACCTTATTTTGCGTACTTCTGTAAATATCGGAACGTTAGAAGAAAATGGCATTAGAGTCAAAGAACAGTCTCTTTTACATTCAACGCCTGTTAGATCATAAATCTATAGAAATAATCAATTTATTTTATAAATACAATTCGTTATAACCGATGTGTTATAATTTGTTAACAGCAATAATGTATTCAAAATCATGATCTGAATCAATTATTAAATCAAGTAATGTAGAAATTAAATTAGGAAAATGTTAAATATTTATAATAATTAGCAATTTCATTAGGACACATAAGTCCATGATCCACAAAAATAAGAGCATAAGCGACATTTGCGGCGAAAAATGGTAATTGTTTTTTTTTCTTGCCGAATCAGCGATTTCCCCACCCCTATCACCACCGCCACTACCTTTTACAATTTGCTACCGAATCTTTGTTGTGTAGTAATTCTACAAATTAAAACTTATGCTAATTGAACTGTTAATAGCCTGCTGCGCGTGTAGGTAATAACCACGGTGGTTACTTACGCCTGAGAAAATGAAATGTTGGGAGACTCGTGCGTTTAAACAGCGGCCGTTGCACCACCTTTCCTAATGCGCACGCGTACACTGTTAAATAATACAATCAGCATTATGATAGAAAGGTCGTTTATTAATGAACAAATTCTTTTGTTTCAATCGTAGCCGTGCTATTACATTTTTCGTTTTGATTCCTATTCATTTCAAGCAATTAGCTGTGGTTTTTCATCACAACGGGAAATAATAAAAATCAGAGTCTTTCCGAAGCGAATCCCACGATTAAAAAGGGAAAAAGGGGGGTTGCAGCGATACGCGAAACGCGATGGAAAACAGTGACGGATAAGAGCAGGTACAAATTTGAATAACACAATTCACCAAGTTAAATATCCAAATACGCATATAGAAAGCCGAAGTTTAAGCTGAACCAATCTCGATGCAGCATTTCCTGTTCATCGGTGGAACACACTTTATGCTGATTATACACTAGAAATCCCTTGTGTAACATGGACCTGCTAGAGTTCCACGAAATAACTCTCATTTGCTACCATAAGAATAGTTTTTTCTCTGTTTTCGAACCAAACTAAGACAAAAATTAAGAACGACGAGCAATCTCCAGTAAGAACTATTTAACACTAGAACCATTATTGAAATTATAATGGTGCTTTTTACGGAATGATGTTAGCTTGTAATTTACTACAGATTTTATTTTATGGTATATTATGCTAGGTTGTCTTATATATTCTGTATACTATTGTATTATACAATTTAATTTAGAATATACTCAATGCTGGTAGTTCTAGTGTTAAAGTTCAAAGTATAGTGCAATATAAAAAGAATCTAGATACGTCAGATCCCGGTAAATGATAAAATGGAGATGAATGTAAATCTAATAAATCTGACGATTTCGGTTGAAGAAGCACAGAAACACACTACAAAAAAGATTGTAGACAAATGGAATGAAGACTGGCTGACTAGCAAATGGACCTAACTCCATGATTATACGAGATAATATTTATATTAACAAGCTAGCTCTTTTGTTGTCGAGGAAAAAACAAATTTTGATGACGAGATTAAGAATAGGAAACAGTAAGTTAACTCATCACCATGATGTCACAACAACCAAACAAGCGACTTATCCTATGTAACTGCAACACAGAACTTACTAATACACAATGTAAGAATTTCAATAAATAACATCCTTTTTAGAACATACCAACATGTAACTAAAGATATACTATTAAAAAGTCAAGAATTATCTAACCTAAGACGAAACATAAGTGAACATACAAATTCACCCTAAATTTTATACTAGGAGGCTATTAAAGCGATTGTTTACACTTAGTTCGTCCAGATAAAGACACTTCATTCACTAGTTAATTTAAGTATGCTAAATAATGTATCTATATAATACTTAACGCAACAGTAGTCGCTGATGGCTGTGTAAGCTGATACGACAATAAATAAACAAATAAAAAAAAAAACCTAATGGAATTATGTTTGAAGTTTCATTTCCGAGTTAGGTAGATAGTAATTGAAAAAAACGGGGGAAATAAGTATTTAAAAAGTAGTTATTAGTAAATTGTGGATGTTTATGCACTTAAACTGCGTATACATGCAGTAGAAGTCCGATAATCCAGAATGCTCGGGACTTGCACTACCAGATTGCAAACAATATGCCGCATTACTGGATTATACATATAACGCGGTAAAAATTAGGAAAATAATTTTAAAAACAGCCATGGTGCATGCACTAATGATATTTATTGACAAACATAAATAAGAAAATGAAAAATAGAATACAATTACATATGTAATTTAATAGATAATTTAATAATTTAAGTATGGTTCACTGAATAGCGTTTGTAGGGCATAGGTATGGTTGGGGCTATGCGTACCGGAGTATGTATTAAGTTCAGTATGTATTAATTCAATAGTGTTGTTTAATTTCTGTGGGTTTCATAGAAATTTTACCTGTTTACCTCTTAAAATTTCACCGATTCGTGGTATGGTTTTAAGAGCCGTATTTCTCACCAAAACTGCATTTCATTTCGACGTACATGTCAGTATTATATTTTCTTCAGTATCGTTCTGAATCGACATAGCGAGCAATATTTGACCAGAAAAAAGAATTATTTAAATAAATGGATTCTTATAAAAATGAGTAAGATAGCTAGATACCTTATTAAAACGTGCACAATATTGCTATTTTAACCGATTTTGTATATTTAATAGTTTCTGAAATATTCGGTCAAATATATTTTAGATTCTATGTCTTTCAGGATTGTTTTCAACACTTCAACATGAATGATGACTTCTGAAAATAATACGTGTTAAATATATTCATGAAAACTACTTTCTGACTACGTTGCATTAAAATCGGCGATTGTCATTGCAGTATGTTCCCTCGCGAGTATACTGACAATGAGTATATGTGGATAGTTGTATTAACATAGATCAGTATTTACTCAAATTGAGATAATATACTCAACAACCCACCTCGAGTTATTAGTAAAGGTAGACATATACGTCATAAGACGTTCACGTACAGCATTAATAGTTTCAAGGGTCATATAAGACTATGAATATATTGTAATAGAAACGAATTATTTCTTCCCTACTCTTTAAGAAGAAAAAAGGATGGTAATATGATGGAAATTAAATTGTAATGTAATCATATTTTAGAAATGATTTTATGAGGTATATTCTTGATAAGTTCCGAGCCGTTGAATGCCCAAACAAATTTCGAGGGTTCCAGACCGCCGCACTTCTGTTCGACCGTCGCTTCGGCAAACTCGCGAAAATAAATAGGGGCAAAGTTGTTAGGACAATCGGTGTAGGAAAGGATTACAACCGTTTAACCTTCTACGTTCAGAACTGTCACAGAGGGCGACACCGGCGCCGACGCGGCACTTTAATTATCGAAAGTGCTCAGTCGCAAGGGCTCCCTCTCTCCCTCTCTCCCTCTCTCCCTCTCTCCCTCTCGCCATCTCTCCCTCCCTCCCGCTCTCTCTCTCTCCCTCCCTCTCTCCCTCTCCCCTTCTCCCTCCCCCCCCCCCCCTATATCTCTCTCTCCCGGTCTCTCTCTTCCCGGAGGAAGTGAGAGACCGAACCGCGTTCTGTGTTGTATGTAATTTTTCTTCCGGCCGCGAGACACTGCGACGTCTCTTATCTCATGTTAGTCAAATAGGATTACTGTACCGTCACCTGAATCTTGTAATGTTTTGTTGCGTACGAAGAACTGCATCTCGTCGTCAGGATAGAATCTTTACCATTCCTAGTCCACGAATCCTTCCTTCGGCCCCTTTCTCCGGTATCCCGGAAGAGCGACGTTTCGCTAACAAGAACCTGAAAGGATCTCCCGAGTAAGATCGAGGGTGATTTATCACCGTAACCATGGCACTGCGCATTTTTCTTATCCTGTCCGTGTATCTTTTCCCTTTTCCACGGTATCTTCTTGCACGTCTGAACTGTACGCCCGGGCGGCTGGTGCAAGTGACTATTGTTACGCGATTAGCTGGATATGTATATACCTGCTTGAAAAGGTTCCGTACATACGAAAACAACATTATTTATACATTGACACGGTGACAGGAATCACAGTAGGAGTGGGGGTTATTAATCACGGGTATGCACAGTTTATGTCTATCGAACAGCTCGAGTCTACCTCTGTCGAATTGAATTACGTTCACACTGGGCGCCTGACATCTATCAAATGCAGGCGCGCTTTGATCAGCGCAACGAATCGTGTTTGCGCAGAGTCTATAAACCCGATTGCCGGTAAGATGTGCCGATCGTGCATCGGAATGCCCATTCGGATTCATTGCGTTCTGTTTCAAGCTAATGCCGTCAGCTTGGCGAAAAGGAATTGAATTAATTGAGGGCTTACGTACTTAAACCTGTCGATATTTCTAAAATTTGATTGGATATGTAGATCCGTGGCAGATAGGCTTTCTTCCGAAAGTTTTCTCTAGCCATGTCACTAATATTTATACAGGATTTCCCAGTATTGATGGTACAATCGGGGAGGCGGTGATTCTAGATGAGAAAATAAGTCGAAATATGCAATGAAATTGTTTCATTTCAGGCTTCGTTCTCGAGAAAATCGACTTTGAAAATCTACTGGATACGCGTGCAATTGAATAAGACTTGACTAACGCGTCTGTTCACTGCATTCCGGTTCTACTTACTATCATGGACATACGCCTTACAGATTAATCTTCAAATTCGACTTTTTCGAAAACTAAGCCTCGGGTGCCAAAATTTTATTTTACGTTTTCGATTTATTTTCTCATATAAAATCACTCCCTTCCTGGTTGTACCATCAATACTGGGACATATGTATACATATAGAATACTACAAAAAATCTAAACTTATTTATAGCTAATATTTTTAGTATATGAAGCTAAAAAATAGCGCTTATTGCTGTAACAGTCATACCTGGGTGTACGCGTAAATTAGCAACTCAGATTTTCAATGATGTAACTGTTATAACAGTTTATTCATCAGGTAGCATCGTAAATTGGTATGTTATCCTATAGAAACTGTTACTTAAAACACAAAAGTGGAAAATTTCTGCTTTTATTGAGATTTACTTAAAAAAATACTGGAATATTTGTAAAAGTACAGAAGGAACATTGACAATTTAATTCAAGCATGGAAGGAAGTTATAAATGAGGATCGCCTTCAATAAGCTGATTAATAATTTCTATGTATAGGTATATGTTTCATTTAATAACTTGTAGTCAATCGAAGGAACGATGACGTAAGTACAGATGTATGGACGACCAGCTAAAAATCAAATTATGTATTTAAAATACAAATGCTTGTGGAGTTTCTTCCTTCCTATATTGAGTCGGAACCCCTATAAAAGGTGTTCAATTGTCATGGCAACTGCAATTTTTGAACGGCCTAAAGTAGGTAACTTAATATAAAAAATTTTGTATCATATACGATTTTGTAATGTCATAGACAATTGACACACAGTAACTGTAAACGATGTCGATTCGCATCCTAAAAATTGATTGTTGTACTGTATATAAGAATATGACATTATTGTTAATGTTCCACGTATTGTTAGTTTCAACTTCTGTTTAACACTAAGAGTTATTAAACTAAACGAAATGATTTCAGTTGAAAAATAGATGAGGACCCAGTATTTTAATTAAAAAAAAAGGTATTGTAGTGGGTCGAGCACAGCAGCAGGTATGTTTGTTGTTTGTGTATATTATATGAATTTGGAGAAATAGAATCATCGACGGCCCGGGCAGGGTAAATGTGGGTATTACTGCGAAAGCCCCGTTACTACGGATATTTATAAAACGAATAATATTTAATGTTGGAATGTATATAAACTCTTGAAGATTAATGATAAAATTATTTTAAACTTTATTACAAATAATTATTAGTAAATATGTAGAGCAAAGTAGTTATTAATTTTTTTTATCGTAGTTTGAAATTCGTCAAAACGAAGGTTTGATTGATTTCCCAATATGACGGTTCTAAACGCCTACTTAAAAAACATTTATATCTTTGTTATCAACAGTACTACATGTAATGTAATGTTATTACTAGATAGAGTAAGAGTTATTTTTTCACAGAAACAATACATCATTCATTTACAGTGTATTATTAATTTTTATTTTTCACCGCAGTATTAGATGCAGTACTTTACACCACGTGTGTTTATTACTGCGGACAGGTGACTGCATAACCTAATCTATTTTCGATCGTATTTACTCATTTAAAAAATGCAGCTACAGAATTAATGTTATTGAGAAAAAAAAATCAGAATAAACAAAATTTTGAGTTTCCTTTAAAAAGTTTATTATTATTATTTTTTTATTATTAATGTTCAAATTGTAATAAGACTTAATATAATACTATAAATGTCTAATAAATTAATACTTTCTGTCTTGTATATTATATCACATCCTTCTTACAAATAAAATTAAATAATTTTTCTATTTACAGGATATAGGTTTTTATACTAATATTTTGCTTAAAACAAATTCGCAATAATATACTCACAGTAATAGGTATTGCGTTAGTAACTGGCACACAGTAATACATGCATGTCCGTAGTAATTTCTGCAATGAGATGTGGTTCTCATTTCTTTGATTTCTATTATATCCGTCTATTAGGTACCCCGTTCTCATTTTTTTATGGAATTAATGTCATCCAACTTTCTTTAAAAACAAGAAGCATGGACTTTCATTCATTTGTATGCTTTATCGAGCACTCTAAAGTTAACCTATCCCAAAAGTCCGCAGTAATACCCACACTTATCCTAGTTCAGTAGTAAATAAGAGCAGTCGCACGGATAGTGAAAGACCCGTATGAATACCTAGTGTAAATTACACTAAAGTAAATCTAAATACGATAGCAATTTCTTTCAATGACTGCTTAAAATTTTTGTCGCTGTCGTAGAAATTGTCCACGTGTTGTTTACAAAAGTCAGTGTCAAAGTTAACGCGTTAGCAGTCTTTCAGGTCTTTCCCGAAACGGAACGCGTTGTTTATTCACCAAATATACCTGAACCCTTCCGCGCGTTTTATTCAGATAAACCCGAATGTTGATTTACACATCTGTGCAGCACGCAAAGCCGGAGCGCGCGCAATGTGCAGTTCGCTCCGTAGTCTCGGTAAACCGGGTTCGTTTCAATCGTCCTTAATCGAGTAAGTTCGCATATAGGTGTTTGTTCTCCTCCCGTCGCCATGGCTATTTCACGTGTGACCCACTGGAGTACAATGGCCGCTGCTCTTTTCCCTGGTCGTTGAAAATGTCAGCAGCCAGTGTCTGTGTAAATACGATACGGCGCTCGCTTTTCGCGCTTTCAAGCACAGTTTAAAAAAAGGAGAAAAATGCCAAAAACGAAAGGGCGACAGATACACACGGTGCAAGCGGAACAGCGCACGTAGGTGAAAACAGAGTGCATAACGGGGAAGGCTCGAAGCCTGGTTGAAATTGCGCCGCTCGGTTATCAATTTACAGTACGTACGACACAGTGGTACGCTCGTTGTAGAGAAACAAAACTGCTAGTTTAAAAAGGGACACGTCACAGGGCATAGTGTACATATGTATATCATCGTTGTGATTTTTATCGCGGGCAAGAACACTCATTTTTAATTCACAGGACAGTCTAGCTAGGGGTATGATCGACGGATCGACAAGGCTACGGGCGGCAATGAAAACAGATCGATCGGTGAACTATCAGCAGAATTGCGTGAGGTAATTTGTAGATTTCAACGGATCAGACAAGTGCGAAGTCTTGCATCTACATCTTATTAGTATAATCATTGGTTCAAAGTTCGTTAGACGGGCCACGATCGATAATAGATTTCGGGCGTAGGACGAGGCGAAGGGTTAATTTATAGGTGAAGTCTAGAATCGTCAGGACGAAGAAAAACGGGGTGGTTTGATTGCTAGGCGGATCGCAGTCGGTGATTTGAGGCAATCTACCGGGTTCTTGTTACTCCGGACAACGAGTAATAACCGTAATGGGAGTCGGCCTTCGAAGGTAACTATCCTTCTTTCGAATCTCTCGTTCGATCTTATTGTCAAATCCACCGGAGCGCCTTCCCACTTAAATCAGTCTGCCATGCATGTGATTTGTTGAAAGATTCTATGGGAACGGACCAGTTTTAGTAAATGAGTCGTAAATGTTCCGCCGGATTGTTCATCACGGTTACACGATGAACAGAATTAGCGGCTGGAAAGTTTCGATTAATTTCAACCGACTAGGTTTGACCGTCGTTTTTAAAATACATTGAAGAACGAATAAAGGTATTTTCCGTTGCGTACTAAATAGAGAGAGAATTGTGAAATATGAAATTTCAAAAAAATTCTACAATTTAATAGTAACAAGACGAAAGTCTCTGAAGTTACAATAACAAATTTACGAAAAGATAAGACTTCATGTCATTGCTTAAAAATTATGTTGCTGCTCTATTTTATATCCATGGGAATTTTAACGAAAATACTTTGCGTCTTTACTTTCTTTTACCAAAAAATGTATCATCATTGTTGAAGAACGCCAAACATTTTTCTCTATCGTTTCCATCCATTCCATGTCTCTGTTCATGTAGGGACGAAGAAAGTGGGAAAGGGAGAATTTTATTGAGAATCATCGCGCGGCTATCATATTATTTATTCGTATTTCCATCGAAACTTTCCTGCCAGCGCGACGAATCAACCTGAATAAATAATATGCTGTTATTGAGCCGACATACCGTAGTCTGTCAACTATGTCAGTATTGCCGGGAAAGTTTCGACACGAGCGTGCAGGTCTCCCAACGTCGCATAGCTGGCTCGAAACTATTTCCGATATAATTCCCCGCCGACGGTACAGAAGTAGCAACTTTTACGTTTCTAGTACCGTTATTTTCATAACAACGGATAACGTTGGCTGTGCAAAGACTATCGAGAATACGAGAACTATTCGGATTGTTAAGAAGATCCCGCAGACGTTTCAGGTCTTATCGTAAAATGAAAGCGAACGAGAGGGTATCTACAGTCCCTTGACAACCCTATTCTACCGTGGAAAATTCTTCCAAATTAAATTCCTAACTGGCGAGAAGGTTCACGAAGCGTCGAGAGCAGAAAATAAATATCAATGTAAACGACGTGGCGAAGCAAACAATTTATGTTTGCGTAAACATATATACAAGTTCAAAGACAAGTTGCCTTTATTAGGTTCTCTTTAACGAAATACTTAAAATACCAAAAAATGTTCATATTTTATTCTACTTTTCTTTTTGTATTGTTGTTATGTTACCATTTTGTAAATTATTGGACAGTTGTGATATGTTCAAGAATAAATGTACTTGTGATTTCGTATAAACTTTATCATGAGATTCACAATATTTAGATCTTAAAATTGTTGTTATTTATATCTAAGTAAAAACAAACTGTTAAGAGCTCTCGGCTTTTATATAAGCTAAATATGATCGAACTGTACGAAATGATTTTTATGCACGTGATGCATTGATTTCCGAATTTCGTCGTAAACATATCACCGTTCCGGTACAATTTACATCGATCATCTACTGGAATTCTTTCGCTCGAGGTTAGGGAAAAAGCGAGCGGTTCGAAATTCACGCTGGAACGAGGTTTGTAAAAAACAGCGGTGTCAGAGAAGTTTGTTGGCTAACAAATAGCTCATCGCACCGATCGTGCCACGCCGAAGTCATTGTGACGGGGGCCATTAACCATTAGAACGGCCCGAAAAACGTAGAAAGCGAGAGAGTCTGAAACAGGAAAAACGGAGAAAATAGATCTGGCAGCTAATAAACAACGCTCCTCTATTCATAGGTTTTCGTGTCGTGCGATTGTACGACGCGATGAAGAATAGACGATGGAACGAGGAAGAGAGAAAGGTTGTCGCGAATACGGAAGAAGGATTGAATCGTACCGGAGGTACCCCAGCTTTAAACAGTGTAATCAATCTTCCCTTAATGAACTCTTAATTATTTCGAGGACGCGGTAGAACGGGAAAGGCAACTGCCCGTATAATGGAGGCGCAAAGTGCGCGCAACCGGAGCTATACGCAGCCTGCGGTGAACCGGTTGTCGGTGTAGGAAAAGAGCTCGCGGTCTGGAGGTGGTGCTATTAGATAAATATGGGGAGCAACAGCGCCACGAGGGAAGCGAGGGAAGCGACGGAAAATGGAAATAAAGGGCCACTCTGCAAGTTCTCGCTCTCGCGTAGCGTCCCGCCAGGAGCGAACAGAGCCTACGTTTTCCGCCACAAGGTCCCCGCCGTTTCGTTGACGTCTCGGCACATAAAAAAAAAGAAAGGGCCACGTACCGAAACGAACGACGGCGACAGTTAGGTTCCGTGAGGATGATCTTATCCCACATCGTTTGCTTTAATCGTCCTCCGGAAATAACTCATTACTCGGCCATGGAGATTTGAGAGGGGAGGGGGGTGTCGATGAAAAATATTTATTGGCGCGATAAGGGGACGGGTCTGGGTATTGGAAGCGGTTCGCTGAAATATCGTTGCCGGGACGCATATTTCTTTCGTTCGAGAGATATATTCCCACGATCCACAATAAATTTACATCGTATGTTCTCGCGTTTCTGAAATTAGAGGGGACGAACGGACAATGATTTCGTCGGCTTGTCCACATTTCAAGAATGATTACGCAATTTTCAACGCGGGCGGATCGTTCCGCCGATCGTGACCAAGGGGTGGAAAAAATGAAAAAGAGAAAAAAAATGAAAAAACATTGCAGGCTCGGGTCACGAACGGCTTATAATATACACCGTAGAAATTACACGGGCTTCGCGACGATATAACTTCGAAAATTACGCGAGTAGGGTACCGAAAGTTTCCACGCGATCTAACTACTACGAAGTCAGTCCACGGTGCGGCCCTTATTCACCGCCCCCGTGGGACTTGGCTACAACCACTATTATCTTGGGGAGGGTTGGTCCCGGCTTACCCAACGTGCCGACGAAAAAGTCCTCTTTAATACAACGAAATTCACTGAGATCCATTCCCCCTGATACATCGTCTGCCGTTCAATAATACATTTCACTCAATAGGTATGCTTCTCTGTTACACTAGCCAGCGGTATTTTCATAATGTTTTTTGACCTATAAGAAATATTAAAAATTTGAAGGACAGTTCTTTGAATGTTTCACATCATTATAGTGATTTCAGTGTACCTACCAAGCAAAAATGTACGTTGTCTCAAATTATTTAGCAAAGGAAGTTCTTAAATTTGCTTATTAGTTTATGACTCTGTAAAATGTTTGTATTTAAATGGTCTATAATAATATAAAAATAATAATAACAATAATAATAATAATAATGTAATATAAAAACAGTGTGTTAGAGTAGGTACGTTCTACTGAAAGGAGGCAGATATAAAATTGAAGACAGAAGTAGGTACTGGTGCATACAAGATTAATCATTAATATTGAAGTAATAAGGAAAGAATAATGTTTAGTCCTGAGATACTTAAAAAATCCGTTTATATTGTTGCGAGTATGGTAGGACCACCGAATAGAATATTGGATCGACGCTCGATCTTCGCCGACATGAAGAATATTGAATTACTAGAAGTTCGAGTTCGAAACGTTCAAATTAAATAATTATTTATTATGTTGTTTATTATTAATGTTACTGTCGCCATGGTTACCGTTATTACGGTTAAATAAATTAATTCTAAGTAACGAAGAGGCACGGAGTCGCAACAATATCATTAAAAATTATAAAACTTATTATGGTCTGTAAAAGTATCGTTCTAAATGTATTAAATTTAAATAAACGACATTATTATGAATTTACTTAATAAAACGATTTTTGACAAATATTGTTAAATACAGTGTACAGTTTGCTCGTATGATTTAATTTATTGTATAATTGGTTGTATTAAATCGTTAAAGCAATTCACGAAGCACTGAAAATGCACTGTTCCATATTAAATTGCTCGATTATCTTCTATGTCTTCGCGGCATTTTAATACAATAGAGTCGATTTGAACATTCTGTCAAGCTGCTGGTGCGCAATTACTCATGCTTGTTGTTCTATGCTCAGAAAATGCCTCGCTAATCATCATAGTCACTCCAAAAAGTTGCATAAAGTGTTCCGTGATGCATGGCGAGGGAGAAAGGTGGAACAGCCAGGTAGTGTATTGATAAGCACGAGCCGGTGAACTGTTTGCTTGCCAATAAATCCGCTTCAACGCTTTGGTCGGCAATATTGACATTTCTGTGAAAGGCGAAACCGCGAGGTCGATGTAATACCACGCGATTAAAGATCAATCTACAAACGTATGTTTTTCGTATGTGTAAGCGTAGGAAATAAATGTGCGTTCTGCCGGAAATCATTCAAAGGTATCAAAGGGGAAAATTTTGTTATGGATAAGGATTAATTAGAATTTAAATTTCATAGAATTCCGCGGGTATTTGTACAATTCTTGTCTCGTGTGTCACTTACCATATAGAGGTTTATGGAAATTTCTTTGGTATTTAGAAGTAATTTATACAAGACGTCGCGAATTGTTGCTGAACAAACTTGAAATTTTGTCTTCTTTTAATTAATTTTGTTTTCTCATTTAGTTTAGCATGTAGGTACGTATGGTCCTGACAATCGACCATCCAACAGCGGTACTTTTTAAAACACTTCAAACCTCCCAATTAACTACGTGCCTAGTTTCTGAACCCTGGATTATACCGTAATTATACCGTAAACGACAAATCGCACATGTGCACGCCAAATTCTGCAAAACCGTAAAACTCGTCAGGACAACACCACCATAAACCACCCGGTACCCCCGTACGCATCAACCCTCAGATGATCTTATTCCACCAGCCTCTCCTACTTGTACTCGCTCATCCTTCACCACTCTTCTTCTTACTCACTCCAATATTCTTAACAACAGAACCCAACAACCAATTAGAGACTAGCAATGCCTAATTTTCCACCAAACCTTCCACCTCTTCCAACCAGGCAAATCAACTAACTCCAACACGATTTTACACACCCGACTAGAAGCTCAGAAACCAATAGAGACATTCGAACTCGTCAGACCATATCTGTAATCATCTCAGTGGAAATATACCATCCTGTTAAACCACCGGATTCCAGTGCAAATCCTTTACTTCCGACGGACCGTTTCAATCAGCGTTCTCGACGTTAATTCGCCGTGTGCGCAGTTCGACAATCGCGGACTCGATCTACCGTCATCGCGCCGCCAGTTTGTAGCTGTAGATCTTATGGAACAGGCGGTGTGTGGAGACGTTTCTCCCAGTCGCTTGGGTTTTTGATAACGGCCGCTAGGTAGCGAGTGTTTTCGCAAGCGGTAATTAAAGCCTTTGGCTACTTAAGGGGCTGCGCCGAGGAGCAACCCAGGCGTCTGGGGTAAGGGTTGTCTACCGTCAGCCGCACTGTCGAGTCTTGGTAGACGATTCCCGAGACGAAACGCCATCTTTTTGATCCGCCTACATACCAGACAAAACAATGTAAGTTACACTTATTTAATCTATTGCAAGATATAGAAGAAGCAGATATTTAATGCAAAGACGAATAAACTTAATTTGCCTTTTGTAGTAAGAATTATATGAAGTAATATACAGTGAATACTATCCCTGTTTGTATGCCTCTGATTGTGAGTTAATGTACATTTAAAAAGTTGTCGACTCTACTAGAAAATATATTATAAGCTAGAACTGGAGAAAGCTGTACGTGTGTAAACTTACTTTTAGCTTGGGAACTTTTTGATTTCTTTCTATTATTAAAATAAAATCTGTACATTCTCATACCTGCAAATATATGCACTTTATCAGTGTTACGAAATACAGTTCTTTCTTGCCAACTTGTAATTCCTTGTTGCAAATTGTAGATAAAAGTTTACGTTGTTATTACTACGCTTGTGTTTTACATTTTCTCATAATCACCACCTCATACAAAATTATGTGTAGTCTATTGTAAGAGTAACCGAAAATCATAAGCAAAGTGAACCTTTTTGAAAAAGAGAAAGTGAAGTAGAGTCGTCGTTCACTACTTTCATAATCCATTATTTCCACTAATGTTAATAGTAGACAAATTTTTATACCGTCGATGCTTTCTTTTGATCAGTCTTACTACTTTACTTACTGCTTAGTGCAACAGTGAGTCCATTTTCTAAGATGATAACATTTACTTCAACATTAAGAGCAATATTTTTTCAATCATAGATATTTACACAAACAAGTCGAATAATACGAAGCAAGTTTAAGAGTAATTGCAAGTTAAGAGTACTGTACGATGTAACAGAACTAACAGGAGAATTCTTACTACAAAAAAAGGTAAAACTTACGTAGATGTGATGATCTTGTCCTTGGTATATGTTGGCAAGGATAATCTTGTGAGTTCATTTCTAAAGGTTATAGCCGTCGCATGTTTTTTATTAAAAAGTTATGAACACAACAATTCTTGAATTGTCTCTAACCAACACCGATCAGTATAATGCTTCAAATTTGGTTACAGACAGTTTAAGAAAAATGACATCATTTCTAAGTTTGGGTTAGTATTTTTAACCCTCCGACTACGGTACTGGAGTCATTCCAGACCCGTCACGACAGCGACACGTACGCCTACAGTGACAGAGTCAGTGGTGGAAACAAGCGGTCCCGTAAGCGGCATCCACACTGTGACGAAGTTGTCCGTGTAAGTCGGAACGTGACCGAGGTTTGTGACATTGTATGGAAACGGCCGGGCTGAGACGCCGCAGAAATATTGACTTACGTCTTCGGCTCACTTCCTATTTTTGTTTGACTCGCTGCACAGTGGGGTATTTGACCCGAAAAGCTGGTCAAACCTATTTTAGAATTTACTCGATCTTCAAAATCTCATAACTTTGTTACTATTCATCCGAAGTTGATGAAACAAAAATCATTTTAAAGTTTGCACTTTCTAGTTTTTTATTTTATCAGAATGGTTGTCCAGAGGGTAAAATTCACCCTTTAATAGGAGTGTGTCAAACTGTACTTTCCCTTGATGTTCGTCAAGTGCTACGGAGTGCAAACAATATTTATTTGCAATTTTGATATATACCACCGGAAAGTATGATCGTTTGTCTTTAAAATAAACCAAATCTCATCGAAGAATGTTGTTTAACAAAGATACAGCCCTTTAAAGGAAACTTATATTTTACAAATGTTTTGTGTACGGTAAGAAATGTGTACATATACATATGGTATAATACATACATATAATAGAAGGTCATCAACGAACCCTAGTCCCAATAAAGTTAATACATGCTAAAAACTTCAATCATCAGGAATCGACAGACGAAATTTACTTAATAGGTTAACAATCAACTGACAGTGATGGATGCATGCGGATCGATTGTATCTACGATCATAAACATTCTGATTTATGGTATATAATATATAAAATAATATATATTTTAAGAATATTTTTCATTTGCAATATATAATAGAATTAATTTTGGTTAGAAAATGCTGTGCAAGATTCTTCATTAGACAGTATTTCTTACTTATGATATATCTGTCGTTGATCGACCTATCATCCACGCCTCAATTAACCCATCATCAAATCAACCATATAATATACGCCTATCATATGATTATTTGCCTTCATAACAAGCTAAACTACATCCAAAACGGATGTTTTTTAATGAAGTTATGGTCATTTACAGAAACGCCTGCTTCTTTATGGTTTCGTGTCTTTCGTGCATGGCACCGTAAATGAGTATATCTTCGTTAAAAAACGTCCGTTTTCGATGCAGTTTGGCTCGTTTTGAAGACAAAGAATCATTATTTCTGAAATACATTCAAAATTCCGAACACTGTTGTCTATGAGGAACATCTATTCTCAAATATGAACAAAATTTTACAATTTGAAGGCCCTTTTTATAAGGGAAGATTTTACCTCTTGGACACCGGTTAAATACAATCGAACGAAGGGATCAAAATGTAGAAGGTTCAAACTTTAATTTTCCTTTTATTTAAACAAATTCTGACGAATATTAACAAAGTTATGGAACATTGAATCTCAATAATTCTTCACAAGTGCACAAGTGAGGCGATACTTTTGAACAGAACTGTAGTTTTAGCACCTCTTAGCACCTAACTTTTCAAGAAATATATAAAGCAATGTCCAAGGATAAAAATATATCAAAAGTAAAGGGGTGCTTTGCGGTGCAAAAAAGTAATTCAATGATTTGTGCCAAATTACTCTACATACCTTCCTCTATACCCTACATATGTTGTTATTGCACTTCCTTAACACTACACCTGTAATACATCATATTCTTAATATAGGTTTCTTGGCATTTTCTTCGAACACAAAAATTGTTGACATTCAAGCCTCAATTTGTTGCTAAATACTGCTGTTTTAAAAAAACCAAAACAGCAGTTTTCTTTTATTCATTCTTAGGTATATAGGGACAAAGTTTCATTCATTTTGAACAAAGGTAAAATTTGGGGTTTCGGCCAGCTTTTCGGGTCAAAACTTCTGCGGCTCGTTCGAGAAGTCGCGATGGAGGTGCAGAAACAGAGGGCACGATTCAGTTCCTTGAAACGCTCTGAAGCAACAAGACGTGTCCGACAAGATAGAAAATTTATTTTAGAAAGACTGTGTTTTTGAAAGGAACAATAATAAACATACTTAGAAATGCGATTATTGTAAGAGGCATGCTTGCAATAACCATTCTACACAAAATCATTCAATTCGACGCCAGCAAAGTACAAAGGACAACTGCAGTTTTGACGAATTTCACTTTGTTACATAAATAGATTAAAATAGTGAAAACCAACAAAATTGCAGTTGTCCGTTTATATTTTGCTGCGATCGACACAATCTTATAATATATCGGTCAGAGTTCCAAGCTCGAGCACCTTCACTGCGTTCGTGGAATATCGGTGTTGGGTTAGAAATGACTCCGGCACAGTAGTGCGTGCTTCAGTTGTCGGAGGGTTAATCCAGTCACCAAACCGATGTTACAAGCTCTTTATATCTTATACTGCGTTATCAAAATCTGCCAAATTCGTCCTCGCGAAAGCGAAATTGGCACGGTGAATGTCATATATTTAATGCTTAATAACTTTTAAAGAAATAATGAGAGATGGCAAAAGCCTTTTGGGGCTTGTTCAGACAACATATGACAAGATCAAGTTCATCGAAGCTGTTTCCCCTAAACGTAAGTTTTACCCAAAAAGACTACTTCCATCGCAGTTATATCCGTTAAAGTCTACTATTTCATTGGTAATACTTAGAGGTTCATGCTTAATATTTGATGGGTGAGTAGGGCCGCTTGATTTAATTAGGATTCTTCATATTCCACCATGCATTCTTAACCGTTCAAGGTTGCAGATGGCTGCGGAATGTTTACAACGCACCAGAGTTTGCTCAAGAATCCCTGCTACGAATCTATCGAACTATTTCCAGTTTTCATATTAGTATTGAATAATCCATGTGCCACTGCAAAAGGGGAGAGAAATGTGAAAGATTAGAAGACACATTCAAGAATGATCTGGATTTCCATAATAATCGGAAGCTCAGAAACTTTAAAGAAGGCAAAAGATGGAAAGCCTTAACACGGCAAGATTGATGAAGTGGGGAAAGTATTACATTATATGTATACATTTGAACTGACCATTAATCGATTGTCTATTTTATTTATTGTGCAACTTTCGAAAATGAATATCAAATCCTATTGATTAAAATTATTAATAAAGTAAATTAAATTTCCTCAAGCTTCTTGGATCCAAATTAATTTTAAAAGCCAGAACTTTATGTACTATTGCCATATGGATCACTAATATCCCTCTAAACGCGTAATGCAATTTGATCACAAAATGGTTAATTGACATCCGAAAGATTATACATAAGTACCCATAAAATATAGAATGTAATTTTTGGACAGTAGGTCTAACAGAGTTGAGGTTACGTCCTCAAATTTCAACCCCCAATTACATACATGTATCAAAGATCCATAAATAAACGGATGAACGAATTAAAAGAGAATATTGCTTGTACTTGCAAGGTGTCCAGTACTAATTAACTCGAGAATTTGAAAGAAGGAAGATAACAGAGAAACGGTGAACTATCCCTACACATAATCTTGGATCACTTAAGTTCCTTTTATCGCTCGCTTTGGAAACCGATTTTTCTCTGTTAATGAGAACACTCAGAGAGTTCGATACGGAAAAGACGATGTCGACTTGCCGAAAACAGCATTCCGCTGGTCCGAAGGGAGAAGGAAAGAGAGAATGGGATTCGAACGACAATGAGGAGGGATGAAAAAAATTGACGGCCGTTTTCGTTCCATGATGCTGACCCAAATTTCACCGCAGAGTTTTCGCACCGTTGACGCAGCAAACGTTTTCCGTATCCCTTTTGCATCTCTTCTCCGTCATTCCGCTCCGCTCCCGCGACCGCGATCTTTTGCTGATTTCAATGCTGATAAAATCGAATATCCCGCCGGACGGTAATTCTCCAAATGTACCGACGCGATTATGATAACGCTCTTTATGGCCGACCACAGTAAAACTCAGACGTCTTTATAATGCGGAATTCATGATGTCTGAGCAAACCACAATCGTCGAACTTCTCAACGACGGAAGGGGGAAACAACAAGGGCGGGGAGGCCCCCCCCCCCCCGGTCACGTTTTTCTGAGCTAGTCGTAGAAACTTCACAAGTCGGAAATCTAATGGGATCGCGTTTTAAAGCGCGGATCATTTGCCAGGAAGTATGTTGAACTAATCCATGATTTTTGCGTTAGCTAAAGTCATCAAGGTAATAGTTTTTCTCCGTACAGTTTTATAATAAATTCATTACACTTGAAATATTAAACAATTGCACATGAAATGAGCGATCTTACTGACAGTGATTTTTTATGTGAAAGTTATGAATAAAAATTATTAATTAATAAAAATTCCTTTCGTTGTTACAAAATTACACGGTGTACTCTACTCGTTTCAAGGTTCTATCTAATATAAAAATAAAATGAATAAGCAACGAAGTTAATTAATGCAGAGATGTTGGAAACCTGGCGAGTCAAGAACACACCGATGCATGGGCGTAGCCAGGTTACCAGTGTTATCAGTCAGGGGCAACAATATTAACACATCGATTGCCACAGTAAAAAAGGCCGTACGTAACGGGACACACTTTATTTTGTTTTTAAAGTCATAAATCGTTGAAACTGTATGCGCTTTGTTAACAGAAGCTGTTAGCCGTCTTTCAAATTATACTGCAATATTAAACATTATGTAAAAATGTTGTAACTCTGGGAAGGGAGGGGGGGAGGCAAAATTCAATTTCTGTTTTGTAGGGTAGGGCAAAAGCCACTTTTTTCCGTCCAGGGGAGGGGGGCAAGTACCCCCTAGCCGATTGTTTTCAATTTATGAAATGTGTCCGTGAAATTCTTTTTCCTGCTCCTCGAGGAAAACGTAGTTTCTGCTTTCTATCTCGAAGCAATGGATATCCTGGCAGTAAATTAACGGAGCCCCCGCTTCGGTGAAACTGCACGACGGTTCGTTTGTTGCACTTCTGCAAAGCACGTGTTTTCCTAGAACGCTGGTTTTTTTTTATCTAAATCTTGTTGCTGCAGTGGGAGTGAACTTACAATGTAACGATGGGAAACTACTTGGAGGTAGAGGAAGCCGTTTCGGAAAAATTCTGTCAGTGGTTACCAATCGGACGAAAGAGATGTTCAGTTCACGGGAGTATTACGCAATGCTCTAATGGTACGTACAGAATAACGGATATGCGGCTGCTGCTGTGCAAGCGTTTGGCTACGTAAAACATCTGATAAATTGAAAACAATCGGCACCTTTTGGGGCCACGAATTTTCCTAACGTAGGAACAACACATTCGATTAAAAATACATTAAGTGATCGTGTCGGCTGATCAGTGTTAGTGGTCGTGTAGTGAAGTGAATACGTATTCGGTGGAATAACCCGGACGCACTTGACGTTACAACCCTTAACTTCGGCTGGTGCCGTACACCTGCGATCACCTGCGGCCAAGGCGCTACCCTACCATAAACCGTTCCGTCCGTCGATGACCAGGATTGGTCCAGTGACCTAGTGACACAGATTTGCAAAATCCAGGTTAATTTTCGAAATGGTGAGTCCTAATCAGTTTATTGCTGATTAAATTTTTCTTCGACTTCTTGAAGAAACTTATTCATTATCAGTGACATTGTTGCCCGTTATTAAACTATGAATTTTTATGCCAATACCGAACTACGATCACTTCTCGTTCATTCTCTGTTACATTACCTTTTCGTTAATACGTTATTTGAAACGGAAATTTACAAATTCCTTAGCCTCTCCCTAGAAATAATTATTAGTTTCCATGTTGTTTAAAAAAGTAAATGTGCATTCGTCTTTTTACGTTACACATAATTTTCCTACATTTATGCTTCATTTTATTAATCTCTTTAAATAACAATCGACAGATCATAAAAAGCATGATTTTATTTGTAACGTCTTTTTTGTTCGCTATTATACGTAGTTTTCTGCGATGCATGCTGACCTACTTGTTCGGAGCTTCGTAGTACAAGCGTAGCGCGTAGCCACCGCTAACGCGGGAACTCGGCTGGCAAACTCGCGCTCTGATTTGTCCCGGTTTTTCGTTAATATCTTGGTAACGAAGCCTCGGATTACATTTTTGCTGAGGAGCAACATTTTCGTTACATCCTGTATGTATATTATGTAGTATTACGTGAAGGTAGAATGACCATAGGCCCTTAATTGGAGTTTGTATAAAGTAATGCGATGATGAGTAAGATATTTGGGAACCGTCTGATAAATAAAAGTTATCAGGCTAGCACTCTATCGATTCATGACTGACAATTCATGACTAGGCTAGTCATCCGACAGAGAATCAATCTCACAAGGGAACATTTTGTACTTTTACATCGTAAAATGAAAAATCTGGTGTGCGTTTTGTAGTCCACCGAACCCCTGCTAAAAGTGAAAACCTGTAGGTGTCCGTTTTTAGTTTAACCAAGATCAAATCCATCAAAGTTGTTCTCAAAAATATGAAACTTTAACATTTTTACCACAAGCTATCCAAGAAACTTGAATTATGATCAGCTGGTATCGTTATGTTTGTGAACAACAAATAATTCTTGTCAGTCTTCCGTTTCGATATTTTTTTACATTTTCTAGTTTCGAGTTGCATCGACATGGAAGCGAATCAGATTTTTTGCGGTGGAAAAATAAAACCGTTTGGTAGGCAAATGTACGCCTAAAGGGTCGGAAATATTTCGCTTACATGGAAACAGCGAGTCCACATTGAACAATGTGCTTTTAGCCTGGTCGAATAAAATGTTACGTCAGCCATCGAACGTTCATCGGAAACCCGGCCTCGTTGGCTGACGGATACCGAAGCTGGTCTGCTAGCCGATAACGAAATTATCTTAATCCGGGGCCGATCGATTGACAGTTAGTCGATTGCACAGCATTGGTAGATGGCTCTGAGTTGTGTGGACTGACGGCCAGTAGCGTGTCCATTATGCGATACACATGAAATCGATGTGTATTTTGATGCCCCGAAGTCCACGATAATGTCCCTATTGAAAGACCGGCAGTCGAATTTCGTGCCAAAGGCGCCGCAAACTAAAACGCACTGCGTCGATGGAATGAATAGTTCATAAACGCAGTATCCGTCTAATACATGTGCTGTAGGCGTAACTTGAAAACTATAAATTTACGAATCTTTAAATATTTCATTTACATATACAAGAAATTATATGCGTTAAAATTCTACGAGGGAAAAGATCTCTTGAATAATTGTTGCATCATACGTTTTCACTACAACTGTTTCTTGTAGTCTTTAGAAAGCATCATAGAAGTTTAGAATACATACATATTTTACAATTTTAAAGCTTTATTACTGTAAAATGGCAAGCAATGTAATGGAACATTCTTGGTCTATAAGGATTCATCTAACAATCTTTAAAATATTGAGAAATATTAATAAAACCCTATACCGAATACCATCTCTGTAACCATTATGTGGTCAAAAAGTTCGTAGGTTTTTTGGCGATAGTTGTCTTCGGGCGCTCTGAACCGCAACTAATTTTAACTAAAATCTTGGAAGTACATGGTTATTTGATAGCTAACATTTAATCGTACATTATAACCAAACAGTTTGAAGACCGGGTTTGTTTTATAGCTTTGGCATATTTTTAAAAATGGACATTCGAGAAGAGTATTTTCGGTACATATCGCTGTTTTATTTTAAAAAAGGAAAAAATGCGGCGTATATTTGTAAAAAGTTATGCAACGTGTACTGAGAGAATTCCATCAAAGGTTCCGTGTACCAAAAGTGATTTGCGTAATTTTGTTTCGGGGATTTTTTCCTGTCGGCTTGTCTGGCCGGCTACAGGAGTTTCACAACAACCAAATGAAGTGTTTAATCGACAATAATTGTCATTACACAAGCGTGGAAAAGTGCAGAAATTCTTCAAGTATCGAAATCAAGGATAGAAAACCATTCTCATTAATTTCACTACCTATATCAGCCGGCTTAAAAACAGCGCAAACTTTTTAGCCAAACCAATACATGTATTGAGTGTGGAGAAAATGCTGCTCGTGGTCTCTAACAAGACGGGTATTAATATTTCTTACACCAACTCGTAATTAGTTTTGGAGGACGCACTTATATAGGGTGTTTCCGAAATCATGGTACAACTGAAAAAAACGCGATTCCTCGCGTAAAAGTAAGTCGACAATATAGATTAACTTCTTTTCGTGCGATACATCGTTTCCAAGATTATCGAATTTAAAAATCTGCTGGTTACGCGTAAGACTGAACAGCGTCTGTTCATTACATTCCGTTTCTACTTATGGCCACTACAAATACGCGTTTTAGATGAATCTTCAAACTCGATTTACTCCAAAACAAAGCTCCATATAACGTAATTTTAGTTGACATTTTCGACTTACTTCTACACGAGGATGTACTTCCCTTCCGGTTGTGCCACGATTTCGCAAATACCCTGTATAGAGTGTAACGTTCCGACACCGCATTTTGGATAGATGTTATAATAAACCGTAAAAATTAGTAGGGATTAAACCATTATAATTTATGAGTAGTAACATACAGCGATCGTACGCTCAATGGGCGTGTATCACGTAAAAGAATGTTAAAATGACATGGAATATGAAATTATGACCGTTACAATCATACATAATTACGGAAGAAGACAATATTACTTTGTTTGTTTCCCGGAATGGATAAAAATGCAGGATGAGTATTGTAACAGGACGACTTGAAATAACTGGTAAATTATTTGTTAACAGAAAGAGGAGTAGAAATAAAAACAAACATAGTGACGCACCTAGATATAGAGATCAGAAAGTTATAACAGTTAAATCTGAAGAATCTAACACATAACGCTTCCGGGGGATGAAGATTACCAAGGCAAATTTTATTCGTAAGAGAATGCAAGAGTATAAGAACACCAAGATTATAATACTACTATTCAATAAACAAAATCTAGCAAATCATTCTTGCTCCGTCTTCTAAAAGTTATGTCTTTTTTAATGAAGTAACTCCTTCAGTATTACACGTACCAACCATAACTTTTAACAGCATGTAACTGGGTGGCAGCACCAGGCTGTTTTTATTTTAGGCTGCAGCAATTGTTTACAACCAAGAAAACCTGGAGTCCATTTTTAATTTATAGAGGTTCCTATTCCAAAAATATGTAATAGCAATTTACAATAATACATACGCGCCGATCTTACTCTATATTGCGTACGTTGACCGTTTAACGAAAAGAATTTATTTTACTAAAACAATCAAAATAAACCTTTCACTCGATTCTATTTAAAAGAACCTCGTTGAGTTAATCGTGCTCACAATAGTAGTGATTTAATTGTTTTGTAACTAATTCAGACCACACTAGAATACTATGATCATCTATGGTTTAAGTGAATAATATATGAGTAAGTGGATACATCCACCTGTAACTCAGTTATCAGGACCGATTGTGAACTAATGATGATAAGAAATGTTTCAAACAACTAGAAAAATCAAACAAGTTATTTAATCAGAGCAGAATATCAAACGTAGTCACACGTAAAGTATTCAAGATCGTATTGTACAAGAAATTAATAACCTATTAGTATGTAAACGCAGGGCAGTAATCAATAACCTTGTGTTCGTTCTATGAGCTATACTTATTGGATTATGAACCTTGACGATTCGTCGAAAACATCATTTCCATTCATGGCGACTGAGTGACATAAAATAAACCTTGATGAAAATAGATAACATACATATTCAATACAACAGCAATCTTCAAACAAAAACGATGCTCGAGGATGATTCACAGAAGGAGGTTAATTGAAGTACTCGTTCCAGTTTTCCAGTACGGAAACTATGTATGTACATTAAACGCTGTTAGAACAGAATTCGCAAAGACTTCTTACAAGGAGACGTTAATTGATAATACAGAACAGTTTTTGAGAGGAAGATTTATAATTTTATAATTACTCTTTCTCTGCTCAGATAATCTATATTTAATAACTTTCACTACTGCTGGATTATACTAAACCAATGAATGATAGAGCAGTTTATAAACGATCTGTACTTGAAACACTACTGTAATTTCTTTGAATATCTTAATACTTTATTACGGAGCATGTTTAGAAGAATTGATTTATATAAAAAAAAGTATTTTTATTCCATAGTATTTCAATATCATTAATACAAGAACATAATTAACTTTCAAAACTCAGAAGTTTCTTGACCTACGAAAAAACTGTTACTGCTAAGTTAATAGGCCACTGCATACTAAAAAACTTCTGTGAATATACTTTTCTGATATCTCTAAAAAGACACCGTATATGTAGCTGCGTTGCACAACTGCACGGCCAAGTGGTGGGCAAATCCCTCGGGTAACTGGTCACCGATTCCTACACGGTTCCTGGAAATTTAGCCCTCTACAACCCCGACTCGTGCAGGAATCGAATATATACTGTTGTTGCGTCGATTTTACTAATCGACGTCGTGTCGCACGCCAAATTAAGATTGTGCGACAGGTGAAAAATTTATTTTAAAATAATTGACGACTCGGTGAAGGTACTATGTAAAATTTATTTTCTGCAAGATATGGTTACGATTGACTGGTTTGATATCGAGTCTTTTCGTGTCGTGCGAATAACTCCATATATAGGTTTTGTCAACAATCTCTTACTCTGACTGTAAATCGCGAGCTGACGATAGATCGCTGGTTTGAAATTCTTACTGGGCCATTGGCCTTTTGTTATTTGGTGATCTATCGGTCAGCTGTCGATACAAAACAGTGCACTCACACACGCAATCATACCGGACACATACGGCTGAACTGAGCGACTGACCGCCGAAATGTTTTCATTTTGGGTCTTTGACACGTCGCTCGGTCAGCTGCGCCTGCAAAACATACCTAAGGTTGCGGACGACAATTTTCGTAATATAGGACGGAGTTTCGCTGTTCCGGCATATAATTATACGACGGAACAACTGTATTTAAAACTTCCTCAGTGTGTTTAATATTTACGAAACTACTAAGATATAACAAAATAAAATATACTCCACACAAAACGAACCAAAAAAATACTATGTGAAATAACTAAAATCCGTAAAAATATAAATTATAAATCTTTATTTCATTTAGTCCTTCAGATAATATGACTTTAAAAAAGCACAAAATGTTCGCTCAACGATTACTTAATCTTATTCTTATTTTAGATACAGAATTGCCTAGAAAAGAAAATATACCCTCTTAGTGCCTATTGAACTTGATTCTTTTGTTGATTCTTTTATTGGTTGCTTCAAATACTAAAAATTCCTCTTTCAGTGTCTTCGAATCATTGTTAGAAAAAATTCGAAAAGGTGCAAAGAAACATGTTTTTTGCGTGCAGAAGAAAATATAATAATTTTAAAGAAAAAAGGTCCAAATAAAAAATGTAAGTATTTTTAATACCTATAAAGTGAGCTATAGTACCTATGTTAAAATCGGTGCACATGTTAAGTTGCAAAAGAACTAAAACTGTCAAAGAAGGCTTTTTTTCAATTGTTTAATAGTCAGAGAAATTTGAACAGAGAGCTTTGAAATTTTAGAAGAATATGGCCTCCAGTGTGATTCAAATGTGTGCGAAATTTCAAAAGTAAATATTTGTCCCTTATTACAAAAAGCCATTAATTTATCTTAAATGCATTACCGGACAAATTAATTTCTCTATCTTTGGCAGTTTAGACAGCAAGAAGCGCGGGTATTTTTGACTGTACGACAGTTGTACAATTATCATGTAGGCTTCCAGATGAAATGAATTTTTAACATTAAACCACCGAAAAGTAGCTTCAAAGAATAGGTATATTTTTTTCACGCAAACAATTTGAATAACATTTTCACTTTTTATCATAACAAATTGCCGTATAGAATATTCGATAACTGCTATTTGTCTAGAAATTTTAAAGCGAAATATTTTACTCAAACTTAATTAGAATTCGAGATAATTTTTCTTCTTTTTAAATCTCTGTAGCGTCAATTTTTAACGTTGACAGTTGAAATTTGGAAGAAGTCTGGAAGAAGAGTTAAATTATCTGTTCCATAATTTTCGAATTATATAATCCATTCAATGGTTTCTTTTATAAAGATCCTAAAATTCCGGTATGCAAACAGGACAGCGCACAGCTGGATTGGAGTGGAGAGGCCCGCTACGCGAACGAGCTCGGGTCGCCTGAAATTGATCTCGTGTGTTATATCTGGCGGACCCGGAAAAATGTAGGTTTTCCGTGCAACATATTAACGTAGAGTGATGAATTGTTTTTTATTTTGGAGTACCTGGACAAGATATTAACAAATAGCGTCACCAATTTTGTAAAAAAAATTAGTTTAAGCCCGAAATTTTTAATTCTTCGATTTTTCATGTTTTAAATTCACTCATTTTGTTTATTAAGCATAGATGGTATTTAAGTTATAAAACAGAGACAAATTTGAAAACTGCACACTTTTAAAATGGGAAGACCAAAACTTGTTTTGTTGGATTTACATTTACATAAATTGCATGTATATTTAACACTTAATAATTATAGTATTAAGATACATATATATGGGCAATCTCAACGCAGTACATACCAAATAGGGACAACCAAAGGCTCAAAATGTTGCTTCCCTTGTAATTTCATTCTTCTTACATATAATCTATTCTAATTGAAGACTTCGAATACACTTTCGAATAACTTTCGCCAGCACGAATACACGTATTGCCGAGCGTCGTACACGAATGAATTTAAGAGATTCTTCCGATGAAAATGAGTCCAAACGCGACATCACAGGCTATTTTCAATAATATATCATTTTTACCAAAATATTACCTATATGTAAATACAAATTGTTCTATTACACTCGAGTTTGGACTCATATTCATCGGGAGAATCTATTTAATTCATTCGTGACACTTTCATTAAAGTATATTGAAAAATGTAAAAGTTTAAATTTTCATTTATACATGATTGCTTACCTGCTTCCATTGTATGCCGATAGATGGTCGCTGGTCTTTGACGTGGGCGCTCGATGCTCAGCACCGCGTTTATTCGTGCTGGCAAAAGTTATTCGAAGGTTCATTCGAAGTATTTGAAGTTGTATAAAGCAAGTTCTGTTCTTTCATTTTGAAAAATGTGGTCTGCTTTGCATTTGACGGGAAAATCATTAATTCGTGTGAAATTTGACAAAATGTGACTTGAGCAGCCATCTTGTGTGTTTACATCGGCGTCTGCCTCAATCGCACACTTTCTCAAATTCCAATTCTCTCAACGTATGGTGTTTATTGGTGTTTGTACGGACAAGCCGCCCTGCAGTGAAGTTACCCGAGAGTTCTATACCTGCGAAAACTTCACTTGTTCAATTTTCGAGGCGTATTTTGGTATTTACGAAATCGATTGTCTCTCTCGTGCATCGCGTACACATATATGGTTACCGTTGCTTGTGTGAGCGCACGGACACAGCTCATGGCCCACAGAGTCTGGGTTAGGTCTGGATTAGGTAAAACCATTGTCCCGCGAGTGGCGCATTCGTATGGTTACAGTCGCGATGACCCTCGCGTTGCCCGCGGGGCAACCGAGCCGAGGAGGTGGTACTGGGGGTACCACCTCCTTTCGCTGTCGGCCCACGAGAAGACAGCGTCGAGAGGTGACCCGTCGGCGCTGTAGGTAGGAGGTGGAGAGACGGCATCACAGCCGTCCCGGGAAGGGGGGAGCAATCGCCCCCCTCCAGAGAAGAGCCCTTCCCTTGAACACCTATAGGGGAGGGCAATGGACGGGGCTGGTCGCGGTTATGCTAAGCGATCCCGTCACCGGGGAGTTTTTAGTGGGTGAAACCCCACATTGGCCATCTCCATCGCCAACGGAGGCGGTGCACCTTTCCAAGATTTTCCACAATAAAAAAAAAACAGGTTAGGTAAAACTAATACCGTAAGAGGGCGCGACCTACTCTAAACCCGTTCTTTTCTATCATTAAAATCAATACCCCGCTGTAGAAAGATTAAATTCCATGGCGACGGATTCATTTATGGTCCGACGTGGCTCCTAGGGGAGGTGATCGACGAACCCGGCCACGTCCCTCCTAGAACGGCCTCCCCATGTACCTCTATAGGAGCACCGGTGCTCCCTCCTTATCCTCGGGGACGGGGGGTGGTAGCTTGAAACGGGTAAACAGAAGGGGGGGGGCTCTTGAAACATTCGGGACCCAGGCAGGTAAGGTTACGGGGTTGAAGTAGGCGATCCAGCTTTCTCTCGTTGAAGTCAATACGACGAAGGCACCCCCTTTATACAGATCCGGTCTGTGAGAGAAGACAAGCGTGAGCAGGTACTCAGCTTTAGGAGATGAAGGATCGGTTGCCCCGATGTACATAACTCCTTTCACTAACATACTAGGTAGGGATGGGACGATTCTAGTGACTTTCCGATCTCCTAGGAGTACTGCCGAACCTCCGTGCAGCCCGGGCCTAAAAAAGTTGGACTGGTACGAAAGTTGGGGGAAATACAAGCCCCGTGTCATGCCCACCTTAGTCACACGCGGCTATGTGAAAGCTAATGGTCTTCCAGTGACCGCAGCTAGGGCCTTGGAGGGGGTACCGAAGCTTACCTCTTCCGGGTGAACCGTTCTTCATCCAGTTCACGAATCCGGACGCAAAATTTCTCAATCTCCCTCAGTTTTTGAAAAACATAAGTTTTTGTAAAAACACCCGATTTTGACAAAAAATGACGTGTTACGTGAAAAATAAAAACGCTAGAAAGTTGAATTTTATCTCGAAAAATAGACAGTTCCCTGCATACAACAGTGTATTTAGTTATTAAATTGTGTAACTCTTAATGGTTGTAAATAGCCGTGAAATTTTAAAAAGTAGCCGATGTTCGTATTTTCTGTGCACTATTTTTACATTTTTACGAAAAGTTCTTTACCTAGCACGAATTTGCTACACAGTATCGGATTCTGCAGACATTTGTAAAGAAGAAACCATCCAGAAAAAACACTTTTACATTTTTACATTTCTTACTTTTACATTTCCATCTGGAATTTTTTTCCTCGAAATCCCGGTGACGTGAGTCACGAGCATGGAGATCGTTTCCACCAAGATATATCCAAAACGGAAAAACGGTACCAAGGAAAGGACATGGGCGCAATGCTTACAGACTATTGCTGGATACTTATGAAGAACAAGAAAAATACTGCGTACAACCATCAAGCAAGACGAAAACATTTTTAATTTGTTTACGTGAACGATGTTACAGGTTATTCTTCATATTATATATTACATTTGTTCTGTAGTTTAACAAAATTTTTTAAATATTTATACAGTCAGAATTTTCGGCAATCGAAATTAATCCTAAAGTTTGTAATTATGTAATTAGTATCCAAGAATACATACAAAAAAACAAACATTATACATATGACAAGGGGGTGCCCATTGGACGATACTATCGGTGTCGATTACGCGTAGATACGGCACTGAAGAGTCCAGGTAAGCGAGCAATGGCCGCGTGGTGGTAAAATGCCACGCACAAGTTTCCGACGGATATTTTCTCGACCGTTCGAATTGAAAACCTTCTCCATACTTTTTCTGGAAGGTTCCTTCTTCAAAAATGTCTGCAGAATCCGATACTGTGTAGCAAATTCGTACTACGTAAAAAACTTTTTGTAAAAATGCAAAAAAACTGCATAGAAAATACACACATCGGCTCCTTTTTAAACTTTCACGACTATCTACAACCATTAAGAATTACACAATTTAATAACTAAATACACTGTTGTATGCAGGGAACTGTCTATTTTTTCAGATAAAATTCAACTTTCTAGCATTTTTAGTTTTCACGTAATACGTCATTTTTTGTCAAAATTGGGTGTTTTTACAAAATCTCATGTTTTTCAAAAACTGAGGGAGATTGACAAATTTTGCTTCCGGATTCGCGATCTGAACGAGGAACTCTATAAGGATCTCCCAACGGATATGACAGATCAGAAAAAAAGTTTAAATTTGTTGGACAGTGTATTCTATGTAATAAACGTATTGTGTTAGCGGTAAAATATAGAAATTTAAACCACACTCCGTTGTATTATTGAAGCCTAAAGAAATTCATAAAAAATAACTATCAACCATTGGACTTTGTTAACCACTTTGTAGGACATTTCAATAAATCAACTTATTTCCCGTTTGTTATAATTTTTTCTTCATATTTGTGGGCATTATAAACCGTATTATAATAATTGTATTATTCAGTTCGTTGTTAAAAAATGTTGGTCTCGAAAGGATTAAACGTAAAAAACAAGAAAATAATCATTTTGGTACTACCTGTAAGATTGTCTGTATGAGTAATTTGTACGTAATACACGGATTGCATTCATATTTATTTGTATTATTATCGAAGTCTGGATAGCCAATGTATTCGTATTATTATTGATTTTTCATTCTATTATATTGCGAACAAGCAGACCGTTTGACGTGAACCCAATTTCTATAATTGTCCGACATCCAGGTCACAAATTTGATTCTCAACGAGAAATTATAGAACTGGGCTTGAAAAATAAGGACAAGAATACATATTATCGTACATGAAAGACTGAAATGAAGTACTTGTAATCAAATAAGATATAATCAGACAGGGCAGTGCTCTGGTTCGCAATTATGTTGAATTTAATGCTTACAATTAGATATATTGCGCCTGTTATTTTTGCCACAAAATGTTAGACAAGTATCGGATAAATAAGAGCAAGTGTAGATTTTGCGAGAATCAAATTACTAATAAAATCATGTAAACGAATAAGTTTAGAATATTATAGCTATTACTGCAAGATTATAGTACATATATAGCATTAAGAGTTATGCAGAAAAAATCTTACTCTATCAAAGTTCATATTATACAGGATAACGGTGGATTATTCTTAGTAAAGGAAAACTAGTTGAAAGTTGAGAATAAAATTTTAGCAAGAGCATAAAATTTTATGGAAGTAGCTGTTACCGAACAGGTTCGAATTAATCTATTATTTCCAGTGTTTCCTTTTTGTCAAAATGAATTTCCAAACTTCATTTTTTTCGAAAAATTAGTCCTAGACGAAAAAAATTGCTTCTGCATTTCGACATACTTTCATGCGACAAATGGTTTGTATTTGAGGATTGTATTCGATGAGGTGACATGATTATTTTGAAAGTGGTAGAAAGAATGATCTCCCAAATGAGAGAAACAGAAACTATCGAATACTTGAAGAGCTAACATTTCTCTACTATACCTATACTTCAACAATAAGAACTGGTTATTATCAAGCATAAGAATTGGTTACTAAATCAAATTTTAAGCTATATAGGATTCTCATATAATAACCGCGGATGGATTTACGAATCACTGAAAATTGTGCAGTTGCAAATCAGGAAAGTCGTAGCTTTCCGGCAGGGTAATGAAGAAGTGAGATCATTCGGCCGCGGTAAACGTAGTCTCGAAGTATCAACGAAGATCGAAGACCTTTCTTCTCCCAGGTGGGAGTAACTGTCGAACTTCTCGAAAGATTAATGCTTCCACCGTTTTCTCTTTCTCTAGCCCCCCCCCTTCCTTCCGACAACCAACCATTCCTCCTCCTCCTCTTCCGCTACGCTGAAAACTAATTTCGTAGATACCGTTGAAATCTTTAAAATCTGCGACATATCTATTTCGATAGAATTCGGTGTGGCAAAGTTGCCTATCGTTTAACCGCCTCATACGATTTATACCAAATCGAACGAGTTGTTCGACGGCAGGACAATCATAAAGACTGCATGGGAAGAGTAAAAAAGGAGAACAAGCTCAAACGGTGGAAAGAAGAACTGTAGGCTGCAGGTTATGGGTAGGAGGAGGGGGAGGAGGCGTGCAGAGAATAAAGTTGGAAAGAGATGTAAAGGGAAAAGGAGGAAAAAGGGAGCGACTATAATCGATATTTAAGACTGTTCGCTTCCCAGTGAAAATTTAATAACCAGCTTCGAAGTGTGTGCACGGAGACGACCTACTCCTACTACGTATACACGTGTGAGACTGTCGCGGTGACGCGATGGCGGTTATCGTGCGATATTAAATCTCGATCTGGAATAATTAAAACCTTCCGATGAAGAAAGAACGTCGCGGCCGTTCGTCGGGGGAGGGAGGACAGAGCATCACGTCGAAGCTCATCTCGTAATAACGTGTCTGTCAATTTTACGTCGACGAACATTGGAATCCCTGCCAGTCGTGTCATGTATCTACGAACGAACGATGTCGGATTTAACGATCGATCGTACAACCATCTGGTGTGCATGCCAATGGCACTTCGAACGACTCACTTGCGATAACGCAACGTTTAGTTGACTTCCGAAAAATTTGCATGTGTTCACCTGTTTTAGTAGAAAAATGTAGTTTCAGTTGTCGAGAATGGATTTAGAAATGCCGTATCACAACATTACAAATACTAGTGACATGTAGTTTTCTCCTTCCAGTTTAGTACAAGTTACAATATGCTATCAGCTTTAATTGAAAACGTTTCTTAATACATAAGTACATTTAATGTAAATAATGAATTACTCAGATTTCTGAACACTTTTATGTATAAAAGATTCCATGAAGAAATTAATTTTGCTAATAAGATCGATTGTCATTCATCGCAACATGTGTAAATAGTTGGCGTTATACCATCGCGTCATTTTCAAGTAAAGGATAAAGACAAAGAGTGGGTGTCAAGGAAGCATCAGCGTTCCATTCGTGATTTAAGTTCTATTTGCAATTCTATTACGTTCCATATGCGATTCGAGTTTGACTTATAAGGTAGCATTCGTGACTTACAAACCATTCGCAATTCAGTTACGTTCCAGTTACAATTTCTGCTTGCGTGTAGCAGTAGTGTCACTACCGTACTAATCGTTAATCCTTAATGTTAGGTATACTAACCTTCTTTTTCTGGAATTAGCAGTGTAAAAAATAAATCCTGTTTGCAATACACTATAATTGACTTTTAATGAAAAAGCATTGAGATAGGACCTGTATTAAACAGAAATAGTACAGTTGCCACTAGCAGATTAATATGGACCTAAATATTTAATAAATACAACTGGATATTGAACACTAATATATTAATCAATCGGGTGATTCGCGCAACTGTACCAGCCATATCTTTTTACGGTTGAAGTTGGAAAAAATATTAAAAGAAAAAAGGTGAATGGTTCTATGTGGACTACATGTTCATAATCATATTTTTTTTGCACGTGCAATGATGTATGTGCATTTTGCACTTGTACTCTTTGTTTAACCCTCCGAGCACGGTCCCTGGGTCACACGTTCACGAGAGCGACATGTACACAGTGACGGAGCTGTTCGTCGTGTAAAACGCATAGCGACCGATGTTTGTTTACATACGAACGACCGGGCCAAGACGCCGCAGAAGTATTGACTTACGTCTTTTAGAAGAATTGTCAACACAATTGACTGGTAAAAACATTTATAATCGGGTAAAAGACTTTGAAACGTGTGGAACGACAAAAAATAAAAAAAAATCCTCTTAGAAGCGTAGCAGATGTTGCTTTTGCGTTGGTAATAATAATAAATGTGACAATACTTGCAATTTGTGTGCTAGACATGTATGTACTGCTCATAGAGAAAAAACAAGTACGATGTAATTCGTGTAAAACAACACCCAATAGCGAATAAATATAATTTGTTTTATAATTCACGGGATTTTTATTCTAGTTAGTATAATAAGAACCACGAAAATCGAAATGTAATGTGAAACCAGCTAATCATTACATTGTAAACATGGTGGTCACTGTGTAGCAATATCGGTGAGGGTCTCGAGCTCGAGGTTCGCCGTCGCTGTGCAGTAGTAGAATATCGGTGTGGGATCAGAAATGACATAGGGACCGCTGACCATGCTTCCGTGCTCGGAGGGTTAAACGAGAACTTTCCTTTTTTCCACCTACATATATCGAATTCTCTTGTCATTTTACATAAAAAAAGTATTAGAGTAACATGGTCGAGAAATTATTAGTTCACGACGTATTTCGAATAATTGATACCTACATGGGATTACTTAAAATATAAGACAAGTTCATGTTCTTACAGAATTTAAATTCTGTAGAAGACGTAAAAGAACAAATAAGAGTACATTGCAAAGCCATTGATAACCAAACATCGACTTAATTCGGTTCTGAAAACGATTAAAAAGCATTGTACGAAGTCTTCAGAATGTAAAGGAAAGGCGATTGAGCATTTCTTTTAACATTTTTTCAAAATGCAAAAACATTTATAGAAAAATCATTAAAATATTAAATTTCACTTACGTTATTGATGACCAATCATGATGGTATTGATTTCCTTACTAATAACAATATTCCTAACTTGCGAATCGAATAAATGACATAATAGAATCTTTATTGTTACAATAAATACTTTTAAGGACGAACAATAAATTAAAATGAACTCTGTATCTTTCTTAGGAACGAACCACATATTAGGTACACGATGTTAATATTTAAACTGGGTACAGCGAGTTATGCGTGAAACAGGTCCGTTCACGGAAACTGAAACGCAGAGAAAGGAAAACCCGTACCTACTCTCATGGGGTAAGGCGGGAGATCAACGCGTGTCCCGGTAGGTGAGATATATGTCGTAGTAGGCTGTAATAAATACGAACTAATTGGATTCTCGTTTGCTAGTCGAAATGTAAGGAGGGGAAAGTGATGGTAGCGGCAACTCAACGCCCCTTCAGCCCACGGAAACCGACGCCCTTTCTCCTCGGCGATAAATTATTATTTCGCTTTGTACGTACATCCTCAATTATTAATATCCCACTTCATGACTTAATTGCAGAGAATGGATTTTAGACGTAATTCGCAACGTTCCAGCCGATCTGTATTCTTTGCTCTGTATACCTCATCCACTATTGCCGCCATCCTGCTCTACTGTAGGGGTTGCGTGGTTGATGATTTCAGGTACTTAGTAGACCGAAACAGCGTATGTGAACCTTTTTCCATTGGGTTATTAAAGAAATACTTTTAAAGAAGTAATTTTGTTCCCGTCTTAAAATTAATCTTGAACCGTGTTTTATATCGATGATAAATGGTCATAAATTAGTAGGCTAATTATTGTCCATAGTTCTACAACGTATGCGGTAGAAAGTTATAAGAAAGCGGGTTCAATTTTTCCGAACTGATGGATGGCTGCTCCACCATGACAGCGCTTTGGCTACGCGCTGCGATTAGTAACCAACATTACTGCGGGAACTCGGCCGGCAGACTTGCGTTTTGATTGGTCGGGGATTGTCGTTAATATCTTGTTAACAAAGCCTTGGATAACATTTGTGCTAAGGAAAAACTTGTTTCAAATCACATCACGAGTCTCTTATTTTCGGCTCCTCCAACATTTTTGTTACACCCTGGATGTGTACATAGTTCACTGTGTACATATGTATATTATTGACAGATCGCCCGCGACATCGCAAGGACCCATTTGACATTAGGTTCCAACGTTCATTCTCTTGAATCGCCTACAATAAAGATATGGGGTGTAACATGTGTTCCACTTCCTAGAATATCATTTGGATTTTTTCCCGAAAAATCTAGGTCTTGTAAGTGATAAACATGGTGAGCGATTTCAGCAGGGTATTTCGTGCATGGAAAAGCGATACGAGGGCAAATTTGGGGGGGCTGATTATTGTTGGACACTCAAATAGGATATTCGTCAAAGAAAATATTTCAGGAAATCAACAAGCACCACATTCTATACCAAATATATGTATACTATACTAAATAATTATAGGATTGTACGACTTATCAAATATTAAACTATGTGTCACACAAAAACCCTATGCGATGGAAACCAAACGGATTGCATATATGAACGTAGCATAAAAAATACTATTAAAATCACATATGAGACCATATATGACAAAAAAAAGTAAAGTTTTGTAGACCAGTGTTCTTGGTAATAAACTATTTTGTATTAATCTATGACAAGTTTTCTAATAACACGTTAATATCGAAATTTAAATTTTCGATTCATCTTTTTCGATAATAAATAACTTGATATAAGCGTGGTAGTAAAAACTTGATGATATAGTGAAAAATGATGTTACTGAATACATTTAAGGAAACGTCGGTGTATATTACGTTAGCATAACAAACATCCTAATCGGCTTAACTAGCTTGCCATGAAGATCGTTCACTGATTGTATTTGTCGAGCTAAAGTACAGCACGCAAGAAGAGAAAGTGAGTTTATGGTTCGCAACTACAAACATGCACATAAATATTTATTGGTGATAAAGAACCGCAAAGCATCTGAGCTCTGTCAAATTTACCATATAATATTTTACCAGACAAGTATGGAGATCAAACAATTTTTAACATTTCAAGGAACCTTAGTATGTTACACAAAGAAATTTGTTTGAGTTTTACAACTTTCTAAATATCTGTTTCCTGCCTTTTTATTTCTGGTAAAAAGTTGTGTCACTCCGTATTCTTCCGATTAAAAATAATTACCTTTAGCAATCTTTGCTGAAATTCTTATTTTTTTGTACAAATATGATCATTTTCAGTTACTCAGATTTGTTTATTTATCAAAAAATGTCTATTTCCTTAACTGAGAAAGTGACTTTAACCTTCTCAGCGGTCTCACCCATACGCCTTGCTTTATATAATAGATAAGTTGGTTGTAAAGAAAACCTTTAATGCTTGAGGTATATATTCTGCTTTACCTTCTTTCTAAGAAACAACCATTTTGTGTTTGCGAAAGCATTCACAAAAAATTTCTAACGAATTTGCCAGAAGGCAATTACTCTCACCAATTATATCCTCTTATCAACAATAAATGGAACTAAATAGTAACAATAATCCAACAAAACGGTTTTGCATTAGAATGAATGTTTAATATAATAAATTAGTAACATGCTGTTAATTTGGGTTTAAACACTTCAGACAAGGTCTGTCATAAAAAGAACATAGTTCGAAATGGAAGTGTTTTCAAAATCACAGTTTTTATTCGTTATCTTATAGCAATTACAATGGAGTCATAAGCATCTAACAACTACATCAGAGTTGAACTGCACCTGAATTGGCATTGTTAATAGTGAAATAAAAATGCTACAATATTTACACAATTTAGTGGTATAATATTATTTTTACGCTGTATTCACAAAGTATAAGGATATTCCGTAAGTTAAACGGAATTCAAAATTAATACCGCCCCTTAAAAGATACAATTGTATGAACACAAAGGTTACGGTGAAGTAGAAAGCGTTGCCACAAAGTAATCATTACCAAAGATCTATCAAACCTGATAGAACATCAAGGTGACAAAGAACCTTGAAAGAAACTTTGAGAGTTCACTCGACTGTCGTAAGTAGCGCCTCGGGCACTCAGTTCTTTCGCCTCGTTCCTTTTTAGCACGACAAGACTAAGAAAGCGAAAGTATAAGGGCGTAGAAGCCGTTGGTTAGAAAGAAAGGGTGCAGGCCCTGAGAAAGAATGAAAAGAGGGATCACGGCCGAAGCGAAGCACCTAATGAACTTGAGGAAAAAGTTCAACATCAATGTGAAAAACCGTTAATGAGTGGTTTGAATAAAAGGAAATCGATATTGTTGCTAGTTCCTTTCTCGATATAATCTCCCTGTATCTGGACCGGAGTACAAAGTGTATCTTGTCGTATAATAGGCTACTCGAATACGTTTAATATTTCATTGTTTTGCGATTGTCCTCGTTGCAAGATATCAAAAAGCAAATAAGATTCAACGTAAAGGGGCTCCAGATCAATTAACTGTCCTTTTTCCGATAACAAACGATTCGCCAAGGGTGAGAGGAAGGGACAGAAAAGAAAAGATTATGTATTCAAGCGCTCTTCAATTATTGGAGACTGAAAGTAGCGGCATAAAGGAGGAACGATTCGAGGACACAGAATGTCGGACGAATCGCGAGTCTGTATCTTGGGCTCGTGGCGCCTCGAGCAACAGAGGGTCTGCCGCCGTGCTTATGAGTTGGCAAACGACGGTTGCAACGGAATCCAACGACCGAAAATTAGTGCGCGCAAAGAAAATCCCGTGTAATTTGGACGTCGGCAAAACGGACCGTGACCCGCGGCAGCTTTATTGTGAATTTATGCAATGTTTAGCCGCATGACCAATTAGAGATGGGGCCAACCACTGTGGCCCTCCGTAAGCTGTGCAACGAGCAAGCTATGCTGCCGGAAAAATTATGCTTATGCATAACCGCCGCGGCGCCTTTATGGTAATGTTGTGGTCCGAGCTGAAATCTTCTATGCGCATACTACATAGACGCGCCCTGTGTCTCACCCCTTCCGAAGTCTCAGTCAGCCGTCCGGTCGCGTTATTCAAATACACATTGCCGAGGTGTCTCTTTATTTCGTGGGGCTGTTATCGTGCGCGCTTTAGCCCCGAGTAAAACGAGCCGAATATTTGCTGAATGATGACGCGATGTATGGTATGTGTGAATTGAAACTTTGGCTGCTTTGCATCCTATTCAGAACGATATCGTCGATATACAGGGTGGCAATAGAAATGTGGGACACTTTCACTAGATGGATTCTACATACCAGACTAAGACGAAAAGCAAGAACGTAATTGCGTTCGAGGCTTCGTTTCCGAGTTATTAATTGTTAAAATTCGCGTGAAATACGTATGGTACGATGGGTTTTACTATTCGAACAGCCGATTCTCAACTAATTACGGGTTCGATCGATGACCCTGGTAAATTAATGAACGAAATAAAATATAACGTATGTTGGAATAGATTTCGAATTAAACATGATTATTAAAAAGAAACTGCGTCCTTGATAAAGTAAACAAAAGTAATGCTACTTAATCGAGAAACTTAATGCTTAGAATACAATGTAAAATAAAAATAAAACTATGGTAACGCGTCTTGAAGTCTTGTTTACACCTAACGAGGGACTCGGTCGAGTCTCCTCTTCACCCGTTCGTCGATTTTCTCGTCGAAGTACAGTAAATCACTTTACGATAACTGTCCCAAACCAGGCCCGAAGTGCTGCACTCACTCGGTCGAGAACCCATTATCTAGAAGCTAGATATAAGACTCTTCGCAATACACTCTTTTATCGTAACGTCGTTTCGTCGTAGCGTTTTTTCAACGACTGTCCTATGACGGTTCTTTTGTCAGATGCGTTCGCACGGCTTGCGGGATGTACTTCAGCCCGGCAACAGTTCGGTGCCGAAGTGTTTACGTTATCGTTGGTTTCGCTCTTTCGCAAGATAAAGAAGCTTAAAGGACCATTTATACACATCCGAGCCGTGTCCGATCCGGGCGATCGAGCTTCGTCGGTACGATGAACACGGCCCAGATGAATATAAACTGCTACTTACATATAAAAATACGTATTTTTATACAGGGTGAGAATACGAATACGATGCAATAATAAGAAACTCTAAACTTGAATTTCAAGGACTAGGTCAATTTTACGGTGACTTTCTTTTGGAGACCTCCACCGATCCAGAGCTGTAGAATAAGGTTATGGTAGCCGTACCATATAAGTTTCAAGCATCCTGTACAAGGATTTTTGTAAGACAGAGGTATTATACAGGGTGAGTCTCGTAACGTGACGACTTCAAATAAACTCGTAAGTTATTTGTTGTACAAAAAAATTGTTCAAACAAATGTTTCATGGTTTCCAGGGGGACATACAGTGCTGTAATCTGTTTTTTGTTATTCTCCTTTTCTATTGAGATATGAGGGTTGTTCCGTATTCGACCAGGAACGACAGCTATAGACCTCAAAGATTCCGTTAGCTTTACAATTTTACCTTCTTTGTCCCATAGCACGTTTTAATTTGAACTTTACGATGTACAAAAGACCTCCAAAATTTGATCTGCAATCCGCTTGCAAAAAACTTGGGACTCGTACGCACCGGGTCTTACCGCTGCGCACTAGCACTACATTGCACCCGCTTCGCCCTGAAGGGGAGGTTTCCACCACCACGTCACTCAGGAAAAACCTGAGAATATGCCTTCTCCTCCAGGGTGCCACCAATCAGAAAGCGAGATTTAGTCAATGCGTTTGGCGAAATTACCTTAAATACAGAAGAAGCGCGACGCGGCGTCACTACGACTTTAAACATCAAGCAGTCACATTCGTTAGTCACTATTAAAACTCTCGATCACGTCACATTCTCTGCGAGAAACGAATATTTACATCAACAGTTTGTAATTTAACTGTTAGTAAAAGGCTGTTACTGAAACCGATCTATTCGATCATTCCTGCCACCCTAACTAGACTTCACGAGAACCTTCGTGAAGTCAACGTCTCGTATTTACACCGTCGCAAACCAGCGAAGCGGATTTACAATCCGTGAAATTTTCGAAGAATTTCGGTGTTTCGGGACGTAACAAGGATCATCCTCAGTTTTTTAAATAGAATGCCGAATATTTAAAAAAGTATTATATCAAAGAAGGCTTAAAATGAATAATTACTGAGATATTCTCCAATTAATAATCTATTAGGAAATATTTCATAATGCTCAGTTAACGCAATAACACAATTTCGAGTTTAGTAGCTGTTTAGTAGCTCGGTAAATGTAAAAGTAAGATGTTCAGAAACAGAGAAAAGTGCGATATGATAATTGTTTATGGTGCGTGTGATGAAAATGCTACGAGATCTAAGATATTATACCAAACTAAGTATCGTGATCGAAATCAGCCATCACATTTTACCTTTGTAAGGCTTAGTAAAAGACTTCAAGAACATGGCAGTTTTAACGTTCAGAAACGTAACTGTCATAAAAATTGTAAATGATAAAGGATGTCGTACTTTTACCTTAGCAGCTGTTGCCCATAATCCACATATCAGTATACGGTAGATTTCGCATAGTTCAGGCGTTAGGCAAAACAGTGTTGTGCGTATTTTCCATTCGGATAACTTTCATCCGTATCACCTGTCAGTACATCAGAAGCTAGATGGATGGGATTTTGAAAAACGCGTACAATTCTGATTCTGTGTTTGGTTGTTGCACCGGATGGAAGATTCGAATGGTACATTTGTACAGATTGTTTTCTGGACTAACGAAAAATATGCGTTATTGGGCAACAGAGAATCCATATTGGATTCGTGAAATTGACCACCAACACCGGTAGAAAATGAATTTTATGCGATTTTGTCCGTATTTTAAGCAATTAATGTCTCGGAAACGAAACCTCGAACGCAATTTCGTAATTCTTGATTCTCGTCTTATTGTTCGTTTGGCATGTAAAATCCACCCTGTGAAAGTGTAGCATATTTTTATTAACGCCCTGTGGTGTGGATTTCGAAAGCCCGTGAATTCTTATAATGAACAGTATGACAATCGTCTAGTTTGCTTTTGTCGCTAATTAAAAAAATATGTTTTCTTGCTATGTATGTAAAAGAAAATTCAATAGCCTTTGATATCTGAAAAGTACCAGTTAACACTCATTGGACACCAATGTCGCAGCATCGGCCACTGACAGTTAACACTCACACGACGCAACGTGTGTAGGTATAGAAAGTGGAATGGAATTTGTCGTATAAAAGGCCAAAGGATATTTCTTAAAGTGCAAATAAGTAGAATTTGTAAAGTCCCTTTTGGTTATATTGTGCTTTGGAAAAATAAACTTTGAAAGTTTGTTGCATGATTGTCATATTATGGTATTCGTAACAATAACTTTACTAATATCAATGTTTGGAATCTTTATTAAGTAAAAGGTCCGAAATGTACAGAATATAGACCATGTTACTTTATGTTGTAACTGAGAAAATAAAAAATTTGCGAGATATCTTAAACATCTTTTGCACACCCTATAATTTGGTTGGCACACCCCATAAATGGTTTGACAAGATGACGATGGAAAACATGTAATTACCGTTGATGATGTTATTGACTTAATAGGCAGCATGGGTTGATATATACAATTTTGCGTATACACTATACGATCAATCAATATAAACTCGACTGGTATTTCCAAGAACCAATTAAATACATGTACATATTATAAGTGAGAAATGTATCTGTAATAATTAATACAAATTTTTTTATTGAAGATATGTCTTAAAGTATTAAAAAGTGTTAAAATTGTCATTTGAGGGGCCACCGTTTGGACGCAAAACATCATATAAAAAATTAAATAAACAATCTATATAAATTTTGTCTTCCTTTTTTAATTAAATCAATTAATCTATCTAAAATACTTTTATTGTGACTAATGCGGACGGAAAAGTTGTGAAGGATTGTCGACAAAAATGATTATCTTCCATGGAATAGTATGAAGATCATAATGAATTTTTGCGGGCTTATAGCGGTACGTATTATACTGAAAAGAATAAAAGTCACAGATCAAGATGGGGTGGTCTAACGTCCCCCAGTAAAAAGCTGAAGCGTATGCCTCTAATTACGGTAAAACGGGGCAGTCTCTGAGAATACCCAGCTCTGCATCCACCGTCCTCTTTTTTAAGCTACGCCATTAATCATCTTACAAAACAAATGTTTCGCGTTCTTATATGCGCTCCATACCATATTTGCCGGTGTAACTGAAAATAGTTCCTGAATAATAGACGGCGACTCTGGTAATAGTTCAACCGTAGAAGTTACCATCAGACTGTGTACGTCACTTTCATACACTACACACGATCACCATTTTAGATTAGCTATAGATTACGTCCGACCCTTGCGAAGGTACATTAATTAGTGAAGATTCCGTGTCAGCGATAACAAGTCGGACAAATTATATTACGCTTGATAATCATCCGTGAATTTAATTTATCACATTCTCGATCACTTCCATTAACCCTGTTGTATTATAATTACATCATGTAGGAAGTATATTACTATTGCATTTCAGTAACTGCCTCAAGTTGATGTACATGTATATTAGAACTACATATACATATAACCTTATTGACTTCCTGTGGAATGCAAAGAAAGAATGCTAATGGAAGTAAAGCATACTCTCAAGTTGAACGTTATCGCGAGAAAAGTCATGATGTATAGCGCAGACTGTGGAGTGGAAAAAACTATAGAAAGAGTATGACAGAGGTGAATAGTCGATGGTGGAGAAACGATATAATATTCCACGTTGAAAGATGCTCTAATAGAATGGACGTGCGACGAGTACGTCGATCGTGGCCCCTTGAAGACCTAACCTCTCTTTTACCTCTGACGCTTCTCCTCCATTTGCTTGACTCTGCCTTCGTCGCTCACAATTCGTAGCGAGACGCGTCTGGCGTACCCTCATTCTTTTGTATTTCCTTTCGTTCTGCGTCTCTGGCCATTTCAGTAAACGCAGTTTACGTTTACTGCCGACGGTCACCGTCATCCAATTGTCGTCATTTATATGAGCTGTTGTCGCCGTTAGAATGACCATAATCCCATCAAGTGCCGAAGGAACAGGGCCTGCTTTACTATATACCAATGGTACGACAGGGTGCTCCGCCGCACATTTTATTTATTTATTTACAATTATAACACAATACAGTCCCAGATAGCACCGTACATCCAAAGGACGCCCGTTTCATGTTCAGTTTGTATCCGAATGTCCTACGTCCATTTTGGACATTCCTAGGATGTTCATAAGTCTTCAATTTCGGATGTTCTAGAAACGTCCATCCCGAAAGTTTACGAACGTTCTTAGGACTTAAATTTCGGATGTTCTGGAAACTTTCGTCTCGGACGTCCTACGGATGTTCTCAAGATTTAAATTTCGCATGTTGTAGGAATGTCCGTTTCTTAAGTCTTACGAATGTTCGTAGGATTTAAATTTCGGATGGTTTCGTTTAGTAATTCTCGATAAATGTCATTCCGTGCAAGGTGACGGAACCCTATGAGCAAGGCGTCATTCTTTAGAGAATCAATAGTGAAGTGTAACGATAATAATGGTTTTGTGCGGAAACCTCAGGAAATTTGGAAAAATATTATTTTTCTTAAACTGTCTCTAACTAACACAGAATCAGTTTTTCACTTTAAAAATAAACGTAAACACAATTTACATACAGATCATAACCCCCATGTTCATTTGTATTTGTGTATGTTTATTTTCAAAGTAAAATACTGATTCTGTGTTGATATATATATGTATATATATATACCAACTATATATATATATATATACAATATATATATTCCTTATAGGAAATTGAACTTTTAATTTATTAACAGGAATTGATCTGATTTCTACTAACATATGTGCAGAAATCGCAGGAAAATTAATCTTTTATTTATTCAACACCAACGAACCTAACCTAACTTCTGTCGCCTTGCACAGAATGAAATCTAACCGTAATTTTAAAGATCTATGAAATGTTTCTTATACGCCTTTTAAGACATTACCATAGCGTTTTGTAAACTCTTTAAACGTTCCCAGAAAGTACAGAGAATGTTACTTTTACACATTCGGAAAACGTTCTGGGAATGTTGGATACAGGACGTCCTCAGAGCGTTCCTCTTCGTAAATCGGACCTTTGTAGGACAATTAAAGACCTTAAAGAGGACGTAGAGGGGATATGTGGATCTTTTCGAGACATCCTTTGAATATACTGAACGTCCGGAACGTATGTTCTTCGAACGTACATACGACGTTTTTGTACCATTTAGGCTGTTTATTAACAAAATTTTGTACAGCATTAACAAACAACAAATACAAGACACGCCCGTTCTCTCAGATTGTCTATGTCTATCGACGAGTCTCAATTTAAATATTCGCGGTTGCCACTGAAACGACCGCACGATTCAATCTTCGATGAGTCGATCATCGAAATCGGAGGTACCTTCGGTTGCAAAGCACATCAACTTTATAGCGTCGCAACAATATAATAGGTCGTGAACTATTATTATTTGTGGATAATAAGTGCAGAATCTTAAATAAAACTTTATCGCAGTAATTATTTTTTTACCTTTAATACATCAAAAATGTGTTTCACAAACAAATACTGGATAGTTCGGAAAATTTGTACCGTTTCGTCGAAAATTTTACGGCATCTACTCAATTATATAATTAGATTCCACCTCGTCGGTAGAATATTTCCTCAGATCGCTAGAATATTCTGTGCCAAAAAAAAATTTCGAAAATAAAATTTGTAACATAAAAAGTTGTACATAATTGGTGCAATGAAATTAGTAGAAAAATTGAAAGAAATTGTAGAAAATGTAAATAAGAATACAACATAAATTGAAAAATACAAATTGTAACTGCCCTTAAGAACGCTACGAACTTTCCGTACAACCCAATTTTATTGATTGAAAAGTTTCAGTGAAATATAATATCTAATTACGTTTATCAATTTCTCACACCTATTTTTAATGCATGTTTTATAATCTACGGTTCAGCGTTCATGAAGATCATACATTATTAATACCATCGAAACAATTAGTCCAATATTTTAATGCAATTAATACGAAATAAAAAGGCAGACATAGTTATGGGTAGACGGTGTTCAGTGCAATAGGTATACATATAGGGTTTTTCATAATACGCGGGATACAATTCGGCTCTGCACGGGTGATACAAAAACAATGAAAAAGATTGATACAAATGTGTACCATATTTCAATCGACTCCGAAGATATTGCTATTGTTGCAATCTAGTAATTGTTATAGCAAAGATCAACGAGCCTAACCGATTCTACATATTTACTGATACATTATACACAGAATAAATATTTCAATTAATCAGAATAACAAAAGTAAAGACACCGTTGTATTTCTCGTTCGCGGAGCCAGATGCATACAAATATTCGCCTCTTTCATAAGGTGGACGAAATACATATATTTTTGTCGTGGCGAAGAAGCATTAGCTGTATGTTGTATTCTATTAGACGCTCCATTCTCCGAAATCTCGCCTTTGGTGAGGGCAAGCTAAGGATAAAGAAAGAAAGAAAGAAAGGCAATGGGGTTTCCTCGGTGCGAACGCCTCTATCCGGCATCACGAACAATGGCACGCGAGACACGGGCAGAACCTCGAGGTTTTTTCCTTCGAATGCGCGTTTTAATAATGCGCGGGACGAAACGTCGTCGACGACGCATACGAATTATGCGAGCTGTAGAATGCATCATTATGGCGCACAATGCAGTGTCCATCAAGTCCACCCACTCCACCGTCAGAATATTCTCCTACACCCCTTTGCACGACCGCGCCGAGAGAGTAGGGATGCGAAAAAAGGGAAACTGGAGGGACAGAGAGAGAGAAGGAGCATCGCATTACCATCATCCAGGCCGCAGACCTCGACCGTAGTCGATCTTGCGGAACATTTTAATGACAGCAGCTTACCACGCGCATTTACCGTGCCCACAGTCGCCCGTCTTGGCTAGTAGAGCGTATACGCGTATTCGATGAAACAACTCTTGAACAACTGAGCATCACGGTATTCCCGCTCTCCCTATTTTCACCACCCTTCTAATCACTCACACCTTCGTCATTTACGTTCTCCATCTTTCTACCTGCCTCGTTTCCACTTCTCCCCCCCCCCTACTCACTCCCTCTCTCTTTGTCGCACCTTCTCCTCTTGTTCTCAAGTTGTTCTCTTCGTTGCCGAGTCTTCTTTTACCACGCTTTCATCTAATTTCCTTCCTAATCTTGTCCACGTTTACCTGGCGACTTTCGGAATAAGGCACATCGTACAAGTATGTATCAATCCTTTCGGCCCGTTATTTTTCCCACGTCGGACAACCTATAAAGCCAGAGAAACGCAAAAAATTCGAAATTCGAAGGAGTTGGGCGAGAAGGTTCTTAATTACAGCGAGCGTCACACCGCGTCGAGTGTCATTTGTGATTCTGAATACACCTAACCGGTGACGCAGAGACATGTAACAACGTACCGGGGAATATTTTTATTTTTAATTTTAATTCACAGTGATGAAGATACTAGGTTGCATAAAGGGGTCAAGTTCTTCTTATTAAGCTGAAAGGGTACGCTTGTAAATTCGACTCGATCCCCGCGATTATCAGATAATTTATCGTGCCGCAGTCAGCGATACTCAAAACACGGTACCACTACTCACGGAAAATTTACTTAGGGTATCTACTTTCTGCAATCAGTGACCATTTCGTCTGCGAGTTCCCGTGTACCTTGACTGTTCCCATACACCAGCTTCTAGTGCATTCGCAGTCGTGAGGGAGTATTTTCAGAGTGGCGGGTTTCGCGGAGAGCCGAACAAAGTGGCCCTAATGGCGCAAGAACGAACTCCGCTTCGCAAAAGTTGCAGCACAGTCAGACGAAGCCACCGACCGGAAAAGGATAAGAACGAAGAAGAAGGAAGACGTTGGCTACGACTACGACGACAGGCATTTGTCACCGTACCCCCCATGCAAGCAACGCCTTCCATTTATGCAAACGTAGAGTCCTGCTGATGTTTACCTCTTTGCAAACCTAATTTCAGTTACTCCCCCTGGAGGAAGAGCTACTGGAACTTTTTCGGGGTACTATTCGCCGTAAAGGCAGAACCGTCGCGCTCCCTTTTCTTACTTATGCTCTTTCGCTAACTTTTGGGAATAGTAGTAATTCTTTACGATGCCATTGGGAAGCGAAGGGAATTGCGGCCTCACAGTCTTTCTAGTAAAAGAATTCTCCAGGACAGCAGAAAAGCGAATGCATAAGAAGGAACCAATTCTCCTATCTTATGCAAAACAAATTCCCAGACACCGAATCGAACTTCTCGTATTTATGAATTTAATCCGATGGCAGAGTGTTGGAAAGTAGTAGAACAATTCAGGATTCGACGAACGTCAACACTTTTTTATCTTCCTTGCGAAATGTATATGCAGAGCATTCGAAAAATTCGATTTGAATGATTGCCCTGCAGACAAAACTTACGATATTTTTAAACTAAACGCTTTACGTGATGGAAATTATACTTAGGAAAACAGTTCAGAGTTTCCACGCTTATAGATAGAATATATATTATAAAATATGTAATATATATTATATAAATTTTATTCAAACAAGTGAAAAATGTATTTCATTTATAATATGTATGTATAGTCAGTGTAAAAACAATTCGTACAGTGATCAATTTAAAATAAAACTTTATATATCCATGTCAGTGATAAATTGTAACCCCAAAAAACTAATTAATAAATATTCTTACATGTTTGTAGAACAGACTTTGTGTGAATGAAATTTTATTCATTTTGACATGTACAAGAATATAGAAAACGAAACAAATAAATGTGCGAAAGTAGACGTGTAGAAAGTATTCGTGCAGTTAAATACACAATTAATAAACTATGCAAATAGACTAAATATTTAATTTTTTAATAATTTGTGGGATTGCGGTTTGATTTTATAATACACTGCGTGACAGAAGTTTGTGAACACCCTTAATTTTTCGGTTTCAGTATGTACCAGAAACTTTTTGCACAATCTAGTAGTGCCATGTTATTCAGCGTTCCAAAAAACACCTGTGTGCAAATTTTCAAGTTAAAATTCGTACATTACACGTTTTTATTAATAAAAATCAGTTTTTCGGCCGTAACAAAAGTTTGTGAACACTTCCATAAAAGCAAATTTATTTAAAAACTAACAACATGTAGCAATAATTATCAATATTAACACTGATTTTATAGTTGAACTATCCGCCTTTCTTCATGATAATGTCAAAACTACGAGTTCTCATGGAATCAGTCAATTGCTGAAGCAGATTCAGCTCAAGATTCTGCCAAGTCGCTAAAATTGCAGTTTTGAGCTGTGCCAAAGACTCATGTTGTTTATCATTTGCGTATACACGAGTATTACAATCCGGCGATCGAGCAGGCCACCAAAGTTTTATTTTAAATTGCTCGCTGTGCGAATACTTTTTACACCGACTGTAATTACACATTGTTCGCTTCTCCATCACCACGAATCTACTACGAACTCAATATGTTTAACTTCCTTTGTTGTATAATGTTAACCATCATAGGGATCCATCATTGTGATGGTTTTACGACTTTATTTTTATTCCAACAGGGGAATAAATGGTTTTAAGAAACAAATTTTCAGAATAAGAGGAAAAGATTTTTCTGTACCTTTCCAAGATTCCATCACTTATTTTTCCTAAAATGTATCAAGCAAGACGCTTCCAAGAATGTCCTTAAAGTTGACGTTAACCAAGTCATTCAGTATATTTTAAAATGCAGAAATTATCGTCCCCGAGGGAGAATAACAGTACCTACTTCCGAAGATGCATGAAATTAGAATAAATAATGCGTGACTACCACGTCAAGGACAGACATTGGCAAGATGCTGGATTTGCTTGGGGACCAGTCATCGAGCGTGCCAAATCCGATCTTCAAAATTTTCCCAGACCATAATTAATCGCCGAGGCGCCCGTTTAGCGGCTGGCAAACACGCGTCCCCTTTTCCTATCTCTTCCTTCCGTCGGTCTATCTTTCTCCGAGCACCGTATTATTTATTACGAGGCAAAGGGTTGCTAGAGGAGCAAGAGGGAAAACGGAGGTGTACAACGAAGACGGTATATAAATTATGCCTTTCCATGACAGCTTTATCGCTTACTTCTTTCTCGTCCTCTCATTGTCGTGTTGTCACAAACAGAGTTGCTCGGTCCCACTCTTCTTTATAATCCATAAATCCAACAAAGTCGTGTTTTAGGAGAAAAGGCGGTCTCGCAGAACGCTTGTGCGTCGCGTCGACGTGGTTGTAACGTTTATGTGCGCACTTTCCATCTCCATTTTGTCCCTTTCTCTCATACTCTGTCTATAGTCTTTTGTTTTAAGGATCTATCTTACGATCTGCGTACTTTCCCTTTTACCCACCGCTGCGGTCATCCCCCCACGAACAGACGTAGAACAAAAGAAACGCCGACGAGGCGTTTGTTTGCCACCGCCCCATGCAAACGATGACCGAATCCTAGCGGCCGACTTATAATGTCAGTCAACAATGGACCAAACTAAAGAGTGCATGAATTCTTGCGCACGTACAACTTTTGCTTAACAGTTGTTAGATATTCCGCTATAAAAAATCGATAGATCAAAGGAATTTTTATTTGCAAATTAGCATCTGGTAGTTTGTATCGCAAACCACAATACATTCAGTTTCCTTTACACCCGAAATAGACGAACGTGACATGCATGAAAAATTGTAGAACTTGTAATAGCATGCTGATGTTTCCAGAAAATAGAAATACTTCAACATAGGAAGCAATTTACAATTCGGTTGCTCAAATGGTCATATATGTTCATTGACACTAAAATGTTGTTATTGTTTTGTGAGTGATTGAGGGAAGACAATTAAGGCCATTAGATCAATTCTTTTTGCATTATAAAAGTACAAGTTTAGATTACAGAAAAAGGGAGAACATTAAAAATTGTTACAAATGTAGCGTCTACGTGCAGAGGGCGTAGAACGGTTTTGTAAGAACCGTCTCAAACTCTGGGCATGATTCAGTTCATATCAATGAGCCGAAACTTTCGATGTTTTTACACTTTTTAGGCTTATAGTTCTCGGTTTACAGGAGGTTTTGCAAAACACAAAAATTGGAAGACCGGCGTTCTGCAACTTTAGTAGCGTTAATTCGAAAATACATTGCCCCTGGATTAATTATTTATAGAGACTCTTGGAGTGGATATACTAATCTGATAAACGAAAATTATACACGCTAAACAGTAAATCATGCAAGAAATTTCGTGGATCCAAACAGACAGGCTCATACCCAAAATAGACAGAGGTTGTGGAGAGAAATGCGTGGTAATCGTTTACGTTTCCGCACTCGAGAGTATCACTATGAACATTACATTGCTAAATTCTTATTTAAAAGACTTCATAATTTTAATAAACGTATTGATATATTTTTTTAAGTAATGAGCAAAATATATCCAATAAATAATTAATTCAGCATACTAATATTTTATTTTTAAACATCCCATATTAAAATTTACAGAATGAGATCTTCTCGTAACCTAAGTTTCACAAAAGTTTTTTGCAAATATCTAAACAACTAAGCCCGAGCGGCGGATATATGCATAGAGAAAAGTTGTTCAGAATGTTGATCTTGACCACATACGTCAAGGTCGAGGTCATCGGAGCTGGGTCCCCTTTTGTAAATATATACCCAAAATATTGCGTCCATAAATCTTTAAATGAATTCCTTTCAATTCTGTTGATCTACTTAAATAAATGAAGTTTAGTGTCTCAAAAGTGATTGTTCTATTTTTTCGTATTTAACCCTTCATCAGGCCTCATAGGCACTGTAACGTGAGAACAGCCAATAATTACCAAAGTAATTATTTTAAGTGTTTCTAGTATTCTTTATTTTTAGCCTAATGCTATAATACAACTAATACTGTCGGTAAAATACATTTTATCATTACAATAAATTATTTTCAGAAAGAATAAAAAATATCAGCTGACAAAAATCGAAAATAATCCCCTTACTATGTTACGAAACATATTGCGCCCCACGGAGAGTTAAAATCCATATCTGTTTCATCGTTCAGAAACAAAGCTAAAAACTCAAGTGCCGTGAAACTTTTGTTCGGTATTGTGTACGTAGGTAATTATCCCACCCGAAAGCCAGACAACGAGCTGGCATATCTACCCAACCGACTCTATATACATAGCAATCAGGCGAACAGCATGAACATCAGACACAAAGACATCATAACTCCGGAAAACACATTAGATCTTGACGACGAAATCATAACGCGTTATGAGAGCTTGGACGTGACGAAGTTGTAGTTTTAATAGTGACATGAAAATGGGAGACATACGGTCACACGTGTTGTTTTACGGCATGGAAGCACCATGGGACCGCAACACATATTACTCGAAACTTCGCCTGTAATTTCCTTCTTTTTCCGCAACGATCGAGCGACGGAGAGTGAAACAACATCGTATCGCGCCGAATAATACGGACACACGTGAATGAGTATTAATGAAATTATGAGTTAAACCGTCATTCTGTATTAAACCGACTACCAAACTTCGCTGCACGGCCACGCGCGTTAATGGTAAACGACAATTGTGTGATTACACTTATTAATATTCGTTTGTTCGCCGGTAACGCAGTTCTAAGTAAGAGGTGATTCTATTTGCTGACAGTGAGATACATTTAATCTGGAAGTAATCTGGTTTTAATAACCCGCAGCTGAAATTTCATGATCGCAGCGATGAACGTTATTGTATAAATTTTGTGTACGCTTATCGATGCTTTTGTGTATTTTGCCAGCCCCCAGACTCATGCATTTTCCATAGTACGAAAACTCTCAAACAGACAGTAAACAAGTGTTATAAATCGATTCGATTGATTTTTCATGATAAATGTGGAAGAAGAGTATCGCGCGGCACGAATTTAGTTTGTAAATATCATTGGCGGAACTTACGTTGAATTTACTACTGAAGGTTACTCTGAAAACATTCGTTATTCTTCGAGTAATACTAATAAAGTGAAATTAATACAATTATCCTATTTCTGAATATTATGAATCCTATTTCTGAATTAATGAATCCTATTTCTGAATTAATTAAACTGAGGAAAATTAATGTACGTATTATTTCTGTTACTTTTATTAAAATACAGTAACCAACTTGTACAGATTTCTACCACAATGGCTTTTATATCAAATTTACTTAAAGTATTCATTTTTTCAGCTAACATAGTAAGTACAAATATACAGGGTGGGGCAATAACTATGTCCACTTTGAATATTGCCGTTATTTGTAATAATATGAAGAAATGTTATATACAAAACTTACACGGTATAGAGGGCGGCATATTGTGACACACACATTTTCTGCGTGGGTGAAGGCATAGAGGAGATTTCAAGGTCATCTCTGTTTTTTTTAATGGAATGCTATGTTTTTTTTATCGCGATGTGATAGCCGGTGTTGAGACAACTTCAGTGAGCTATCATTGAAGATCATGCAAGGTCAAATGCAGTAGTAAACTAAACTTTCTTATATTACTGGCGAACGATATGCACACTTTATACGAAGTAGATTGGGGACTTTATTAGAAAATGTACCACTAAACGTTCGCCAAATGATGTGGTTACAGCACGACGGGTGTCCAGCACATTATGCTCGGAGAGGAAAAGATGCACTGAACGAACTTTACCCAACTAAATGGGTAGGACGTGGAGGATTAGTTTCTTGGCTACCTCGTTCTCCAGATTTAACCCCATTAGATTTTTTTCTCAGGGGAGCATTGAAAAATGCTGTTTATTAAGAAGCACCCACTACAGCAGAAAATATGAGACAACGGATAATTGCAGCATGTGCTAGAATAAGTTCATAAACGATAAGACATGCACGTGATGCACCGATACGAAGATTGCAACTTTGCATTGACGCAAACGGTCAACACTTCAAGCATCTCCTGTAATGTAAGAAAGGTTATTTTACTACCACATTTGACCTTGCATGACCTTCAATGATAGCTCGCTGAAGTCCTCTCAACACCGGCTATTACACCGGCTTACGAAAAAATAGAGATAACCTTGAAATATCTTCTATGCCTTCACCCACGCAGAAAATGTGTGTGTCACAATATGCCCCCCTCTATACCGTGTAAGTCTTGTGTATAACATTTCTTCATATTATTACAAATAACGGCAATATTCAAAGTGGACATAGTTATTGCCCCACCCTGTATATAGGGTGAAATAAAATACGGGACACCTTCACAAGGTGGATTCTACATAAAAAACTAATTGTGAGGCGAAAATCAATAATGACGAAACTATGTTCAAGGCTTTGACAGTCTTGCGTTTCTTCTTAGTTCTGCATCTATAATTCACCCTGTGGAAGTGTCGCACATTTTTATTAACACTCTGTATATAAAATATTAGTAACTATAGCAAAATGTAAAATTGAAAATAAAATAAAAATATATAGGAACATATTAGAGAGCTCTGTATACTTTTCAGGCACACTGGATAATAAAATTAAAGTATGTAGAAAAATAGCAAGAACAAGTGTGAAAGAACTTGTTAGTTATAATCAATTGCTCCGATTTTTCGACATCTGGTAATCATATTTCTCAGAAAGTAGAACAGGTAGATATATTAAGAATAATGCACGTGACAAGTATAACCACAGCCCAATTGCATGTTGAGACCTTAATCTACACAATACATATATATATCAAGACTGTTCTTATCAAAAATGTAGCAACCACATCATTAATCTATTTCACTTTTATGTGTAAAAAGCAATCACTTTTAGAATCGAGACTTACGAATACTCGCCTAGCACTAGCCACAAAGCTTTAGCAAAGAAAAAATACATTGCAGATATACCGTACTTTTATAGAGTGTAATTTTAAGGAACAAAGTTTTTAAATCTTTATATCACCAAATTCATAACGTTGATATGAATATCTCATTAAAAGATTAACATACCATATTATGTACACTTACATTTAAAACGAATAGGCACAGCATATGTGCACAATTCGGTTTTTTCCCCTTAACTATTCAAATTTTTAAGTAGTAAGTAAACTGACTGTCACAAAAATTTGACATTCTATTTTATGCAAGTTTACATGGTCGTTAATACCTTTTTGTTTGTCAACTTAGATTTCTTATAACGTTTCATTCTACATTAATTGGTTTGGTAAACTAATCTAGAATTGCTAAATTTAACATTGAAGGAATAACTTTCAACATTGTATTGTAGCTGACTACTGATTTGTATTGATTGGACATTTTATATCAGTGATCTCCAAACTCCGTTTCGGAGTTTAAGGTTTTGCCCCTACTTTTTCCTGTTAGTGTAAAAGAATTCGTGACATAGGCAATGGAAAAGTCTTCCGCATGATTTTCGGCTTGTAGGAGGGGAACGTGTCGCATGAGAGACCCTAAATGTAGACATAACCGTGCTATACAGGGCATTTGGCTATTGGTGTCAGTAACTTTAAGACTGATTCTACGTGTCAGAATAAAACGAAAATAAGAATAACAGTTAAAAATTCGGGCCAGAGACGCCTGAAACCAGACAATCTGTGCATAAGCAGTAAGCATAGGATACCACATTGTCTGCAAGTAGACTGGTCTTGCCTAAGGAAAATACACTTTTACCTCTTAGTCCATAGCTCATGCATCACATATGCACTTGAGTCTGGATTATCTGTCTGCGAGACTTCATGCAAAAAGATACATAAATTTTTGCAAATCACTAAACCGTGTTACTCGTTCACATTCACGATGAGCACCACAGGACCCACAAAGAGATTAAACAGTAAATAAACGAACTTAAATTAAACCAAAACTTACTAAACTTATACCAAATTAATTAAATTAATATAAAAAAATTCAGAGGAAAAATGCAAAGGACAGAAAAGTAATAAAAGGTGTAAACAGCTAATGCATATAGTAGTATAGCTGCTTCAAAGATATAGCGTTAGCGATAAACGTGGCCGACCCTTAAATCATGAGTACTCGATCATCGGGAGCCCATTGTGTCCCACCGCACTCAGGGTCGTACGCTATTTTCAGCTATCCAAGGGTTCCAAGGAGAAAACGAAGAAGACTGGAAGATTTGAAAGAAATTTACGTTTTCGTAAGCTTTCTTTAAGTATTTTTAGTATTTTAAATCTGAAATTAGTACGCTATAGGACCTTGTTTAATTACATTAAAACGGAAAAATCGATCCCAAGTGGACGTCTTACGCCTCTAAAAGATGGTCGAGTACAGTTTATACAACTCAAGGGTATCGAGTGACAGGATTAGGTTAACGAAACACATAAACTTTGGGGTCAGTCAGGTTTATGGCTAACGCTATATCTTTGAAGCAGTTACATCTATTCTTCGACAGAGTAGCCAATCCTCGTGACTGACCTGGAAATGTTGGAATTGTAGGTAAAAAGGGAAAGGTACATCACATGTTCGGCTTATTGTTAGAAGTAATGGTGTATTTTGTTTCAAGGGACACTAGTATACACGTCATCTGTCGTGTCCTTTGCTTACTGATGCTACGCAGATTACCTGATTTCAAGCGTTTCACTCAAATTTTTTATTGTAAATAACTTGAAAAACGAAGTGTTCCCTCGTAGACCCGAAACGACGGCTTTAGAGTCCGACGATACCGTCATTTTTTATTATTTTATTTCCTTCGTCCGGGCATTGTAGACATTTTCGATACCGGCCCTTTGCAATTACAATTTCGTTAACAAAAGGGAATAATAGACAAAAGACTCGAACGTTTGGTCTGTAGTCTGCCACATGCGCACGGTAACCTGGGACCCATCCGCACCGGGCCTTATATTTACAACTCCAGGTGGATTCGAAAGAGAATCCGCGCGGACGGACGCGACACGAAGCTTCCAACACAATTTCACCATTCTCGATTTTCGTTTCATTTTCAGAAGTTGAATCATTCATCAAAGCTTCGGACACCGGTAGTCGAACACCTTGTATGTAGGTATAGTGAGCGGCATGTTACACTTATAGCGGTCACCAGCACGTAGAAATAAAGAATAGTTGGCGTACAAATGGTTGGCGGGTTTTATGATATGCGCCAGCAGAGTTATTTTTGAGAAAGCCGTTCTCTTCCGTTGGTTGGTGACGTGGTTTATGTAATATACTGTTTTCTGTATGCAAGCCAAAAAGGATTTTTTCAATCGGACTTACCATGACTGAGATCTGGGCCCTTAAACTTGCCAAAACGCGAAAAGTGGCTCAAAAAGTGCTGTTCTTATTCACCTCAGTTTCTTTAAAAATTTCGACTGACGGTGCAGTTATTTATCGTTGGAAAAGATTGGAGCAGGCTACATTTTTTCCGAGCAAATTAGGACCTAACAGTTCATTTTTGTATTTTTAGAGGTATTTAAAGGAAAATAATTTTTCATTATTACCTTCAGGAAGATGAATGTTTTAGGATTCGCTGTAATTCGATCTGAAATAATCACTAGTAGTTAGCCCTAAGTTTAAATTTTCCAACATCACTCATTTTATTTGTGGCAAATTGCGGGGACTTGGAGAAATCATTGAAAATGTTAAGCGGCGTTACTACGTATTGGGCGCAAATCGAATGGTTCGCCCGTTGATATCTATCGACCATCGAGTCGACCTCGCGAACCTCCGCTCAAGATCTTGGTACGATTGCAAGTAATAAGGTTATTAAGTCTATACATTGTAGCTACATACTAATGCCTTTCTACAATTCTTGATTACAGTGTTGCTCTACATCGCAATGGAATAAAAAGAAACTATATCCGCTGGTTTTAATGAATTTATTCCCTCGGCACAGTAAAGCTTCGTTAGAAAATTTTAAATCTATCGATTTCGAAGAATTGGAATTCTTTTATAACGGTTTTGTGGTTGTATGATTACTGTATCCTGCCACGTTGCATGCAACTGTTTGCAACATACGATCCTTGTAGAATCGAACATTAAAATTAGTGGTAGATCGATGAAGGGTGGTGTACATCATTTTTAGTAAATTATTTTTGAGAGAAACGCAGAAGAAAGAATCTTATAAAACCATTATCATATAAAAAATATAATTTTTTAATCCGTTTCCTCTTAAAATCATTGACTATCTGCTAACCATTTCATTTCATACCACATTGTACTATTTCAAAGAACCAGAAAGAAGATTTCGATTTTTATCGCCGAATTTTCGTTTCTGGCCCATAGTGGTATGGAATAAATCTTATTTTGGTTGCATCACAAACGTCGTCTCATTCTGTACTTTACAGCTAACACAAACTTACAAACAAGTTTTATAAATCAATGAAAGCAATTGTTAAGTTCAATTTTATCAGAATTAAGAAACACTAAGCAGATGCCTACATAATTAAATATAAAAATGTATTTCGTTTTTACGGTATAATGTAATCTCGAAGATCGTTATATTGTAAACGCATTTTTCTTTGCGATTAACAGGCTCGTTACGAAAATCAATCAGTCTGCAACGATCAATCAAAATCACGTAACCCAGCACGTCAGCGAATCTTTTCGGCTCTCTGGAATGGGGCGAAGAGGGACCATCGTTCTGACGACTAAGAAGGTTTGATTAATGAGACAGTTGTCGGAGAATAAAGGACAACGGAGCAACTGCCGGGATAAATAGACGGCGATAAAAATGAAGTGGCAATTAATTTCGGACAGCGGAAGTGAAAGGGAAAATGTCGCCCTAGCTGGAGATATCTTCGCTCTCGAGGACGTTCAAGACATTATGAAGAGAAGCCACTGGTTAAGCTACCCCGATAGAAAGAACGATGTGATATGAGAGAAAATGAGAACGAGTAATCTGGTTGACTAAATGAGATCTTGAGAGTAGATGAGAAAATACATACAAAACGAACTAGTATTATTAAATAGAAGCTGTAGGAGAAACCATGTTCTATATTGGTACAAGTAAATAGAACGATGTAAATATCTGTTAACTCTAAGCAGAAGGGTTTATGTATAGGTACGGCATCGAAATTCTGAACGTTTCCACACGGTACCTATGAATTCTGTTAAATGTTCGTACCTCGTTAATTAATTATTAATTTATTGTTAAGATACACTGATCAAGTTATTAAAACAGGAGAGAACTATAAAAATATTACTGAGTAACGCAAAACTTATTGATTACATAGAGTTCAATTTTGTTAGTAGCATGTATAGAAATGTAATCAAAAGTATCTTACGAGTGTATATTCGATTTATTATTTACATGAAACTACAATCCTTAAAAATTCCGATAAATAAAAACAGTCGAACTTTCATAATCTACAATAGAAAATTCATTAATACTTATTTCATGTTGTGTTCCTTACTTGCTTACGTTGTTAGAATAAAGCGTTTACAATTTTCTTTTCCTATTTTCGCTTATATATAGAGCCTTGCAATTTCTCGGAAAAAACCTGAAACACCTTGCAGAAATGTTCTGCTGTATACAATATACCTATAGAATGTATGTCATAGTTGTGCACATGAATTGTTCTCGTTTCCACCGACCCCGAAATGTGCAATCATTCTATCACCTTTGCTGCAGTCGTCCCACAAACGACAACGAAGAAAGTAATTTTCAAGGGACGCGGAACCAAAAAATACGCGGAACCGCATGCATATGGCAAAGAACGAGGGAAAAAGGCAACCGTGGTGCAAAGGTATCGGAGAAGGAGATAAAGTGGAAGAAAGAAAGATATCTCATTCCACCGATAGATAACTTCACCCTATCCATTCTCTATCCAACTTTCACATTTCTCTTAAAACTTTCACGACTGCAATCGTAGGAAACGCAATGGAGAAGGGCAGCAAAAAAGCCGAGTCAAAACTTTCTTCCCGCCATACCTCACCGATTGACCGGCGACACATCACATAGGCGCGGCGGCATCCACATCGTGGTTTCGTCCACGCAATCGAAGCTACTGTGTCTTACACAGCAAATGGCAAGCAAAAGGAATGCAGGCCCGATTGGTCATGTACCCATACGCTCGCCGCCCCTTACATAGTCGTAGAGATAGGGTACAGGTATTTTTATTAATGGCTGAAACTGTAACGCACATAATCGGCGACCCATCAAGACTATGGTCTGTTCTTCGAAAGATGATGCCTGGGAGGTTGACCTGCCTCGGCGCGTGGCCTGGTGGAGATCCAACGCGAGCTACGTATTTCGTGCGACGTTGTGACGGACTCAATGCCACTGTGTGTCTATTTCCATCCTCCAGCACTTCGCCACGAGAGCCTTTCGCTCAGACGCTCGGTAAACCAACTTCCTTCTTTACCCTACGATTTCCACTTATAGCGTTTAATAACCTACGTATTAATTTAATCCCCTTTTAATATGTTGCTCAATATTTGGGTACAATACATTCTTTCAAAAGAAATAAACTTTCTGAAGTAAAAACTTTCTGCGTCTCGTCAACATTCTCCGCCAATGCCAGACAATGGATGATTGACGGACGCGTGCCGAATGCAGTCTCCACTCCTTGAAATAGTAGGTAGGTCCTTCTCGAGAGGTTTGTAATACGTGTGATGGAGACAGACGACCGTAGGCGAGGACTCATGTCGACGGTCGCACGTCATTGGCCAAGACGCGAAGAGTGAAAGAGACACAAGTGCCGTAGGTGTCTCGCGATCGCGGCAACACCGCGAAAACTCGGGCCTACCTCCCAAGCATACAATACCCATCATCTTTCGAAAAACAGACCATAACAATAAGTGAGATAGGGCGTTAACGCGAGCAATCCGACCAACTTCTCATAATACGTCCAAGAGAACTAAATACTTCGTGCGAATGAAGTATATTCAACATTAACGCTCCTTTGTTCCACTCGATGCAGCGTACCTCATGTCTTGGAACCACGAGTTACTCCCGTGATCTTCTGCAATGACCCCTTTGTTTGATTTTCCATTCCTCCCTTTCTCTTGTCTTTCTCGCATTCTTCTCAGGACCTTTTCAATCTCGACCATAGATAATTCATTAAACCTGCAGAAAGGACAGACTAGTGACGTTGATTTACGATTCGTAGGTAGTCCGCGTCGAAATGGAGAGAACGCTTTTGGAAATCGGTAACCTGATTCCCCCAGGAGGAATATCTGGTAACTTCTCCATATGTGCTGATGTACCGTACCTTCGTTTCCCTTTAATGAAAGGGAACGGTAAAGCTAGTTCTGGGGAAATGCGAGAAGCGTTAAGGAATGCAGTCGTAATTACGTATTCTGACGACTATTGATTACATACAAATTGCATAGATGGAAAATTCGAGCATGAGATAAATGAGTTTTATGATGTTTCAACTTATATTCATTTAAGAATTTTCACAGAATACATATGTGAGCATAAACCGATCAGATGGTTTTATATGCAAATTTTGCACGTGTTCAGGAAATCATTGGTTATTAATAATTTTTTTCTCGCACATAATCGAATTCGTGCTTGGTACACGTTAGATAGAACCAAGCTAAACTTTAATTACATCGTGCTCCTTGTTATTTTCAAGTTACCCCTTCATATAGATTGTTTAATGCAAAGAAGGTATACCTACTTAGATGTCATTAAATATCATTAAAGTTATTTATAGTAGAAGCAACCTTCGGTATATTATTAAAACTATTTTACTATGTGTAAGCTGTTTAAAATTAACATATTGATACATGTTTAGCTCAATTTAAAATTCATTTTTAATTTATAAGTTCCTCCAATTCATGCAGAATTTTTAGATTGAATGATCAACCGCCAGTTTACGTTAGTAGACATTTATTTATTGTGAAATTATAGTGTCCGTTGTAAACTATACGTACATGAAAATTAATTTGACGCGTTAAATAACTTGATGCGATTGACATTAATGGTAGCAAAAACTGCTAGAATGTTTCTAAAATTTAATAGGTACCCCTATCTATTGGTATAAATAAAATTTCCTTTGTAAATGACTTCCATTCGTACAAGTTTTCCTTTGATTTGCCTGCTAATGAAATCGCATATTTGTGAAAGCTATTAAACGCAACGTATATTTTTCTGATTGTAAAGTATAAGATAATTTCAAATAAATGTCTTGTGCCTTTAAAGGATTTACGAAAAGCTGTAGAATACTGCACACTTTTATATTTCAGAAAATCAAGATTGCATGAAAAATTCAAACGGACAGCTGGATACTTAGGAAAACTTTCTTTATTTTTAAAAGATTGGTGAAATATTTCGTTTTAAATTATTCCGTTAGCGTCGTACACGTCGATATTTCCTTATGTACACATACTGCCGTTCATAAGTATTAAGACACCTGATCTGTTTGAAGAAAATACGATGTTTCGTAAAAATTATATATTTCAGGCTACTCTTATTACTTTATAATGGCACAAACGTTGTCCATCGCGTTTTAATATACCCTAAACAATATTTATTTCAGACTATCAGCATGTCCTTAGTGCCTAGTAACATTTACAGTATATTCGATAAGTGTCCAAATACTTATGAGCGGGTGTATATGTAGTATATCTCATTCAAATCGTTCGAATACAATTTACAGTAAATAAAATCCGCAATCCATAATAATTTAAGTATCATCGGGCAAACTGAGTTTGCCAACTGCCTTGGATAAGAGATACTGCCTAAAGTCAGGTTTCCACTTAACAATGTGTGTGCCTGTGTAGTGGCCACTGTAACTGATAACACAGTATGATTGTATAACAGGAAGAAAGGCCATAGCCATCTCTGACGGACTACGTGTCTTCGTACGCTTCAGCATTATTATTCTTTTGTTGATCAGTCAGAATATACTGAAATATTACAAGGTAACACAATCCATTGGTAATAAAAGTTAGAAACGAAAGGTTATAAAAATTAGTGAGCGATAGAAGAAAAATAATATCATACTATGTCTCTATTAACGGGAAATGCGCATGATATTTCTAATAGTCCCTACTTACTATATTAAAATGAACAATTCATGAATACCCATTAAGCAATATGGTTCCTTCCTCTTTACGTGTAAGTAACCACAATAGAAAAAGCATTTATGCCAGACCTTATTCCATTTGGTATCCTTTTCCCGTTCATCCCTGCTATCTGCCGGAGTCATAGACATACCTACATAAATGTGTAGATGGATCGTAATCTGCCAGTTTTGGCGAGGGGTGCCATAAGATTGGAGGGGAACTGGCAGAGGTACCGTAGTCTGACATCGGTTAATCGATTCGGGTACATTCGGCTCGTGTCGGCTCGTTATTAATAGCTGTCCTTAGAACTATAGACATATATCATTATCTTAATCTTTATTTTTACATATTAATTGCGTTTGTGTATGCATGAATTTATAATCAGCATTACGTATATTACTCCAAATATACGTATACAAGTTTACATATATTTTTACTTCAAAAAAAGCTGTACAATATATTAGTTTTGTTAAATATGTATAAACTACATGATATACAAAATTTTTAATGTATGTACATAAGTATAAAGTATACCCCTTCTGAATAAGTATCTTTCACTTGACACATAACATGATCGTATATCCGAACAGCACCGAAGAGGAACGAAGTTACCCGATGTATGACTACTCGCCCCCTTTCCGCGAATCTTATTTCCCCGCGAGATAACGCTCCGTATATATGTATACATACTATATGTCTATGGTCCGAGTCCTCTAACCTTCCCAACGAAACCCTTTTAGAGAACTAACAATTGTGTCGTCGCGGTGCAACCCTCCGAAGACTCATTAATATTCACAGTGCGATGTGGCCAGTTTTTCTGCTTGCTGTTACGAGAAAAGCGATATGACCGCACATGGGAATTATTGTATTTCCATTTTCCGTAGCTTCCATGGCATAGTCGTGAAACCGGCAAGAGTTTCGCGAAAGAAATAAATGAAGGAGGTGGGATATTCGAAGAAAAACAACCATTCACTATTTCACGTACCGTAAGTCTCGTTACAATAATCGAAACTTAAATTTGCATTATAGGTGTAATAAAACCGTAGTATGATAATGTATTCGAACAGATTGATAGTAAATAAATGGCCGTTTGAATATTATAGGGTTACTCATGCTGTAATTGCAAAATATATAGAATTTCTTTTCCTGTTTTTATGAGTTATTAAAGATTAAAGCTTTTAGAAGTAGAATGAATGGTAGTAGACAATGCTTTGATCGATCCGTGCATTTAAAAATATACAGGATGACAACACTACAGTTATAAATGGTGGTCGGCCATTTATATATTTCCTAACCTAATGTTAGAAACCAACATTCATTAATTTACTTTTACTGTTCTTCATTATGAATTAAGGAATAATATACTTAATAGATATACAAATTGTAGGTATAAATTTTCTTCGACTGTCAGCAGTGAAGATTCAAGGAACGCGTGCATACGTAAAGTCAGATGAATTGCGACTATAAGCATTATGATTAGTGATTCAATAGGTGTTATTAGGTGTTATATGGAAAATGAGTCAGAACTTATTCGGGCATCTAACGCAATTCAAGTGGCGTAATAGAGTGTAATAGAGAAAAAGAATCGAGATAATCATCATTTTAAATCGAAAAGGAATTTCAAATAGGAATAAGAAATCATGTTTACAGTTAATATGTGCAATGTATGTACGTTGTACTATACAACATAAATCTGAAATTTACTATATATTTACCTCCAATCCTTTTCTAATAAATACGGAGAAAAATAATATATACGAACAATTTGCATGATTTATTAATAACCAAGTTGTGTTTCTAACCGTGTGATATTAAAGACCGTATAAGATTAGAAAGCCTTATAATACGACTGTAAGTGATACTTTCTTGCCAAATTTAACTATTATTCTAGCCAAATTAATAATGTTTACAAACGACTATTATAGTAAATGATTAAGTAAGGAAATATCCACCGAGATATCCATTTATGGGAAATGAACAATATTACTTCAGTGAAATAATCCGTTGATAAAAGAAGATGATGTAAAGTGGATAGGATCTTGTGGTTCACCTTAATAGAATACTCCCAATCCTTTATGGAGACATGAGTTTCATTAAATTATCACTTACAGAAAGGAATATCGCTACTATTGCGATGAATAATTTCATTATTTAAAAAACGATGAAATAATATATGCTGTTTCTATTTGTAATTCAATTAATCGTCAATTTTTAAGGATTACAAAATGGTACTTTAATCGTTTGATGTCTCTTCTAAAATGAATAATTTGTTTGATGTCAAGTCAGCACAGTACCAGATCACGGGTGGGTATGTACACTCAGTAATTAAAGAAATTGAGTACATCATTAATGTACGAATGTTAAGTTTTAATGAACTGCAAAGAATATCGTTTCCACCATGACAATAGTCTGCAGCGCCAAACGGAAATGACGTTGACGGGCATTAAATAGAATAATTACGCGTTATTACCTTACGGTTTCTTTTACCCTTCAGAATTCGTATTTCTGAGTACATAGTTTTGAAAAATGTAACATACGGAAAATAATTGACTCAAAAGAAACAAATCCTTGATATTTTGGATTAAGACTGTTATTTGTAAAAATATTTTTTAAAGAAATGATCACAGAACTACTAAGAAAATTGATCGTGAAGGAAGAAATAGTGGTTATCTTATTGCAATAACATACATGGTTATTAAGATATTTATCGTTATCTACTAGACATAAATATGTAACCTTCTATCTGTGCACAATGCACTGGATCGATTACTGCTTCGTATCCACATCATTACCATAGAACCATGTTTCGTCCCCAGTTACGATTAATTTTAAGTAATTTTCATCTTCGGCCTTCGCCTTAAACGGGTGCTAACAGAATGACGTATCGTCATGCGAGAATCAATAATTAAGAAATTGCAGGAGGAGGTAGACTTGATTCCGGCGTCCAATTACTGTACCGCTTTTGAAAACTGAAAATGAAGATTTCCAAGGTGTCCAAGGGCAAAAGAAGATTACTGTGAAGGTGATTCTATGGAATTAACGGCGAGATTAATAATAAATAATTTATACATACAATCACAGTACTTTTTAATCGGGGCTTGTATATTGAACTGAAAAGCAATTTATGTTCAACACACGTTTTTAGTATACTCAAAGTTTAAAAATTTAGTTAACGTCAACACCTGCAGTCTAGTACATACTTAGATTATCTCATCTCGGACTACATGTAGGTAATAATGAACCATGTGTCCCTTTACAGATTTGGGAGTAAGGGGATGGTTAAACAAAGGAATAAAGTAATGGGGGTTACGCAAAAGGCAAGCCATCACGCAGATACTATGGAGATACCTCAGTAAACCATAGTTCGGTGGCACCAAAGAGGATGATTGCCATCGCGGAATATGGAGAAGAGGTGGATGTAAGTACCAAGACTACGGTCCATGTATTAAGCCGACCCGAGCGAATTCTGCATGCCGATGAGCTTAATACACTTTACTTTGTCATGACCGTGCGCAGCCACCTTTGCGGATGATAGCCTGCTGGGCTAGCTAGACGCGTTTGACTCCAGATAATGCTCGGATGAAATATTTTATACAGAAATAGTTTTCTCATTAAAATTCTGCAATTACCTATATATGAATTATGGATATTTCTATAATATATATAACACTTTTGATCAAACGGAATATCAATTTTATATGAGTTTGAAGAATTGTTCTGTGATATATGATAATTATTAACGTAAATTGAACTGTACCTGTGTCGATTTATATTAGTTACCCAATAAAGAGGAAATTGGTGCTTACCTGAAACAAAAAGATAAAGGGATTATTATTTACCAGTTAGTTTTAATTGTTATATATTGTTTGTTTATTGATTATCACTAATTTTATCGGATAGTATTTTCTTATCAGTGTAATTGTTCATGAGTATCTGAGAATGATGGTTTGTTGTCAATTAACAAGTGATCCTATTATTTGACCAATGGATTTCTTATTTGATTATTTGACATCAATGATTGTTTGTTGTCTCTAGAATTTAGTCTGTATCTCGTTTTAAAAAAAATGAAAAGTACTATGTACGGAAAATCTCATCAGTTGTATATAACTTTAAATTTTAGAGTAGAACATTATGATTTGTGTCGTGAAGTGTGATATGTATATCTCAAATGTGGAAATTCATCTACTTATAAAACATAAATATGCAATCAAGATTGGAAGATAAGCATTAGTTTTATATTGTTATATTATGTTATTTAATTAACAAACGTGATGAAGTATGCGATAGGACATACATATTTCCTGTTGACAAGTAATCATTAAATCTGACTACTAAATTTCCTATACATACAAAGCAGTTTTATCTGTATTCATCAAAAAGAAATTGTGACTTACAACATTTTTAATTAATAACCGTAATTAACGTACAAAATTGTTACTGTAACCGGGTCGATAAGGTTGTTGGTAAAAGTAAAAAAGCTGAGTGCAAAAGATCGCTTCACTAATATTTTTGTTAAGGGGTCATGCTCAGTCAGAAATTTTCAAAAAATCGATTGTTCACTTTCTATATTTTCCTTAAGTATAACATCTCGAGAATAGTCTGTGCAAGTTTCAAGGTAATCCAATTCAAAATGACAGAGTTACAGGCATTAAAAAATGAACATCTTATATAAGCGTAAGCTTGACTTGAAACTTTAAACGCGTTTTTCTTAAAACTACATTTTTCAAATCGGTGATCAATATTTCTCGAAAACTTCTGTGTCAATTTACATGAAGCCTTTTACGCCTCATTTCAAATCAGAAAAACTTGTCCTTGAACGAAGGATTCTTTTGTTCGTTCCATACTTTTTTTTTTAATTGACCAAAAACGAGTGATTCTTTAGATGAAAATTGCACTTTTTCAGGAAAACTCCCTCTATTGTGTTCCTAATCAATATTTCGAAAAACTCCACGTTCAAGGACAAGATTGGTTCTTCCATTACATAAATCTTACTGAATTATTAATTTCAAATTAACCGTTACAAAGTTACAGTGATCACGGCAGACCACTTTTTGTGAAGAGACATCCGGGAGATCGCTCACCATTTATTTACTAATAAATATTTTTAAATAAAAACATTACCTTATAATCTATACATATACTGCAATCTTTGAAACACAAACACATTTTTTGAAAAAAGTCTTATAGTTTTCGAGAAAAAAATTCCCAAAGAACACTCTTTTTTCGGCCTCCTGACTGAGCATGACTTAAGATTCGATACCATAACAGAGAAGACCTATCTAAACTAACACGTATCGACAGGCTTTGTCCCGACTGAGTGACCAGGATTTGTAGGAAAATGGAGAAGTTAGGAGAGTGAGAGAGTGTTAGATGGGAACGCGAAAATGTCCGGGCCTGTGACCCGCAAACGAGATGTCTTCTTTCGCGCTTGTGGGTTTTGGAGGGCGCAGGATAGTCCTAGAAGTGCCACTGTAACTCTCGAAGGAGTATCTTATTCTGGGTCAGGTGGAATATTCTGGAAACTGGTGATGGACGAAGAGCCTCGTCCCCGAGCCTCAGTTTAAACTGCCGAGTAAAATGACAAATGCGAAGTGCCGTCTTTAACCCGTGTAGGAAACGTCTTCTTCGCAAGCCAATTACTCGTACTGGTCGACTGCACACAATAAACTGACCTTTACCCTAAAAATTATCCCTTCTATCCGGGTATGCGTAACTGGTTCTCACCAATCAGGGCGCGTCACGCGTCTGAGTGAGGGTGCGTACGCTATCTAATTATCTGTGCCCCCACGGTTAAGTTGATTCTTCCGCGCTACGCTATATACGTTACTATGTTACACGTTTATTTATCCTACACGTTGCTATTTGCACTATTCCTTATGCTTCATTATCAACGACAAGGTGACTTGCTGATAACCAATGTTTACTAATTTAAAATAGTTTCTCCATTTGACATTAGCATAAATTTACACTTTAAATACAGTGCAACACATCAATTGCAGACTGAAAGTAACATGTGCATAAGAAATGAAATGAAACACGCGTGGCTTGCGTTTTAGAATCTCACAAATATGACGAAAATCACTGACCTTTCACTTATCTGTTAATATTAGGTCGCTGCGTACGTTCTATCTGTCAGTTTGCCGTTGGCTGTAAATAAATTACAATTCCATAACAATCCGTCGTTTCAGAGATGACATTGATATAAATGACTATCTGTGTCTCATTTCAGAACTGTGAAGAGACTGTGAGAGTTGATTCTATACGATAATGCCCGCCCACGTTGATTGCGGGTCGTATGCCGGAGTGTACGCACAAATGCTGGTGTTAATGTAATTTCTACGTCGACGCAAATGTAAATTCTACGCACGCAAGAGTGCCAGTCGGAGCGTTTCGTTTATTCGTCCATGTTTGAGCGTACGTCTAAAGCGGGCTATTGCGTACTGTCAATGATCACTCTATTCGAAAAATATCGATGGTAAACGCTCTCCCACCTCATCGTACAGCCCGGATATGAATCCCCCGACTGCGATCTGTTCCTAAAACTCAAAAAACCCATGCTGGGTAATCGTTATACTGACTTACACGCATTGAATACGGCCGTGAGCCGACGTATTAAAGAGCTCAACTTCAAGCAAGAATTAATTGGTATTGAAGACCTATCCAACCGCTGGAAAGCAGTACATAGATCACCAAGCTTATTATATTTAAAGGTTGCAAAGGCCTTTTAAAATTAAATGAATTTTCTTTCCTTTAAACGCATTTGTGCATTACTTCTGGGATGAGCCCCGTACTTTGCAAAGTACCTCTTACATGAGTTTCTGTTGGGACAGAAAAAAAAAGTTTTATCATAAAGGCAGTACCTACGTGTCTTATAGAAAAATGCAGGTAGTCACAACCAACCATTGTATCTGTCTAACTCGTATAAAAATGAACGGTTTTCTAAACTAATGTAGGTAATGTCACAAAAACGATCTAAATAAATAATTACGAATTCATTCATAGTTAGATGTCTACATTTTTACATTCTTTCGTTATTAGTTGTTTATGCAAGTTCACATTTTTGTAATTATATGGAATAAGGGAGCCACCCCTGATTTCAATGACTTTGAAATATGTTGTCAAGATCATCATTCTGAACAACTTTTTCCTGTACATATAATAGTCGGTCTCTTTCAGTGTTCGAGATATTCGTAAAACAAATTAGTTTAAAGCTACATAATTTTTCGACAGCATTTTCGTTTAATAGTGTTATATACATGTCTCTTGTTTACATTTCTTATGTTCGACATTCCTTATGTTCCATGAACAGTATACAAGTGATTCCCAGCATCCCACCACACACCACCCAGTGTTAACCACGTATCCAATATCCCACCAAACACAAGACACATACACACACGATGTACTCTAGGGTTTAACGAAGAAACTTTTTTTCTGTTTTTTTAGATATTAATTAATAATTAAACTTGTGTTTGGTGGGACGTTGGGTGCGTGGTTAACACTGGGTGGTGTGTGGTGGAATGTTGGGTGCTCGGAAAATCATGTACGTTTGACTAAACGCCCACGCTTTTATTTCATAACATATATATGTTCGTAATACACGAATACTGTAAATATTCACCCTTAATTTAAGAGGAAATCTTAGTAAATACTTAGCATTCGATATATATAGTGGTAAACATATTTTTGCAAATATCTCGAAAACTGAAAGAGACCCACTTGACAACATATTTCAAGGTCATTGAAATCGGAGGTGGCTCTCTTTTTCTGTATAATTATCCACATTTCTTTACTAATTTACAGAAAGGGTAATGGTATAAGAATTCGCTTTTCTCGTTAAGGCTTTTATTAATAAGTTGTTGTAATTATAAGTTTTAAATAAAATATAAACTTATTGTTAGTTACAGATTTCTAACGTCCATATTTTAATTGGAAAATGCTGTAGCTGCATGAATATCAACAGTCCATTCAGAATATATGAAACATTGTCGACACCTCTAATTATGTTTTATTACCTTAGTAGTTTTGAAATGTCACACGTTAGAAAATACCATATATCTATGTATACTTCTATACCTATAGTTACTAATATATGTATACAGACGTAAGATTGTTTTCTTGTATGTGTGCGGTAATCTCAAAATCTACTGGACCGATTTTGATCGGATTTTTATAGATGTGTTCCTTATAATTTTGTTAGGGATATATACTTTCTTTTATTACTCTATCACGTCAGGAAGCTTGTTGATGAACTAAAATGTTAATTATTGTCATTTATATTAATAAATGTCAACGTTGACACCCTACTACATACCTTTACTTTAATAAAATAAGTTTTGCATTATTAATATGAAGACATAAACCATTATACATAAAAAATAAAAGTAAAATATTTCCAATATAATATTCTGTCCTGAAGAGTTTCAAAATTGAGTCTTAATATAGAAAAGCAATGTTCACCGATGTAGTTTGTACGCTCCTCAAGACAGACGAAATTAGAGGCGAAATTTAAGCTATACCCTCCACTTAAGCTTCGCAGGTGCCATGATGCCATGAACTGCTTCGTGTATCCGGCTTTTCATACACGAGTGGGTGGATAAAATTATTCCGCAGCTACGTCATCGTATAGTATCGACAAACTTGTAATCAGAACCCGAAGGCAACGAGGAAACTTTATTTTCCACAATGACACTGACCGTAATGTCGAAGATCAGGCAAAACAAAATGGAAATCACGGCGAGTCACGGAGAAAATGGAAGATGAAGGCGCCTGAGCAAGCTACCAAATGGAATATCGTAGCGGGGATCGGAATAAGATGAACACAATAAAGACGACGAATTTCGTTTAGTTTCAGAAGCAATAACTTTCGACTTGGTCAGTTTTTTCAATCGTCTCCGTTGTTTACTAAACTATTCCAGTATTTATCTAATATTTATAAATATTATAGTTCGACTAATTGAAACGTTTTTACATGAATAACTTTACGTATTTGATTTTTAAATAATAATACGTTCCATTCGACGATTAATCTGTCTGATGCGTTCGTGTGGATAAAACGACGTCAATTATGTGCATGCAAATGTTCCATGATATGTGTCTTACTTTCACAGAATTTATCACATTAATTCGATTACTATTAGCAGCGAAATAAGGGTAAACCGTTCGTGCGTCTCACGTTACTCTTTGACTTATTCCTCTGGTCGACTCACGTTTAATACGAACGCCAAAAGTTTTATGGAACAAGTTGTGTTTTATAAATTGTACTTTTCACTTTTTACACATTTATCAGGGCTGATGGTACAGCAATTTTGTAACGGAAACAGTTTCCTTTATTTTCTAGCTTTGTTATTCGTTATTTTTTGTTTTCATAAATGTGTATTTACTATTCACATAAAATACATGCAGTGTTTTAATTGATTGTTTTTTAGTCGCTTTACTTTATAGTTTTCTATGTACTTTTATTTACTCTACACATGTTTTAATTAATTTTACTGTTAATCTAAGATATAATAAATATCATTTATACAAGGGGTCCTACAAAGTGGTACTACTGAGCAAGCTGTGTTTATCCATAAAAAAAGAAATCGCTAGTGAAGAATACAATTTTTTTACATAAGGCTTTTTTTCAAGAAAACGGACTTTGAAAGTACCAAGGACATACTTATGCATGCACTTAATTCCTAAGTAATTACTTGATGAACCTTCGTGTACATTCTACTCTTTCCAATGAGAATAGAATCTATTATCTTATCAATCTACGGCAAGAAAAATATTCAAGACAAAATGTTTACTTTCTAAAGGTTTCATTGTATTATTCTAAAAATTACTCGATGTGTTGCCAATGTTGTTGCATTCGTACCTAAGCACTTTGTGGTACACTATTACGTCCTGTTTCTAATGTGTTCGCGTCTATTTTAATTATAAATGCGAGGACAATTCTTCCCTTTAAATATTCAATACTCGTTATATTTTCGGAAAATTCAATTGATTTCATATGACTCCATAAATGAAAACCGAAAGGTAGCATGTGTGGTGATTAGTAATCATTGATTATGATCGCCTAAGATATTATTCCACTGCTGCCTATCATAAATTTTGTAAGTGTACAACGTACATTGTACAGTAATACTCTTGACTACCACTGTAAGTTAAATTTACTTGTAGTACTCGCTATAATTCATATTTACAGTCTACTTATCTCGATAGCGGTTCTTCTACTTATCAAGCGTATCTGAAAATAATCTAAATAATCTATTATTCCTACAGCGGTATTTAATTACAAGGGAACAAGAATTCCATATCGTCAATTCGTGTCTGAGGTACGCTATGATGTAGGACGCCATGTCAGTAAACCAAGGTGCATTTTGTGGGCGTCTTGCTAGGTTTGTAATAACTATACTTACTATCCCGGCGTAACATTACTACCACCTACGTGGATATAACACCCGCGAGCACGCAAAAGCCGACGCACGACGTCTCGATAAGTTGGCGTCCCGGTCTGTACGAGCGTAACAACCTACGTGCTGCATAACTCAATTCACGGTGGAAACGTTAGTGGCACAGCAGTAATTATGTTATAGTGATCACGACTCGCAAAATCGTGCGGTGTTGCAGCGTAAAGAAACCGTGCTTCAGTACCACGAATCATTTCTCGTTGATAACGACTGGTGCGTTTTGCATCGTCACAGTGGTGCAGGTTAAAGAACATATCCATAAATAATGCACGAATGATTCAGTTCATTGGAAGCATTAAAACGATATATTTGCGTTTAGGTGATGAAATATTTATAATATAGAGTGTTTTCTAGTGTGGCTCTTATTTCTGACTTTTGAATTTTTTTCGCGGCATCCCGTAGAATAGTTCCAATTAATAAGAAAATAATCTGTGCGAAATTTGAGCTCAATAGGGTAACGGGAAAACATGTCCCCGGGCTCTTAAACATTAAAATAATTAATTAAATACTCATAAAATCGGTTTCTTTCGCTTATCTTCTAAACTATTGATTATATCAGAAAACGTATCAGACAAAACTTGTAGATCTGGACAGGACGCATCTTTTATTACGTTTTTTCCTACGACGAACGGTTTTCGAAAAAAAATGAAAAAAGCCTGAAATAAACTGAAAATTTTTTTCTTAATTTTGGAAGTTGTAGTGTGTTTTGATTATTTTTTATGAATGAAGACTAAAAAAATGTGTATTATTTATTTTTGACCCTGAAGGACTATTCTTAGGAAATTAAAACACTTCTAAAAATTTAGGTAAATTTCTATAAATTGTATTGAAAGTGTTTTGTACATTATAATATGTAGTAACACGGAATAAGGTTATGTGAATGGAAGATAAATTCATAACATTTTCCGTTTTAACTTCAGTGTATTTACAAACGTTGGTTTCCAGTTACAGTCTCTTTTCTGTATCCTCGAAACTTTCACCGATAATCATTTACAATCTGTAACACGCAATCTCTATGTTCTTCATTCTTTGTAAATAATTTATTATATTTTTCCATTAATTTTATCCCTCTCTCTGTTGTATCATTAACTGCACGAAGTTTATTTACTAACTCCAATGCTTTAATGAAACTTGTATTTTCGAACCAAGTTGAAGGCCGAACCAAGATAGAGGGATTAAATTAATGGAAGAATAGAATAAATTATTTAGTAAGAATGAAGGAATTTTGAAAACAATTTTTATCAAGAGGAAGTAAGAGCCACCCTAGTGTTCACCAATAGGATTTTATTAACTTGATCTTTGTTATTGTTTTGATTACTTGAAGATACTTGAATTACTTTATCAACGTATCCTACAAACCTTGAATGAATTTGAATAAAAGTAGCCACTATGTAATTATTGAGAAATATAGTCAGCATACTTATATGCAGATAACGCTGTTATAACATGCTAGATAGGTTTTACGAATAACTTGTACAATCTGAAATTATAATCAGTATTCAAAAAATTAATTTTGACTAAAACAATGGTTAGTTTTGTGGAATTCTCGTAACGTATACAGGGTGGGGCAATAACTATATCCACTTTGGATATTGCCGTTATTTGTAATAATATGAAAAAATGTTATATACAAAACTTACACTTAGAGGAGATTTAAAAGTCATCTCTATTTTTTTAATGGAATGTTATGTTTTTTTTTATCGCGATGTGATAGCCGATGTTGAGACGACTTCAATTGACAAGGTCAAATGTGGTAGTAAAATAAACTTCCTTACATTACTGGCGAACGATATGCACACTTTATACGAAGTAAATTGGGGACTTTATTAGAAAAATAGACTTTATCATTGCTCGTCGAATAAAGATTAATCGGATTCTTTGAACCTTCGAATAACTAAAAAAGGTGTAGTGTCTTTTATTAAGACCTTTACTAAAACAATTTTGTATTTAGATAGTGCCCATCTCTGATTACAAAATGCGTTTCTATTTTTACGAGCAAGTTCGAATCCCTCTATGATGTTTTATAGTTAAAATAAATTTTGTCAATTAGTTTTTAAAATCAGCTCTAGAACAGATAGATTCATATATTTTCTGCACTATTTGCAGATATGCTTCATTATTTGTAATTATTAGTGTTCATGTAATTGTATACAGTCATCAAAATTATATACATAACAATTCAGGATTCCTTAAATACTGTAATTGTACAAAACATCATAACTTCTCCGCAGCAATGTAATCGAAATATTAGTCAATGTTTGCAATTTACAAGAAAGTTGTTTCTTTCACGTACAGTTGAAACGGTTTGTACGTAAGAATTTGAGGACCGGGAGAAATTAAATTAGCATAATGTGATTTTATAATTACGTAAATTATTAATTAACTATTATAAAGTTATATACATTATTAATTATTACGTAAGTACTTCTAAATACAATAAATACAAATACCTGTAATCAGATTAAATAATTGTAAGTATGTTATAAACAATGAAGAATAACTGCTAATAGTCCAGAAAATATATAAATCTATCTAACCTAGAGCTGATGTTAAGGAATAGTTGAAAACGGAATTGGAACGAATAATTAAAAAATGTAAAACACGTCATAACGGGATTCGAACTCGCTCAGAAACACGGAAACACAATTTCGTAGGCAAGCAATTTACGCACACCACTAGGAACCATTAACGTTAAATAATTCGTAACCTCTACTTCGTCTGTCCTCAAAAGTATGTATGTATCATTATAATCTGCTTATGAAGCTATCACCCTGACGAAGCTTATTAAAATAAATGATTAAAAACATAAATATTTAATCTACAGATCATTTTCAGTTCTGTACGAATGAGATTGTTATTCATATTGCTAGGGGAATCATAAATATGTCAGGTACACTATTCCATAACAATTGATACTAGCGACGCCTCTGTTAGCTTCGTGTAAGAACTAAATTGGGCCCAAATTATTGCTTTAATATGTATATACTTAAAAATTGTACCCAAAGTATGCGAATAATATATCATTACTTTGAGTTCTGCACCCAAACTATATAAATGTCTCGAAAGCATGCGTGTACTCGATATTTTGTCCTCAAAGTACGCACTACATATACATATACATATACATATACATATACACATACATTTAGATACACACACGCGCGTGCCCGCACACAGAGATATATATATATATATATATATACCAAAATATTCGAAGAACCATCTGTTGTGTCAATTCTCAATTAGAACACTATAATTCTGAAAAAAAATCATTAATTTTTTAACTAATAATAGAAAATAATGGTTTTGTGTTATTTAAGTCAATTGTTTCTAATTACATTAATTCTTCTATTATGTTCATTTTGCTTTGCACTATTTTAACGTTGTATAACTTTTTCAATATTTGGTCGGTTATGTGACATTGAAGCTTTTCATTTACAATGTCAAAATAATGCAAAGCAAAATGAATAGTTTATAAAGAATGCAGTCTCCTCAATGTTATTTGCTTATACAAATAAATATATCAACATGGAGATAGTAAAAGAAACGAATACCATTTAAACTGAATGTTTTACTGCACATATTTTTAAAAATAGTACAAAATTACTTCCTTTGCCATTTATTTTGCAGGGCACTCTCCTGAAGGCTCGTAGGTTTACGAGAAAAAATGGTATTATTGTAGTAAATTTCGTAGCGTATAAAGGTGTAAGCATGCATCTCTGCCCCAAGGGTATTGGAAACGTCGTAGGCGGGTCGCGTATATTTCAGGTAGTGTAAAATTAGTGGGCGTAGCAAGCATAATACTTGAGAGCACTCGGATAAGTGCGTTAAAAAATGCAGGTTATACTTTCGCCTTCCGATAGATTTAAGCAAACAACTGCAGACACAGTCGAAAAGTCACATACATATGTAATCTTCTGTACGAAGACAATCGTGAAACTTGATATTAAAGTGTGCTCAGACATGATTAATAAACAAAGGGAAAATATTTAAGTGTATACATATTCGGTGCTACATACCACTATAGTATTTGTGTATAATTTCACTACCTTTTATCGCTTTTCACATTCGTAATATTTTTTTTACTTCAATTTATTGAGTTATTTAGAATCAATTCTCACGGAGAATTATAAGTATATTATGTTAACATGGTGCAGTGGCATGGGATGTAACTTCCAAGGATATTACTTAAATTGAACTTGTGTACGGATGTTTGAATATAAACAGTTGTACGTGATATTAGTGTGTCCAACTAGGAACCTACTTAAACCGATTGGGTAGGTCAAGCAGGTAGAATCGTTTTACTATACGAAGGAGCTCTGAGTTTGTCAAGCAAGTGAGTGACTAAGGGATTTGGGTGATTACATAGTTAGACGCGAGTTATAACGACTGATGAATTTCAGAATTTTTTGTTTCACTGTTGGTATCTTCAGATCATAATGAATTCTTTCATTTGTTACGTACCAAGCGGCGTTACAGGTGAGTCGTAAAGTCTTGAACTGGAATCGTTAGAGGATCGCGGTATGAGAATTGCTGGCAGTGCCCCATAGCTGAATCCGATACGTCCATATGGGTTTTAGGATGACTTTACATACATAGAATAAGTTTGCTTCCTAAGTTTAATTTTTATTTTCTGTCGATAAGCCAATACAATTTTTTTACTCTTTCTTTCAGAAAGGCGGATTTGGTTTTGATATGCTGCTTCCACGTTATACTGGAGTCATATTAGTAGTCACGGTACGGTTAGATCACGTGAAATTAGGCATTCGTTAATATCGCTCACATCTAATGCAATAAGAACATTCACAGTACGCGGTTAGGTCAAATCAAATCAAATTCTGTTATATTTGATTCACACTAGCGGTCAAATTACGTGAAGGCAGGCACAGGTAGTGTTGGCTACGCGCTGGGAATGGTAGCCAATGCTACCCCGGGAGCTTGGCCGGCAGACTCGCGCTCTGATTGGTCTGGGTTTTTTGTTAATATCTCGTTACCAAAGGCTTAGATAACATTTTCGCTAAGGAAAAACTTGTTTCAACTCACCTCACGAGTCTCCCATTTCCGGGTGCCCCAACATTTTTGTTTCACCCTGTGTATAAATGGTTATACATAACATGAATGTTATTATAAATTCTTCCTACTACATATAAAAATAATACATAATATTATTTCCTGTTACTGTTTCATAATAAATCTATTTAATACAATAAATAAAATAGTTTTCAATAGATACAAGTGTAGGCGGATCAAAAAGATTGTGTTTCGTTTTGGGAATCGTCTACCAAGACTCGTCAGTGGGGCTAACGGTAGACGACCTCTACCCCAGACGCCTGGGTTGCTCCTCAACGGAACCCCTTAAGTAGCCACAAGCTCTAATTACCGCTCGCAAGAAAACTCGCCACCTATCGGCCACTACCAAAAACCCAAGCGACTGGAAGAAACGTTTCCAAACACTGCCTGTCCTATCAAACCTCCTACACAAGAGTAATACAAATAAAAATATTTGAACAATTTCTTCCCTATTTTGATCCACAATTTCATTTTGTGGGATGAGGCACAATACCTTTTATAACTGAAATCATAAAGTTCACTGCAATTTCGCACAAATACTAATAAATGTTCGTCATCCATGCTTCTTTTCCAGTGTCAACCGTTCTCAATAGACTGAAACACGAAAAATTGATCAATTGCACTCGAATTTGGACGCATTTTCATCGGAAGCATCTCTTCAATTCATTCATGACACTTTCATAAATATACAGGGTATTTCACCTAGCTTGACCACCTTAAATATATCGCTTATTTTGTATGATAGAAAAAATATCAGGGGAGAGAAATATTCTGTTCGAAGGCGCCAATACGGTGATGGGCCGAATTTTTTTGCTCAAGGTCATTTGTTTCGAGATTTCAAGGTCACCGAATTTTTTTTAAATGGGACTACATATTTTCACTACAACACTCTTATAGCATATAAAAAAACAAATCCAACGAGGTGCAATATGTTGACCTTCACGTGACCTTTAGCGAAAAAATCATGAAATGTTTGTCAGTAAGCTCAGTACGCGTTCGGGGACGGTAAATGAAGGAATTTCAATTTCATTGGAACAGTGTACCGTGTAATTGTCCCTTGTGCTTGTAAACAGACATTCGTATTCTCCTTTCATCGGCTGAAGTATGTTTACAAGCATTATTATCAAAGTAAATCTTAGGGTTAAGGTAAGCCACTTGATTTCTTTCTGTGGGGACACCTAAAAAGTAAAGTTTACAATGATGTTCCCACAACAGCAGAAAACATGCGACAAAGAGTTCTACATGAATGTAGATCAATTACTGCAGAGCAACTTAAAAATGTACAGCAAGAATTTATTTACCGCCTCCAAAAATGTATCCAGGTTCATGGTGCACATTTTGAACACCTTCTAAAATAAAGATTTAACTAAAAACTGTTGCAATGAAATTGAAATTCCTTCATTTACCGTCCCTGAACGCGTACTGAGCTTACTGACAAACATTTCATGATTTTTTCGCTAAAGGACACGTGAAGGTCAACATATTGCACCTCGTTGGATTTGTTTTTTTATATGCTATAAGAGTGTTGTAGTGAAAATATGTAGTCCCATTTAAAAAAAATTCGATGACCTTAAAATCTCGAAAAAAATGACCTTGAGAAAAAAATTCGGCCCATCACCGTATTGGCGCCTTCGAACAGAATATTTCTCTCCCCTGATATTTTTTCTATTATACAAAATAAGCGATATATTTAAGGTGGCCAAGTTAAGTGAAATACCCTGTATATTGAAAGTTGTAAAAGTTTAAATTTTCATTCGTGCATGATTCCTTATTTCATCTACGCCTGCTTACATTGTAAGCCGATGCCGATTGTCAGTCGCTAGCCTTGGATCTTCGACGCTCGATGCTCGCCAGCGCGTTTTTTCGAGCTCGTTGGCTGGCCAAAGTTATTTTATTAAGGTTTATTCAAAGCCTTCGGATAAAAGATACAAATAAAAGATGAGAATTTTATCGACGCTATGAATAAAACGCACGGAATAAAAAAAGGATCTTTTATTCGTCGGATAATTCTCGTCGAATAAATTTACTCAATCGACGCTCGTCGAATAAAGATACTTTTTTTATTCAAGTTGCGAATAACGAATAAAATTTATTTATCTTTCATTCATTATTTAAAACTTTTATTTGGATAAAAATTTTGCCCATCTCTGTCTGCAACTTTTATTCGACGGCTTCGAATAAACCTTCGAATAGCAGAGATGGGCAAACTCATTATCTAGATAAAAAGTTTCAAATAACGAATAAAAGATTAAAAAAAGTATTTCATCATTTTTAATTGTTTAAACGCGGAAGATCAATTTTTATAATAAAATAGTATTTTATGAATGAATCGACATTTGTCGAGCAATTGCTTAATCTCATTAACTGTTTAAAGATCAGGACGATACCCTTAGATACTGCTGCTTTCCACTGTGTATTATTTGAATAAAATTCTGCCCAATTCTGTCAAATAGGTAACTTTGGCCAGCTCGAATAGACGCGCTAGCCAAACGGTCAACAGATTTTGATTTGACTTGACTGAATTTTCTATTGATTAAATATGACCGTAGAATCGAATAGTAGGGCGGAGGTATGGCTTCCTGAAGCTAGTATAATAAACCAGTATGCCACACCTTATCAAATGCTTGTTTGATGTCTAGAAATATTGCAGAGCAGCATTTTTTCTGCTCGAGATCTTGGATTATGTTGCGAGTTATGCGATGGATTTGTTAGATTGTTGAGTGGCATTTCCGAAACCCGAATTGATCGTTTGGAATTATTGAATCTGCCAATATAATCTGTAGACGCTTGCTAAACATTTTTTCAAATAATTTAGACAAGCTTGGCAATAGGCTGATCGAGCGATAAGAAGTTACTTCTTGAGACGGTTTCCCTGGTTTGTGATTGAGTGTAATGATTGATGTTTTCCATGTAGTTGGGTAGTGTCCTAGGCGGATTATGGCATTAAATATGGAAGTTATTAGGGCTATCTGTTTTTTTGGTAATTTCTTAATTATCTTATCGCTGATTAGATCGTGGACAGTGGCCTTTTTGGGACTTGGGGGTTTAACTATCGTTATTCCAACTTCTGTCGATGAGAAGGGCTCAATTTGAGAAGATATTTGGAACGGCGATTGTAAATACTCAAGTATTTCGGTTTCATCGGTGGTTGATTTAGGAGGGGCCGGTTTAAATACCTCAATTAAGTGGGAGCATACAAATTTGCTTTGTTAGTTATACAAATTTCTTGCTGAGGACGAGTGAGTCGTCTAGCCGGTTTCCAGAGCGAATAATTCGTATCAGCTGTAGAATATAAGTTTACTAGGTATTTTTGAAAACAAACGTTTTTAAAATTCTGAAAATTTCTAGTGGTTCTATTCAATCTCCGTTTGTCATTGGGAAGTCTGTTATTATGGCAGATTCTTCGAAGCTTTCACTTTTCGGACATTTTTTCCTGATAAAATCAGGGTAGTCGTAGCGATTTGGATTTTCCTATATTGAGAGTGGAAGCCCGGACTGCATTTATTATATTGTGAGTTAAGTAATTCACTGCAGGTGTAGATTAGGTAACAGCATCTTTGCCTCGTGGGGGGGCGCGATTTCAAGGGATCACAGCCGCAGTGATCCCTCGCGCCGGCCTCGGGACAACTAGGGCCGAGGTGGTACTACGGGTACCATCTCCTTTCGCGGTCAGTCCACGAGAAGACAGCGTTGAAAAGTGACCCCTCGACGCTGTAGGTAGGAGGTGGTAGGACGGCATGCAGTTGTCCGGGGGGGGGGGGGGGCAAGAGAGCTCGATTTCACACGCCTGGATGTTTTAACGGATAGCACACGACTGACATTCGGAATATAGCATACCTATGTGCACAGATTGCTGTTATTAGCCCCGTATAAAACGATGTTATATTATACAAACTTGTGTGGTTACCTAACTGTCGTGAAATATCATTTGTTTTATGGAACATACCATAATACGGTCTGATGATAGTATTTACTACAGTTATTCTTACACTTGTTTCTGATCAGTTACCTCATCGTAAACTCCAAACATGAATACTGTTAGATTCAATACTGACGTACAATTCGACTTATCAATTTCAGAGGGGCATTATCCAATTGATACACTCAGCATTTAATCAAATTATGCATAGAGTACCCAAAAATATTCGACACACATTTTCATTATGGCTGCCAATAATACATGATGCGTCATTCAAATCGATCCTCGCAAATATCTTCGAAAACGTTGATGATACCGAAAAATGTGTCAAACAGAACATTGACTGATTTCGAAGGGGAAATAATTTGATGAAAGTAATTTGTAGTTGGTGAATGCGTAGAGGACATATGAAGGTCAAATTCGTTTTTTCTAGTGGAATCATATTTTCTTAATATATTAGTTGACGAATCTTGTCATTCCATATGTTCGAAATTAGTCTCGAGAAAGAATTCGAATAAGCATCTTCTTGATTTTGTATAACACAAACAGTTTATTGTGATACCAAAATGTAGACGAATAAATAAATGTAACAAAGCTATAACAATTACAAAATAATACTTCGGACCACCGAAAAACATATATATACAATAAAACTGTAACAATTAGGGAACACCCTTAGCTGAATCACACGTACGTAGTAGAAGAAAGGTTTGATACGAATAGGTGAAGACAAAGGCTTGTCACGGGGAATTATACAGTTATTGGCATAAAAACCAATGCTGCCGGTTACGTAGGCACCTCGCACAGCAACGGTCATTTTGGTGTGAGAGAGAGCACACTAACGGACAAAGCCCTGGCAGTGGCTAGAGAAGGATGCCATTGTAACTGTACGAGGTAGCCCACAGGTACTATGATTACCCGCAACGTAACGCTCAGTCTCCGGCGACAATGACCGAATCGGTACGATAATCATCGAACTTCGCGCCGTGACGATGTTGACTTTTCGGCGCGCATGACGTCATGCCGCGGCCTAGCCAATCCTGAACACCATATAAAGAATTGTTAAACCAGCGGTGGGCAATGTTGGCTCCCGGGAGCTAAAACTTGTCCCCACCATCGTCCACCGTTACCATGGAGTGACAGAGACAAGAGTCTAGGATTCTCTGTTTCTACGAAGGCACACGGTGCGAAAGAAAGGTTGGAAGGGGAAACAGGCGCGTCAGGTGCCCCTACGCTCTGCCCAGCGCTGTGTTAAACTATACATCTCAAAAAACCATTAGCTTAGGAGACATTATACTTTTGGAATCGCGAAGTGGTTCTAGTAAGATAATGTTCACCTTTTTTAAGTTGTTGTTGAAGAGGACGTCCATGCCGAGATTTCTAGTATTTCCTTCGAAAATGTATAACCGGATGAAGGGGTCAAAAGTGCCTATCGACCGATTTTGGCTTGTAAACTATTCGATAGCCTACTCGGAAAAAAAACATGTGTACCAAGTTTCAACCCTTTGTTTCGACTAGAAGGGCAATACTAGGGAAAGTTATGATGAAAGTTATGATGGATGTTACGATTATGCGGTTATTGACGAGCAAAAATTCAGTAAAAAATCTGGTAGATAGTATTCACTGAGGCACGTGTTAGAAAATTTTTTGCGATTTTATAGTTGAGAATCCTAATCGTCCAAAATCAAAATCGTATAAAAATTATGAAAAAAGTTTTTTCTTATTGAAGTTCTAAAGACACTAGATTTATATAATTCCAGTAACGATACATCATCACAAGTATGGTCCTCAATTTTTTGGAGAATTTTTGGTAGGGCGCACCATAGCATTAAAATTCGAGAACAGATATTTTCGACGTTTTTTTCATGAGAAAGTTTTACTTTGAATTGTTGTACATCTTTTATTAAGTAAGTATATTATACGATTTACGCATTTAGCCATATCTAGTAAAACAGTATACAGGGTGGGGCAATAACTATTACCACATCAGATATCTTCGAAACTATAAAGTTCACAGAATTACTTGTTTAACCAAAATTGCACAGTACGAAGAGAGCCATTCGAAGCCGCTAATAGTTCTTTTGCAGGTGGAGGTACTTTGAATATTTCAAGGTCACATCCATTTTTGAAGATGGATTAGTATGTTTTTGTTTCCGTAGAATGATAGAGGAACTTAGAACGAGTTCAACGAGCTATTACATAAGATCATAATAGGTGTTCGAAATGATGACCATCGCTATCGATGCAACACTGGATTCTTTTTACGTGCAAATTTTATAACGTCAGAACTTATTGTCAGAACTTACTTTTCAATGTTCCCCATAGAAAGAAATCTTGAGGTGTCAAGTCTGGTGAACGGGCTGGCCACGATAGTGGACCACCGCGCCGCGTCCAATCCAACAATTACAACATTTTTCATCGAGTTCACTCCGCGCAATCAATTAATACTGTGCTAGGTATCCATCGTGTTGATACCACATGATTTGTCGTGTAAATAAAGGCAATTCGTCTAGCAAATGACCCAATGTATCCTTAATAAAATTAGCGTAGATGTTGCCATCCAAATTTACATTCATAACACGAGGACCAATAATTTTACCACCTGTAATACCGCACCATATGTTGACAGGCCATTGTCTCTGGTGTTCGACCTGCTGTAGCCAATGTAGATTTCCCGCTGCCCATAAATGCATGTTATGCAAATTAACATTCCCGTGATTTGTGAATGTTGCCTCATCAGTAAATAAGACGGTATTACGAAATAACTGATTGTTTTGGATCTGATGTTTCGCCCAACGACAAAACTCAACGCGACTCATGAAGTCGTTCCTCTGCAATTGTTAGTGAAGACTAACATGGTACGGATGAAATTTGTGACGGTGCAAAATGCAAAGTACGCGCCTCCTCCTAGTAGCCACACTTGCGAGCACACCGATTTCATTTTCTTCATTCGTTACTCGCTTTCGGCGTTCACTTTTACGAACAATTAAACTACCAGTTTACCTAAGTTTATCACACACATTTTTAAATGCTCGAAGCGAAGGCTGAGACCGCTGTGGACATTGTTCAGCATACAAGTTTTTCGCCTTTACAGAATTTTGTTGGCATTCGCCATAAATAAGAAGCATATCGACTTGTTCTTCAAACGGATACATTATGTCTGGTTAAACGATACGGTACTACCCTTATCATTTTATGTTATTCTGCAAACTTATTAAAGTGTCTTTCAAACAGTGTTTATTTTCAGCGAAGTAAACCGTAAGCATTATCGCTTTTCTCATCTTTCTATGACCTTCGATGACCTTATGTAAGTTGAACTCGTTGAAAACTCCTCTATCATTCTACGGAAACAAAAACATGCCGATCCATACAAAAATGGAGGTGACCTTGAAATATCCAAAGTACCTCTATTTGCAAAAAAAAAATTAGCGCCATTGGATGGCTCTGTTCGTACTGTGTAATTTTGGTTAAACAAATATTTCTGTGAACCTTATAGTTTCGAAAATATCTGAGGTGATAATAATTCTTGCCCCACCCTGTATACTGCATAATTGGATTGCGGAAGTTTATGCAAATTCACAATTTGAGACACTGATATGTAAAACTTGAAATAGAGAAGAATTTTGAATTCTCTGCTTATGGCTTTACTACGTTAATAATAATACATTGATAGTATTAAATATCATTAAAGCGTTTATTTTAATGCGTTTCCAAAATTAGAAGACGCTATAAATGCATAAACACGCAGTCTGTATATAACCATCGAAATACTTTCATGGTACCGACTGTCGACTGTTTATGAATATTTATCTGCGTGTTTGCTAGTATCGAGCGGCTATGTATAGTACGCGTCTATAATGTGCAATTAAAAGAGCGCCAGCCGGCAGACAGGCAAGCGGTGGAGGAAGTGTTATTCACCAGAGCGTGCGTTAGTGAATGGCGACGAATACAGCGAGGGTAGAATCCCGTTAACAAAAAGCTATGTAACAGGTTTTCGCGAAAATTGAGTAATACAACCCACTAATTTGAATTTATGAGTCTTTTAATGCTCCGCCGCTTTCACCATCCAAAATGGCATAAATTATTTTCTACAAGAACGCTCGTATCTTCTGTGACATCAAATTGTGGGTTTTATTCATGAGTCAGATTTGTTCCATTTTCATGTGAAAAATAAAGAATGGTAAAATTTCTGATGTTATTTGATTAAAATATGAATTTTTAATTTCTTTAAAAAACAATTCGTAGTATTTAGTTTGAATCATTTGCAATATCGGATATCGTGTAATTTTTTGTTTGTATAGAGTTCTTTCATTTGGCTCTTATATTTTCTAGCAAACAAATAGAAATTTCATAATAAAATATTCCTTTCTTTAGCTTTTAATTCCAATAACGCCATTTTTATATAGATTGCACAACACAATCGTGAAAATAATATATGTAATATGCAAAGCGTGTTAATACTATTAATATTAATTCTATATCTATATTAATACGTAGTATATTTTGCAGTAGTGATTGTGCACTGCTCCATACTGCAGGGAAGTAGAATTATTAATTGTAAGATGTGTTTGCTACCTTCTACATAAGGATTGAAAATTTAGAACCTTGTATAAATATTAACTTTCCTATCGTAACTGTATATATGACTAATAAAAACAAAGAATGGTACGAAACATTTAATTTCCCATGATACTTCACAGTGAAATTTCACCGTGGAGTGACATAGCATCGATCATATAATATAAAAATGGAATGTATACGCCATATATTCATGCAATTATTGAATATGACGGAATGATCTACCGTTTGAATGGTTTATAAAAGTATTAGGGTAAGTCCGGGAAAGATGGATGAGTGGGAGAGACGGACCAGAACTGTATTTCTCAAACTATACGTCAAAGACGCCAACGGTTAATATTGTTTTGTTTTAATGGAAGTTATTCAGGGCGTCCGTAAACCCGATACCGAAGTTTGGGCAAATTTAGAAGAAAATCAGCATTTTAATGTGTAGTACGGGCAAGAATTTTCTTACCGAGTCATAAAAAATAGAGTCACTCTGTTATTTTAGTAGATGATTGCGTGATTTTCATAAACTAAGTTTCAATGACATGTAGGTCTAATTTTAATCTCAAACAATAATGTTCAAAACAATCACAATGACGCAAATACTTAATCCATCTATTTCATACGATTTGGGATAGATGGACCACGTATATTCGATAGGGATGGACTGCCCGGTCTATCTCAACCATACTGTCTTACAATTAGTGTAATCGACATTGTTTAAATTTTAACTCAACACAATGAAGATCAATCTTTTTAGCCTTTACAAAGAGATTTCTTATCTAGCCAAGTTGCAAACGAAGATCTTTAGTCCGGTAAACTGCTGGGCGTGATTTCACCAGTCCCTACTCTCGAACTACATAGTTAGTAAAACTAGCTCAGTACTTATAATAATATTCATAACCTTTTTTGTTTAATAAAACAATTTTCTCAAAGAAAATAATCGTTACAGATCAATTTAATGAAGGAATATAACATTTATAAAAGCGGTCCATCTTATCCATAGTAGTTAGGGAGTCATGGACCAAAGCCCAAAAATTTATTTTCTTTATTTTGCAGCTATTTATAAACTTATTGTGTTTTACTAACTACGTGTGCTAGAAAAGATCATCCACTACACAAACAATTCAGTACAATACTCATTATTTCTAAAATATTTGATTTTCGGACATTTTAAAAAACATGGTCCATCTCTCCCGGATTTACCCTAAATATGAGTGATCTTGGGCCCCACGCAAGATTGTAAGAGCTCAAGCTCTTAACAGAAATTTAAGTACAGAAAATAACTCTAAAGTTTGTAATTTCCCTGCTTATGAAATAATTGTTTAATTACCAGTTAAATTTTTTAACCAAGACTATAAAATATACTATAGTACAACTGTATTCCGTCTGTCTAGCATTTTACCAGTGTCTTTCGTTCGACAATTCTCAGTTTGTTATTAAAACATGGATGAAAAACGATAGAAATTTGTGAAAAAGTCTAAGAGATTCCAGACATTGATACCAGTAAGTAGCGTTACCAGACTACACGTTACGATGGATAATAAGAATCCGAAAGTGCATAATACCCCATAACGATAAGACGTATAAGGGCACTTTTAGTTATAGACGTGAATAGTATGAAGTGTGGGCGTCAGTGTGCTTATCGTCCAGGAAAGGGTTGCACCGTGAGGATTATGGTTACGCACGCAATGCGTCGAGAATGCGAACGTCCCCGTGGACGAAGGAATCAACAAACACGCAGCCCTGTTCTGCACGCACTCTGCTTGACCGTCGTGTCATAATACATGTAGTGAACCGTTGGACAGATAGGACATATTATTACTTCCACCTTCGATTCGTTCCTAACGAGCTTTCTTTCAATCTTTAGTATAGTCAGCGGAACCTGTGTAGCACGAGTGTACAATCTGTCAGAAGTGAAGGTTTAGATGTTTCGAGTCCTGAAACAGCAATTAGGAAGAGACAAAGAGCTCCAGCGGTTTGAGTCCAGCCTCGTCCAGGACAGTGCAATGTCAAGTCGGAAACAGTATGCGTCCTAATCCTTAACAACTACAGATTTATTTTTACTAACACAATTGGTATCGAGCAAGGGGCGATGGGAACATAATACCGTACAGTTTTAATGAAAGAATATAAGCAGATGTGTTAAATATCTATTTACAAATGACGCCTGGAGCCTAAACAAGGCCATACATGTTGAGGTTTACCTCGAGGCCTGGCCTCATGAAGTTGTCTCACGGTAGGGGAGTTGGGTTTCTCAAAGCCTTCTTGTAATCTGTAGCAGAGTGTAGCAGGATGGTAGGGCCCGTGCCGAACGTACGGGCGAAGGTTCTCGAAGGGATCTTTGGCTGATGTGCGTGAGTGAGAAGGCTGAGAAAGAGTCACAGAGGGTAATGCGTGCGGAGTGCGACGAGAGCGAGCGACAGCAAAATGTATATGTATCTGGTATTAATATTCAATGAATTATTTTAGGTTAGTTTAGAATTATCCATGAAAGTGCCGTTCTTTGATATCGAATATCCTACAGTAGTAGGTACAGCTTCCAAACAATGAAATATCATTTATATACGAGAAAAGGTTGCCATTGTTAGGTATAGCAGTAGATATGAGTATTGAAAAGGCAAAACTACCATGTAAAAAAAAGAAAACTGTTATAATGTCGAATTTTTTTAATTTCTTGAACTATCACGTACAACACGACTGATTTTAATTAATTAATTATTACATCATAGTGAATCTTTATTTCATTTAATTTGTTTTCTAAGTAGGATATTATAAAGCGTTAATATATCATATTATAATTGATTTTACCATTAATCAATTGCTTAGATTCACCTAATGGTAACAAACCCTGGATTTTGAGCAAATTTTATTTCTAATAACAAACAAAAAATAACGACTGTCGCAGGCTTTAATTATGAATAATGAATAATGATTTCATTCAACAAAAAATTATTCGTTAATGACAAATAAATGTGTAGTGTAGCGTTATTCGTTATTCCAAGTAATTCCGTTATCTGTACGCATCTGTCGTCACGGTTCTACGCTTCACTCCCTACACTGCACTCACACATTCACTCATGCACGTGTACGCCGCTGGTGCGTGTCGTCGATGACGTAACCATTATTCGCTGGTTCCTTTGAATAAATTCTTATTTGAATAAATTCGTTTTATTCGCAACTTTTATTCGAAGATTATTCGAAAAATTTCATTCAAATAACGCCCAACTCTGCCGCGTATGACCTGCTTAAGTGTCAGGGTACACACTTCTAGAAGATGCGGATGGCCGTGGGTGCGGCTATGTCAGTTGATGTCGCCACTAAACACTTTAATTTACAACCATGCTATATATGTGGGTTCCACCGACTATACCATTAGCCACAACCCAAATAGTTCGCGTGCGTCTCGAGCATTGTATGCGTAATGATTTTCATGTCTGAAAGGCACGCGTAACGAGACTATGCCCTGCGATACGACCAATAAAAAAATTACACAGCCATATATTGCCGGTAATGTATAATTAGAACAGTAACAATGTGATTTTGATGTTCCTAAACGAAATGCTAGAGATGCAATACACGAGACCGTAAAAGTGAATTTATTCACGTGCAAAAGAACATCAGATTCCTACATTATTAACGATCTATGCAAATCCTCGATGATCGTCAGCTGCAATGTGTCGTAACGTCTCACTTTAGAAGCATGCTATAACTCAAGGGGTTATTCCTATTTGGAGGGACAATTTTTAAATGATAGAACTAAAAATTAATGGACCAACGAACTCCAAGTTTTTCGTACATGTTTTTTTACATTTTTAGGAAGCACAGTAAAATTTTATACAACTACCATTTATATCAACAATGTTATCACATATTTTTTGCCGAACGACTGCCATTATCAACGTTGTTCTATTCATTCAAAACAGGAAAGTCCGGTATAATCTTATAATACAGGGTGCCTCACTTAAATGTAAGCACCTAAATACCCACTTCAAGAAAATGACCTTGCGAGAAAAATATTCTTTGGCACGTATTCGTCAATCGATACCGTTCAAATTGTATATAATTAATTGTTGTAAAATTGTAATTTCGTCTAATGCAGGGGTTGTGTTTTAGTCACACATTTTCGAAATGTTATACTTTAAAACATCGGAATACTCCCTTAAGCCCAGCGAGCCTAGCTTCTCATATAAATTCATAACTACCCGTCAGAGTTAAATTTCAGTTAAAATGTAAAAAAAGGACGACATACAGGAAGACGAGTAGCGGGCACAATCGAAAAGCTACCATCTGCGAAAGGCTACGCGGTGCGTCCCGGCTGCTTTGAGCCCGCGACAGAGAGAATAATTCAGCGTTTCGCGAAACAGCGTATTTTTCTTCGCTAACTGCTATTTCGTGTTTTATTCAGCTCCTTTTGCCCTATTTCATCCCAGCTCCCTCTACGTATAGCCTGTCGGACCGGGTGCATTACCGTAGGCGGTATCCGGTTTTGCAGGAACTGCGAGTTCTGCGGAAACCTGCCGAATAAATAATCCCGAGGAACAGCCACAGTTAGGGGAAGAAACATGAAACGTCGTTGTGATATATAATGAAATACAAACCCATCACCGGAACCGGTAGCACTTCGGGGCCCGTGTTTCGAGAAAGAGTTGAATGTTTCATATTCGAACGTACAACATTGGTTTCCACACAAACATTGAACGATAGTTTCTACTATGGAATAGAAAATTCGTTTCATAAAAATGTCTGTTACCAGGAAGGCAAAATTATACTCATCTGATTAGATATTTCATTGCTAGTGTAGCATAAATAATAACACAGTTTGCTGGCAAATTCCTGAATTTATTAGTAGCAAATACTTCCAAACTTATTTCAATATGAGTAATGTGGTAAAAGTGTAATAATAGTACTTGTATGTACAACAAATAAAGAATCTTAAGAGTTTAAAAATGCAGTGCTCATTAAAAACTGAATAAATACTTAATAAATATCATTACTGATTTATACATAATTACAAAAAATGTACAATATTCTCATTTTAGGTAATTCTGTAGGGTAACAGAAGACTGATTTGTTTTCTTTGAAATCCTGTCATCAGGAGCAACTATGTTTTGGTGTAAACAATGCGTATATCCAAATTCTCTTCACGTCGAAGAATTTGTAAGAGCATATATTATTAAATAATTAAATAAAAGATTGAGTAACGCATATTTTTTCACAGAAGGGTCATTGCACGCGAAATCGAACACTTTTTGGAGCAACATTTCAGATGTTGTTCAAACTTGGATGTCAAGTCGCATCGTGACCATGTGCGTTATTACATTCCTGCATCCGCTTTGCCCTGGAGAAGAGGTTTTCTTCTACTATGTGAACTCAGAAAAAACCCAAGAGAATACCTCCTCCTTTAGGGCACATCCAATTACAACTCGAAATTAAGAAACGCTTTTGTCGAAAATGTTGTCATTCGCGAAGAAGTGCGACGCTGCAGAGCATTCCAATTGTGTCGGTCGAAAAAATGTCGAGCACTCTCATTCGGATATCTTTAACATTTGAACATTTTCGGTCATTCCTACAAAAGAGTGAATCAAGCAATCACTCTCGTTAGTATATTTGAGCAATCATTCGAGCTCGAGCATTCCCATTCAAACGTTTTAGCTCCAACGTTCGAACAACAGTCGCAATCGATCATTCTCATTCAAAAGCCACTGCTGCGGCTTGCTCGCGATAAACTCGCGGTTTACCACTACTTGTTAATATAATAACTATATATGTTCGTTGGAAGATGATGTGATTGTGGATGGTGGTATGGTGCGATTTCGAATAAATCGATGCAGCATGGTAACACACCTGATATTTAATAAATATAATGAGATATGATATATGTGTACATATGTGTATATTATTTCTGATCATCTCATCTGACTGACGGATATGTTCTCTTTGCCTGATGATTACATTCTCCCTGAATATCGGTGTACAAATCATTACTGGGTTACAGTAAATAATTGTTTTAAGGACAGTGGATAGTAGTAAATGATGTCGCTGCCAAAAAATCCCTGTTTATAGTGGTTTTCCGACTGTATTGACGGGCCCAAGACGCTACGGTTATTGCGATCACTGGCTATCTGCATTAAGTTGCAACAGTCACGTTCGCCAACATTTGTACAATAAACGTGATTATACATTCATACAGTATACGAGCTTAATCAAATAAACCGCTGAATGGATGAATAACACCTATATAGAATGTTCATGTACCAAATAGTAAGAATATGTTTCCTGTTTCCCTGAATATGTATTATAAAAATAGTATAAATACAATATATATTTATACATATAGGTTTTCATTATTATATAATGTACTCATATTATTGAGAAACTGTTGAGAGATATATATGGTCATATATGACAGCTACATACTCATTTATCATTTGCTTTATGACATTGTTACTATACCTACGTGTACATAATTTTGTTCGAATGCACATTTTCATGCAATTTACTTGTTAACATAAAACTTCAGGTCGTCGGTCAATTGTATTACTGAAGGAATAGTCAGGTAGAGAATCGTTCCTTCGGTAATTAAATTACCCAGTTACCTGTAGCTTCGTTTTGAAGGTAAATGTACGAAAAAAAGGAAAGCCCCGTCCACCGTTCAGTTGGGTTTATAAAAGTACTTGGTTTTTCTACAACTATATGAAATTCATATCGGATCGGGACATGCCTTGACGCCGACGTAATACAATGGAAGTAAGTAGTAATATTTACAATACTTTATAATATTTTCGTGAATAAAGTATATACAGGGTGATTCTCTCGCTGCACAAAATGAAAGGCCGTGCCGCTTTAAACAATCGCGCTATTAAAACCGTGTCGACGCATGTAAATCTATCAACGGGCCCTCACTGTCGATGATGGAGGGGGCGGCACAGTCGTCTCCGCTCCGGCGATATCGCCCCTGTAGCATCGACAGTGAGGCCCGTTGACCAATTTACACGCGCCACACGATTTTCTACGATGCGCGTCAGAATGTTCGTGTTCGGCTTGACGTTGCACGAAGTCGTTAGCTGCGCGTCGAGCCATTAAAATCGATCCCTTCAAGTGTGTTCTGCAACGCGCGTTGCACAAGTGTGGACCTGCCTTAAAGGTCCTGGTACCGATACAGTGAGGTCGAGAGTCATAGTTTACGTGTTCCGAGCGCCGAAACAGCAATTAGGGGGAGATAAGAAGCTTCAGCCTAATTTAGGACCATAAGATAAAAGAGTATGCGTTTTAATCCTTAACAAATGCTGGTTAATTGGTACTAGTATGACAATTGTTAACGAGCAAGAGGTGAGGGAGATTTAATATTAATATTGTTGAGTTTTAATGAAAGGCTGTAAGTCAAAAATTTTAAATATCAATTCTCAAATGTCTTTTGTAGCCTGAAATTCAAGGTATCACTTCTATAAGACGTGAAAAACCCTGAGTGCGGCTACATCTATCGATGTCCCCACTTAGGACTTTAATTTATGACCTCACTATATCGGTTCCAGGACCTTGTATTTTAAATACCGCAACGGTCGAGCCTGGGCCTCAGAACCCCAGGTGAATTCAAAAGAAGAACCCGCCCGTCTAGGTTCTTTATAATACACGCGCATAGCTTCCGATTTTTCCTTTTTAATTATTTCGTCTCCGCCCCTACGAGGTAAAGAATGCTAAGCAGTTTCATTATTTGCCGACTGATTTCCCTTAAACCACCGGCAGTTTTTCGCTGGGATTCATTATCCGGTGTGGACGGAATATAAATGAGCCAAGGTAACCACCACGGAGATTTTTTTCGTTAATGAAACATAGACCCAGAATTATATCGTGGAACGTTGCAATCTTTAAGGTCTATATTTAGATATTTATATCGCTGCCTCCAACGAACAGTTGGAACTGTTGGAATGAAGACTCCTTGTTAACCTTGAGGGCAAGGAATAAGAGCTCGAGATGATTATCCACAAGGACGTGTTTATTTTCGTAATGAACGACCAAACTATCCCAAGCACGTTTGAAATTTTCCTTGGTAACTGCTATAGTTTTGAGACGTTCAGAGGCACAACGACATCCAATAAAAATTAAACGTCGACTTGCGATTAACGGAAACAACATAGTTTTTAACGTTCCATAATGTTATTAGCAATACTATGTTACAATGCAGCTCTCATTTCTGTAATTTCGAGAATTTCTATTATTAGCCACTCCATTGCACTCGATAGATTCGCTTTTGCGAGAATCATCCATTGCGCACACAGGTTTGATTTATTTAACTCGTTATCGTAGTATTAATGTGATTAGCGATAATCTTGTTACAAACATCTCGTCGCTGGTGCGGAAACTTTCATTATTGGTATACTTTTTAATTTCGTTCATTGGTAATATCATCGTCAATAATTAGTGAAATAAATCGACGAAGCGAAAACACGAAACAATTCCCACATCATCGGAAACTGAATTATGTATCCAGAAGTATAAAACTGTTGCGTTTTTTAACTGAAATATGGTTTATTTAGTAATGCACGTTAATTACATCATGAGAAAGGGATTATTGTAATTCTCTTCATGAGCGTCGTACACAATGTTGGCACAATGTACTACGATAACTAACGGGGGATGTTTATGCAAATTTACCATTTTTGACACAAATATAGAAAAAACAGAATTGCACAGAAAATTCTTTTCCATACTATCGGTTTTTAATATGTTAATAATAATGCATCAATAATATTAAATTTCACAGGAATCTTTATTTTGCTCCATTTTGCAAGTCAGGGGATGCTATGGGTGTATAAACATCCGGAATCTAACGATAACATTGTAGTACTTTCGTTTGTTATTTCATTCCTTCTAAAACCTTCAGATGTTGTAGAAAATTTATACGATACTAAAACCAGAACAAATACTTTTGTCTACGTTTTCTAATCATATGGTAGTATTTTAGCATAAATTTTTATGAAAACGAATATCTCATACTTTGGGAGATACTAAAAAACACGGTCAATAGATTAGTGGGAAAATAAATTTATTTATGTTTCAAGGGCTCTAATTCTAAGTACATATGTATAAGTAAAGCAAAATTTGTTAATATTCATTCTACGTATATATATAAGTAATGTTCATCAAGAGTAAATAAAAATGCGGTATACAGATGTATGTCACTTTTTCTCGGTTAGAGAAATTGATATTTACTTTATCTGGAAATTGAGTTCGATGGATTTCACTTATGTTGTTTCAACCATTCCCTACTTCGCGAAGAAAACTCAGCACCTGAAGCAACAAAAATTATTTATAAGACCTATAGTGAGAACATTTTATTTGAATCAATATCACTTATTGAATCAATAATTGTTTTAAAAGACTCGAAAGTGTTGATTTTAACATTAATTACAACAAATGTTACTGCCGTAGTCAAGAAATGTAATATTTGATAGAAACACTACAATAGTCTTACGACCCCGGAAACCAATTAAATGTTAAATATTCAACAATAATTTGATGTTTACAAATATTAACAAATGAAATTAAGGATGAAAAACGAAATTAGTTTATGTACCAACATAATATTTAATAAAAAAATGGCATCATGTACCATATTAGCAAAACCGTATGTTCTATGTTTAGACATTGCTTCAAGAATTATTAGGATCGGAAATTATCGACCACGAAAATTTCGGTTGAGGGAGCATCGGGCGCGTGAGAGGGTTCCCAGGCCTCAACATGCTCAGCCCAGCAGAAAGCTTCTTTGCCCGGAATGTTTTTCGTTCGATTTGCAGCGACGATGTTTAACGTTGCATTTCGGTTGATTTCTCAGTCGTTTGGCTTAAGGCTTCGGGTAGGACCCCAGTCGCCTTGTTGCTTCAGGCGGTAGCAATTTTATTAGGTTCTCTCCAACTGACTGTATATTAAATTTAAAGGATTCCCGAGGGGGTAACTGGCGTCTTAACCACTACCACCGTCGCCGTAGACGTCTCGCCTGGTTCGGATTGGTTCCCTTGTAAGTTGCGGTGGTCGCATTTTTAGGAACTCCCGTGGCCCGTGGGACGTACACGTGTTGAGTAGCTAGTACTCGTACAACCTGTACAACTTGTACATACGATTACGTTTCTAAAATACACACTGCCGTCTCGTTCCTGAGTCACGTTAGGTCGTTCGCCTAAGAGAACGGGCTATTAACCTCGCCAGATGGTGTACCAGTCCCAAAGGGGCATAAGCGAATAGAGTTGGATAGTATTTGCACCGAGTTACCTTTAAACCTACCGTACCCACCTTAACAAATAAATGACCAGGGAATCTAATTATTACTTCCGCCTGGAGGATTACTGTTCAAATTAGCGAGAACCAGGGGAAGATTATACAGGGTGGCTCAACTAACATGATCACCTCGAACAATGACTTAACAGTACACTTTATGAAAATTTTGAGGTGTATAACTTAAATGCCATCAAGGGGCACAGTTTATAAGGTACGTGCTTTTTTTGTGGGTGGAAGTATTTTAGAGATTTCAAGGTCACTTTGATTTTTTTTAACGGAACGACTTATTTTTTGTGCCACAGATCGACAGAGTATCAAAGTCTCAGTAGAAATGTATTGACCTTCATACATCCTAAACGTAATAGTTAACGAGATATTTACAAAATAATATACAAGATGAAAATCATATCTAATACGTAGGGGGAGCGTAATCTTGACCAACTGGATAGCAACCAGAGACAGACTCATGATTCACTCACGACCGTTAAGATTTCCTTAAATGAAAATTCTAACGGAACCCCCACCTTGTTTTGAGATTATATAAACCCCCGATTTTAACCCTCCGTGGGCCAGAGTAGTACAGATACATGTAGAGTCCCAACGTATTATATCCGGTAAAGAGTCTCTTGTATCCAGTGAGATCGGGCTTAAATTCCCTTTCGAATCATCAGTTAACCTTATAGAATCCGCGAGTAATTGAAATTCTATTCGCCAATCATTTAAAACCGCTATAGTCCCCGCATTGCCAGTGCGTTAACACCGAGCATTCAATTTTTTCAATTGGTAATATTACACTTAATACTTTACCGTAACAGCACTACACTACACATACTTATATCAAAGGCAGATTATATAATATTCAAGTAATATTCTTTAATAAACGCGAGTACTTTAATTTCTTAAAATTCATTGGTTTGGTAATCATTATAGTCGTAGTTGACCTTTCCCACACGATACAACTTTACCGCTTGAGTTGTATCTAAAATTTATTAAACGAGGTACAAGGCTTAACTAACATTTGCTGCGTCTCTCTAATTTCGCATCAAGTTCGTCCGCATGTTTCACTTTTTCAAGTGTTTTTCAACCTAGTGGCTCCCCGATTTTGCATCGGGTTCATCCACGAAACTTGACCTATCCAGCGGCTCCCTCATTTCTCATCACGTTCGTCTGTACAGATTTTTCACCCTCCTCGCAGCTTCTCAGCTACGAGCTGAATTCGTCTACACAATCTCATCCTAGTGACTCCATGATTTCGCATCGGGTTCGTACACGAGTTTCAACTTCCTGCGACTCCCTGACATCGCATCAGGTTCGTTCGCAAATGACTCCATTCCTAGGGGTTCCCTGATTTCGCATCAGGTTCGTCCTCCCTTTCAAAAAACCCAGCGGCTCTCTGGCTTTGTGTCAGATTCGTCCGCGCACTTCACTAACAAACTGATAATCCATATTCCTTGGAAAACCTACACTCTCCGGCCTCCGGCGTAGCTCACGACCCTGGCTCGTAACACTATATTACTACAATTCCTTCTTATATTTATTTGTCTCTTGAAGAAATATCTGTACATATAATAATGCTTTTTATCACTGTGTTGCAATGTGTAGTAAAAGTTCCTTACAGCAAACCATTCACTATTCTCATATCTTTTCAAATGTCGTATATTTTGTTACAGAAACATTTAAATTTGAATTCTGTAGGATATGTGTTGTTTGTGTTGATCTCATTAAGTTTGCGTATAATTGAATACATTCATATATATATTTCTCTGAAACGTCCATATAATACATTGTGCTAATCTTACATATTTTACAATTTTAGGGTCTTCTATATGAAATAAATGTATGTGTTATTTCGTATACATAGAAACGTCTATATTAGGTATTTTTTGTTTAAATATGTTACCTATCTGTATTTCCGGCCTGATTTAATTAATCCCCCAAATATAAAAACTGTCTTAAACTATATGTATAGTCACTGCACTGTGGCTGTTCATTATATTAAGTACAGAAGCTATCTTTGACCTTAAAATTATACAGTGGCAACATAACGTTTGGATATTTTAAGGTGAAGTACATTTATAACATGATATTTATTATATGATATTAACAAGAATAAAGTTACTTTATTGGACTTTTATTCTGGTTCCTTAATATTTTTCTCGGTACAATAATTTTATATCAGCTTTCATTTCTTGTTTCGTACAATCCTAAATGTATTTTCTAATGTATTTAAATGGTGCTCATCGAATAAACTATGTATAAATAATCAAAGTTCTACTATATACGCATGAATCTGTACTTGTTTATAAAACACGAATAAGAAAAAGTATCTTCCAGGTGTCAAGTTAGACAGTAGTATTTAAGATATTGACGAATGATAAGTACAGGGAGATCCCTTGCACGTATTCACATTACAGAAGATGCTACATGTAACTGCGGTTTTGAAACGCAGGATTTAAATCACGTGCTTTGGCAATGTCCTGTATTTGATTTTCAAAGAATCGAACTGATGGAAAATCTAAGTAAACTTGACTTATTTCCACCGCTTAATGTGAGATCTTTGCTCTACAAACCGAACATCGAGGCATGTTGTTTAGTTTATGATTTCTTTAAAAAATGTAACATAAGAGTTTGACGTTCCATAAGTAGTGTTTAAGCCATGAATAATGATTTAGTTATTAATACTTGTAACTCTTTTGTATAATTAGTTGTAAGCCTTATGTAAAGCTTTATAACTCTTCTTTTAGAGTTCAATCTAAGCTCAATAAAAAAAAAAAAGTACAAGGAGATCATTACGCTGCTAAAATCAGACGCAGTTCAGAACTCTATGGCATCCAAATATCAATGAGAAGTACCCGACTATTCCATGGGTAAGCGAATCGATTATTTTTCAACCAAAGTATCTTGACTTTAATGCAATTTAATGGCCTACCATACATTTCATAAGATCTAGCCATAATTTTTCTGGCAAGAATCGATTATCGTTCATAAGAGAAGGACTTGTTTCCGAATTACGAGCATGCCCCGTACTCGTTGAATCGAGAGGAAACGGTTTGTAGTGTCAATAAAGTAGATATTAGTAGTATTCCTTACATGCGGATCAATGACCGAGGCCTTCGGGTAATTCGAAAGACTCTTAGGAGGTTGCCTTTCTTTCTATCTTCCTCCTATCTTCTTTCTGTCTCCAGAGGTCGAATCAGCAAAGCCCTCACGTCGTAATCTCCGATATCCAATTGATTTTCCAGCTGGTATGCTCCAACATCGTGGCAGCCGTGGCATCCTACTATTCAATTAAAAGTTTCCCTCTCCCCCTCCCCTTCCCTTTTGCCCTTTATTCATGTTCTCTCACATTCGCGCTCTTTTCTGGTCTTGTCGAGAGGCAACAATCGTAGTGAGAGGGAGTTGCTCTCTCGGTGGATGTCGAGTGCCACAAAAGGGCCGCTCGAGTAACCCTTTTTTCTATATTTTCTCTTTCCTTTTAGTTGTTGTTGTTGCTACTTTTTTTAATAATGGAAACCAGAGCCCCGAAAGGTACCTACTCGGGGACAAGTAACCTTCTTCGCGCAGGTTCTTCACCGACGCACCAAATGAAATTCAAGTGACTCGACGACCATTTCCATTTCGAATAATCAGAGTGGAACCGACCGATGATTACCCGAACCGGGAAACTTTTGATACACGATATCTCTTATTCCACTTCTCGTATTTTTCGTAATTAAAACCGTGGGGTTTCTAACTTTTCTTTGTACCAGATGACAGAAAGTAACGACCGCGGTCGGAACCTCTTGACTTAATTTCAGATTCCCGGAGGAAAATATTAATGCGACCTTTTAATATTCCCGAATGTGTAAGTTGGCGAAACGTAAATCCTGGAGAAATTAACATTACATGGAGTAAAACGTTTGGAGAATCAGTACAGCTTATAATTTTCAGCTGTACCACTGGTATCATTGATTACTGTTTTATTAAAATTACGTAGATTCAATATATGAATTTAATAAAATTATATATATATACATGTTCATTTACATTTTGAAAACGAATTTTACAGAGTGGATTGACTTAAATGAATATCTAGGGGTGCAAAGCAGGATGAAGGAATTCAAAATTGTGAATGACACGGCTGAGCGAGGAATTAAGCTTATAACAGAACTTAATGATAAGATTACAAAAGACGAGAACTAAAAACAATTTTTATTGAAGGTACAAAATTTACATTATTTTTCATTAATATGAGATATTAGATACGTGTATTACTTTATATTATACCTTTTCATTTCTATTGGAGACTGTTCAAGATTACCGTCGTAGATACTACAACACTACATTTAATTAGATGTACTAAAAGCACCATTCGATATGTAACTTTAAGTTAAACCTGAAATTTTAATACTTTAGTATATTTTATTTTTAAAATTTTGCTTTTCTATCAAATCATTCTGTATGTATTATTTTTTGTTTCTTATCAAGTCACAAGATAAATCCTTCAATAAAAACTTGAAAGATAATTTTCTTTTAATTTCCAGGTGTTGTCGCCACGGGATAATATTAACCGAATGAGCTGAAGTTTGGTGTAACAAAATATTAAATCAACAGGAACAAAACTAGGGGGGGTCCCGCCGAAAATTTGAATTTTTTTTTAGTAAATAAATAACTGGCACCCTAATATATATTGTTCCGTTGCAGAACAAAGACGTCGGATCACCAGGTGCGCGTCGCGAAACAAAGTCGACGCATCAAAGCTTACCGCGTCGAGATCGAGGTCGCGTGCGAGCGATTCGTGAAAAAGCGAAGCGCGGCCCGTGCCAATAAAAAAGCGAAGCGCGACCCGCGCCAATAAAAAAGCGAAGCGCGACCCGCGCCAATAAGAAAGCGAAGTGCGGCCCGCACCAATACGAAGGGTCGGAGAATTATCGCACGAGGTGTCGCGAGTAGGTATATACTAAGGGACTCCTCATCGCGTCGCGCGTGAGAATCATTCAGAATCATTCATTGTTCGGTCACTCAAAGACGGACACATATCCGTCACATCGACCATAGTCCACCCATTCGACAGTGACATTCAATTAGAAGATCTTTGTAATTCCCAAGTTCTTAAAATATTGTACATAAGCATTGAGTTATAATTGAATAAATTATCATTTGAAACATTTGCCTAAAAATTTAATTGGCGGGCAAAAGTCGTCATCGTTCAACCAACACCACCAAGCGGGACGCGAGAATATATATTTATATGCAGGGTGTTCGACTACTAATGGGAAAAAATGCATCATAATTGCAGCATGTGCTAGAATAAGTTCAGAAACGATAAGACATGCACGTGATGCAGCGATACGAAGATTGTGCAACTCCTGTAATGTAAGAAAGTTTAGTTTACTATCACATTTGACCTTAGATGACCTTCAATGATAGCTCGCTGAAGTCGTCTCATACCGGCTATCACATCGCGATAAAAGAACATAGCATTCCATTAAATAAAATAAAGATGACCTTGAAATCTCCTCTATGCCTTGACCCACACAGAAAATGTGTGTCACAATATGCCAACCTCCATACCGTGTAAGTTTTGTATATAACATTTTTTCATATTATTACAAATAACGACAATATTCAAAGTGGACATAGTTAATGCCCCATCCCTGTATATATATATATTTTAAAAACAAAGTCCCTGTTGAAAAATCCTTTATAAGAAACTTTTATTCTATATGCGTAAATGAGACATCGAAAAAAAATATATATATACATATATATACTTATTTATTTATTTATATATATATTTTTTGTTTGAGGTCTCCTTTACGTATATAGAATAAAAGTTTCTTATAAAGGGTTTTTCAACAGGGACTTTGTTTTGAAATTTTAAACAAAGCACACATTTTGAATGAAAGTTCTGTATTTCTTTATTGATATATGTATAATGTAGAAAGTCTGTCATTTATGAGTCAAAAAGAGTATCGGACAAATGTCATCGCAATGCGCGCAATTGCGGCTCTATCTCATCAATTACGCGTCGGATATTGGTTTTCAAGGTTTCAGTGGTTTGTGGATTATCTGCATAGACTTGATCTTTCACGTAGCCCCATAAGAAATAGTCTAACGGCGTTAAATCACACGATCTAGGCGGCCTATTGACTGCAGAATTACGCGAAATTATTCAAATCGGGAAATTTCGTTCGCAACAAGTTCATTGATTCCGAAATTTTGCGATATCTAGTTTTCACAGACCATTTTCGTAGTGTATTTTAATTATTTTTATGCGATTTTCGATTGAAATTGAAGACTTTATAATAAATTGTAGATCTTGTACTTGACATATGTCAAAAAGCAGAATAACAAAACTGTCACCACATTTAAAATTGCTCCTATTGAAAAACAAATTCCTTGTTGAAAAGCCCTGTGCAAAGCTTCTTTGTCAAGAAAATGTAATTAGATAGTTTGTCTTATACACGTCTCTTTGAACAGTTAACATGTCTTACTTTCCTACTGATCTTACCATTTCTGAAATACCAAAAATGAAATGTGATAATGACGCGTGACTGGTAGTGTTCATAAGTAGGTAATTAACTATTGACAGAGACATAAGCGAAACAACATGCAAGTGCTCTCGTATCAGTTGAATTTTTTAATTCGACTTTCTCATAAACTGGCCTTCGTACGAAAATGTTTTATTCTAAGTTTTAGATTTGGTTTTATATGCTGAATTATTCCTTTATCAATAATCTGAATGGCGAGATACTCTAATTGATTTTAACCCATAAAAATGAATGCTCCAGCAATGCTTTAAAGAGTTTTCATGTTCAGAACACATTGCTCAACAACTACACATTCAACTCTACACTGCATAATCAGAGAGGTTCGCCATTTATATAGAGATCATATTTTATTAGTTTAAAAATTATACCTATTATTACATGCAACTACATAATTCATAAAAGTACCTATAAGTTACGAACATGTAACTTTAACAACCAAACTTTCGTTATAGGAACCGTGTGTCGTGAATATATACCTATTCATAGCTAAGTGTTGATAGTGTGATAAATATTAGACATTCTCCTGATCAAGCAAGTACATGAAATTCATACAGCACTTTCTGCATTAATTACAATTTCAAAACTCATCAAATAAAATTGTCTTATGTACACTATTATCCTTTTTTTTTTAAAGGAGATACCTGTATACCAGTTGAAGGGAAATTCAATTGTAACGCTTTATGTCCCAAGCTATTATTCGATTTCTCTACTAAAGTGTAGAATTCGAGCAGAATGAATTATTAAAAGGGTCATTAACGAGCCGGGGTAATAAATTTGCGTTGGTTGTTGGTAATTCGTAAGAGTGGAATAAAAGTGCAGGGGCAAAACCATGTCGCTAACAAATACCCGTGGCGCGGGCAAAGGGGGAACACGAGGAAACGAAATGATCACGGTTTACGCTGGTTCTTTTCGGTTGCAGCGGCTGACTTGCTGCCGGTTGGAAGGGAGGACTATTAGAATGTATTATGCATGTGAAATGGCGCGGTTTCCTCGAAATCACTGGTGCCACGCCGCTCCCGGATGAAGGAGTTTTGCGGTGACGACGTGGAAGTCTGCCAACCTTAGGTGGGTGGTCTTTTAGCGGCCGGCGCCCTGTTGCAATGGTAGTTAAAATATTGAAGGAATTATATCGCTCGAATTGACTGTAACCATTTTAATAATCTATGTAGAGTTACGGCACACTGGTGGACAAAACTTTATCACGTGTTTGACAACACATGACTGGAATTCATCTGCGTTTTACCGTGCACACGTGGTGAACGAGAAGAAATGGTCACGTCGAAGCAAACATCATAAAAATGAGTTCTACTTTTTACTGTTCTTCGTAATAGAATAAATTTACACAAGGCTTAGTCTTATTACCGTAATTATCTTCTTTTTTGACTTGGAGGATAATGTAAAATATCTTGGATCTCTTTGATATTCTTAATTGAATTGCTTCCTATTGTTCCAGTACCTCCACAAAGTTGGTATCAGCAATGATACAAATATACAAATTACGTACAATATACAAATTATGTTGAAGTTCGAAGTTTATAATATTTGTATGGCAATAGCTATATAAATTTTATTGCTGAATATTTGTTTCCTCTACATACAGTCTACATACATTCCGACAAACAGAAGAAATTCATTTTTTAATTTAAACATATATTAAATACCTCTTTTCCCTCGTATTCTAAAAACATCATTGGTTACGTGAATTCCAAACGAATACAAAAATTTGTACTTACTATGCCGTCTATACTTTTTTATATTCAAGTATAATAATTCGACTGCGGATTTAGTGAATTTTTAGCATAAGGCTCTGTGAAATAGGTAATAATAAAAGACAGCTTTCATCAGATACAACGAGTTTTGCTCCTGTCTTTATGAATTATTGTACTTAATAAAATGTCATCATGAATAAAAATTGGCAGTCTAATATGGTAGGTAATTAACTCAGCATTAAATTAAGTAAGAAACGCCTTTAATATAAGTATAAATAAAAGTTAATTAAAGAACATGTTTGGTAACGATTGAAAGTAAAAGGAAGCTATCTAACAAATCCAACGAAAATTATACTTTCAAGAAATCTTTCACAATTCGTTTGCGACGTTAATTTCCTTACATTACCAACTGAATACATTAAAGATGATGTCAAAGAAGATAGTAATATATTGTGTACACAGCTCCTTTTTCTCTTACGTTTGATATATATCTCACGTCTCTACGGAAAATATATAGTACTTCATTTTATACTGCATGTATAACTCGAAAGTGATCATAAACAGAATTCCCCGGGGAAATGACTTCTGTGCGCTGTTTCTACGAGCAGTTTTTTCCACAAGTACAAGCCGTGCATGCGTGTACGAAACAACGACTACTCGTTGTAAGAAAAAGTGTGTTGTAAAAAGCTCGCAAAATAAAATTACGGGAGGGGGGGGGGTCTAGACGTGTTCTTCGTGCAAAGAGTTATCATATTATTTCTTCCCACCATCATGACGATTTTTCGTCAATCTTTGGTACGTTAGTGAATCGATTTAAAATTCAGCACGAATCGCGTCTTTATTCGTGCCCTTTAAAGCAAAATCGACTTCAATTCCCCCTCCGGCTACGCCTGCGTCGTTCCATGACAAATACGAACTATTCTGAACGTCGTCTTACCAACTATACGATAATAGGATAATTTATTTCACGTCTCAACGTACTGTATTCGGTAGGATCGCGAGTGATGTCAAATATTCCAGTTCAGATGTATTTTTATAATTTCGGTATATACAATGTACAAAACACCTTAATTCCGGATGTATCGTCAGATATACCATGATTATTCTAATATTAAATGCAATCTTGTAATCATATAGTATAATAAACACAAAAGCAATTCCTTCAGCTATCAGTTTAGATTCGTGTTTAAACCATTTTCTATATTAGTAGTATTAATACTTTTACCTTATTCGGATTTCATCAATGCATTAAAATTCCTTTGACTTTCAAGGGGTTTTGAATCCACTACGTTAATTATAATTATATTCCAACAACTCAACTTAATAAATTAATAATATATGACTAGTTTAAGAGTTATATTATGTAATGATGATCAATCTATGCATACAATGTTGTAGGTAAATGTATATGAACATTATTATTTAATTGGATAAATTGCAGTACAAGTTAAATTGACGTTTTAATAGAATTTGTTTAAACAATTATGCATACAAGGTTTGAGCAAATTATGTAATTATGAATGCTTGCATGAGTGTTTTGCTGGAACGAGTAGTAGGTACTTGTAGATTATAAATCCTAACTAATCTACTAATACCACAAGGATTTTTATTAATCCTTCCTTGCTTGTTACCAAGTAACGTAAACGTTCAACTTACGAATAATACAATCAAATTCTGTAGATGTTACAGGAATTGTTCTTGATCATACACGAACATGATGTTTGAACTTAAGATTTAAATTGGAGAAAAAAATGGAGAAACATTAGACTTTGGTAGAACACATATTATTGGAACTAAAAAGGAAATAAATCAATACGGATCATCGGTTCCGTAGAACCAAAGTATAATAAATAAAATAATTTTGACGGATGCGCGATAATGGCATGGAAGTTCATAGAATAACACAAATAAATATTTGAACCGCACCAAACGACCGTATTATGAGCTTTCATCATTATTTCCTTTAACAAGAATAATTTAAATAATATAATTTCGTTTACAATTTTATAATTTAGAGTTATCATTACACATTCCAAATCCAGTATATTGTATTATTAATTAAAGTGTCGCATAATTTACTTTAGCCCTCCGTTATCATACCTCCTTCTTCGAACGTAGTTATCAAACTGGGTAAATTTGCTATTGCCTAAAAACTATTTTTAAAATTAAATCGTAAAATATTCTGAGATGAAGTTTGAACATTGCAAATTATATTTTCATGGTTAAAAATAAACCTTGAAAGTTTCATCATGTTTGAAAATATTCTTGAAGGGGTACACAATTCTGAAAAGTAGTTTTTTTGGGACACCTAAAATTATTGATACTATCATTTTGAATGATGTCTCAAAAATATTTGACTTCAAAGTCAAATTCTGGGGCCATTTAACTCACAATTAGTGTGAGACCGGAGGCTTGAATTTACTTAAGAGTACCTAATGAGTCGTGTCAGTTCTCGTGCATCTGTTAAAGTAATTCTTGCAAGGAATATTCGTGACTCCTTCTGTGTTCCGATAATCGGTATTTAGAATGATCAGCATTTTCGACAATCGACTTTCAGATAATCGAGGTTTCACTGTATATCATTCGCACTGATGCACGTCTCTGTGTGTGTGTGTGTGTGTGTGCGTGTGCGTATTGGAATGAGAAACTTTTCTTACAAATTTGGCTCTAGCTATTGATGCAACGAGTAGACGGTAATAGACAAAATAGATATGTCTGATAATGTAGGTACGTAGTTCCATGGTTATTTTTATGTCTGTTACTGCGTGAGTTGATCATGGGTCGTGCACGTATGTAACAAAGAAAACTAATTCGTTTCAGCGGAAATTTCGAAAGTTGTCGGCATGATCGTATCGCAGGCAAAAAGGATTCCGGTTCTCGTGCACGTATGTGGTGTATCGACGGCGATTCGTTTCGCTTTAAGTCCGTTCGCTCGATCCCCTCGGGGCTAAAAATGATCCTCGATAACTGGAAGCAGCCCGATACGTGGCGGATAAGTTCGTGAGGTCGTTCGAGCTAAGCTTTTAAGTCGTGCAGTAAGGATAAAGATGTAGTGAAGGACACACACTGCGAATGGCTTCGTTATGCGTGCGGTGTCACGAGCCGTTCATAAACTTGAAAAACATTTGTGAACGGACAGAAAGTGAGTCGCAGACTTTCAAGATTTTTAATTGTTTCAACTGTGATAATAAAATTTGGTCAATAAGATTGCTGAATCATTTTCCGGAGGGTGAGTTTAGACTAAACGAACGAATGCTTGCTTGACCCCCACTTTATCCGCTCTGGATTCGTTCGTGCTCTTTCAACCAATACGTAAAATAGTGTTTCTCTATTTTAATTTTACCGGAGTTGGTGGTAAACGAGCATTCGTTCGTTTGATCTAAGGACCAGAGATTCATAGACACCTAAATAGGAATTTCATTAAACGATATTAAAATCTTTATTTTCCTGTCAAAACCAGTGTCATTATGTAATTCGTATCCAAGAGTAGATGGTTACAAAGTTAATCAACAATTTCGTTCGCAAACGATTGCGTAAAACAGAGAAAACGACCCTAACTTTTGTGAAATGATGGGTGAACTTAGAAAGACTTTCAGTAGTTCAATATCTCCTCTATTCTCTAGACATTGACTACTTTCATTTTTCCCATTCCTCAATATCAAAATAAAATCAAACGGAAATAGATTCGATAAAATTGACAAAATTAAAGGGAACAACACAGAAGAGTTCAACAGATACTTATTAGAGAATTTCCAATAATTTCTTCATAAGTAGAGAGAATGTTGAACCAAGTAAATTTATTTCTTTCGGAGGGGAGAAAATTGTATTTTGTACTACATCACAAGGTGTGTAATAATTACACATTACACACTAATAAATTCAGAAAATTTTTTTACAGAGAAGTGAAGCGTAGTAGAATTATAAATTTTATATGCGTCGACTTTTGAATTGTACATTAGAAAAAAGTGATTCCTGCTACAAAGCAGAATAATTCAATAGTGCTGGTTTAAAAAGGGGTTGGTTTAGAACACAACAGAATCTTCTAATAATAATCTAAGTGTAAATATTTATTTTACACCAAACGGTTTTCAAATAGCAGGTTACAAGTGCTGTAACTTTCTGTATAATGGATTTCATAATACAACTACTAACTGTCCGATAATCATTGAAACCAGCAAAGAGAAGTGAAGACATTTTATTTTATCGGTGTTCTCTAGTAATTATTTAAATAAGATAAAAGACCTACAACATGTAAAAGTTAGTTTCAGATAATTTTCTGAAGATTTTGTTAGAAGATACTTAATAGGTACACAAGATCCTTCAAACTGCAATTTACAAGTTTTCAAATGTTTACTAATTATATGCAGTTCTGACTGTACCTAACAAGACGCTCCGACATTGTTATAAAGTTTTCACGAATTTCTTTGTAATAAGTTTCTGTTTAATACCATATAGAAGATAAGCACAAAAATATTATATACGCTTGAAAACGTCGACTACAGAAAAACATTTTTAAAATTCTTTTTCGAAGTAGTATCAGCTGCAACTGCGATTCGCGCAGTGTCGTCGTACAATAATACCCCTTAAAAGTTCTACAGATTTGACTTCTTACGTGTTTAATTGAAAGCCCTCCAAAGTTTCAGTCTCATAATTAAAATCAGGGGAAGACAGAAAGTACTCGTACATCAAAGCTCTGGAAGATCTTGAAGGAGGAGGGTCGATAATATCTAACGGCGGGCTCTAGAGGGTGTCTCAAAAATGTCTCCCTTCCGGGAAATGAGGGTTGCTGGGATGATTTGAAACCACTTTTTCCTTAGCGAAAATATTATCTGTGGCTTTGTTAACGAGATATTAACAAGATATTAAGTTGCCAGCCTAGTTCCCGCGCTACGCTTGTATTATGAAGCTTCGAATAAGCAAGTCGGCATGCATCCCAGGAAACCACCTATAATAGCAAATAAGAAAAACATAACAAATCAAACTTTTTATCATCTTTCATTTGTCATTTAAAGTGATGAATGAATGAAACATAAATGTAAGAATCCTAAACCAATCTTCCTAACGTAGGAACAACACGTTCGATTAAAAATACATTAAGTGATCGTGTCGGCTGATTAGTGTTAGTGGTTGTGCAGTGAAGTGATTACGTATTCGGTGGAATAATCCGGACGCACTTGACGTTACAACCCTTAACTTCGGCTGGTGTGGTATACCTGCGATCACCTGCGGACTGGGCGATACCCCGCCATAAAGCGTTTCGGTCGTCGATGACCAGGATCGGTACTGTGACCTACTGACACAGCTCCGCAAGCTGCAAGTGAATTTCCGAAAGGGTGAGTTGTATTCCATTTACTGTTGATTATTATTTTTTTAATTTAACGCAAGCTACATATGACTTTTTCCTGGCAATAATTCTGCAAGTTTCCGTACCTATATTTTTCTTCGGGCTTCTTAAAGATTCTGTTTAAAAAAGTTATTGTGTATTTGTCTTTTTACGTTACACATGATTTTCTTACATTTATGTTTTATTCATTCATCACTTTAAATGACAAATGAAAGATGATAAAAAGTTTGATTTGTTATGTTTTTCTTATTTACTATTATACGTGGTTTCCTGGGATGCATGCCGACTTGCTTATTCGAGGCTTCATAATACAATCGTAGCGCGTAGCCACCGCTAGCGCGGGAACTCGGCTGTCAAACTCGCGCTCTGAATAGTCGGGGTTTGTCGTTAATATCTCATTAACAAAGCCGGAGATAACATTTTCGCTAAGGAAAAAGTGGTTTCAAATCATCCTAGCAATCCCTCATTTCCCGGAAGAGAGACATTTTTGAGACACCCTGTACATCTGAAGCGTGATGGCCGCACGCTGCGCCAGACCCACGTTTTAATTATTATCGTCGTAAGTTTGGAACCCTCGTAAAATATTTGTTTCAATTTCCAGGCGATGACGTTGCTGCGACCGCAATCACTACCACTAATGCCCAGTCAGGTTGACCGAGGGCAGGAAGGTATCTCCCCTGTGTGGCGGGGGACAGAATACGCCCACAGTAATCCCTGCCTGTCGTAAGAGGCGACTAAAAGGGACTGTTGGGATCGCGTGACTGGGGCACCCGCGGTCCGGGGGGGGGGCTCTGCTTCCCCCACCACAGAGAGGGCGCTCCGCCGTCCACTGGCGGAGCGGGCGCTGTGGAGGTACCGGTCGTGTTCGCAAGAAATCCCGGTGCCTCCCCGCACAGCGCCGAGCCCGGCCACCGTGAGGTTTTAGTGGGTATCCCTCCCGGGCATCCAGCCCGGGGGGTGAGTCCCACACTACCCCCGCCCCTCCCCCCGTCGGGGGGTGCGGGGGGGTGCGTAACGCATTTCCTCACGAAAAAAAAAAAAAAAAAAAAAAAAAAAAAAAAAAAAAGGCAGGAAGGTATAACGTGCTGGCTGGCGTTATGAGGCTGACGTCGGATAGCGCGAGAACGAGCATGGCCGTCAACGACTTGTGAGGCTGCACACTCGGCGAAACGAATAAGCAGGTCATCGATAAAAACGAAACAGGCTGCTTAAATTCCGTAGTCTCGTTAGCGGGGATAAATCGACGATGGTCGAGCCTTATTCTGACACGCATGTAAATCTTATGTTTCTTCCCATTCCAACTTTCATTATTGTCAACTTTGTATTTATTCAAATATTCTGACACTGAAAATTCATTTACGCATTTAAGGGTACCCTCCAGTCAAAACGCAAAAAAATACGTGATTTTCATGAATTTATAAGAAAACAATGGAACAACATACGGTACAAAACTACTTGGATCCTTATTACTACATATTTGACGGATAAAAAAAAGGTTTAATACTTGAATTTTATGAACTTTTGCATTAGATATACAGTATTCATTGTACTACTGTAGAAATTAGAGTTCTTGACGGACGCCATCAGAACTCATGATAGAATCGTCGTCAGTCAAAGGAATAACAATATTCTTAAAAGATATGTAGATGGTACTAGTCATACCTACCCTCAATACAAAAAGCAAACAATTCGACGATTTGTGGCACGTGTTTGAACAGAATGTTGCAAAAACGAATATTTTCACGCATAAATTTGTCTATGGAAAAAATATGAGGGATCCAAAATTCATCAGCGTATGCATCATGATAACGACTGTAATTATGAATAAAATGTATGAATTTTTGAAATCTGTCTATAATGAAACTTTTTATCGTGGCGCCCGTAAAAACAAACCGCATTTTGAGAAAAAGGCATTTAAAGTTTTTTTCACTCTCGAGTTAGTCACTTGTAATAGAGCAATGTGAATGCGTTTTGTGTATTTCTTTCTGTTTATATAACATAAAAGTTCATCAGATATCATGCTTTCATATGTTGGGTTTACGATTTCTTGTACTTCTAGATCAATTCTATCGAGTGCTACTTGCGGGCGACGCGTTAGGCTACGGTTACAGTGGACAGCCGCGATGACCGGCGCGTCGCTCGCGGGGCAATTGGGCCAACGGGGCGGTACTGGGGGTAGCACCTCCTTTCGCAGTCGGCCCACGAGAGGACAGCGTCGACAAGGGGTAACCCCTCGGCGCTGTATGTAGGAGTTGGAGGGGCGACACGTGGAGACGTCACGGGTGCAGCCCCCCAGAGAAGAGCCCTCCCCTTAAACACCTGTAGGGGAGGGCAACGAGCAGGGCTGGTCGCGGTTATACCGAGTGATCCCGCTACCAGCTCCTTTGCCCGAGGGTCACCGGGGGGTTTTTAGCGGGTGAAACCCCGCATTGGCCGTCTTCTCTCCAGCGGTGGCGGTGCACCGTTATCAAGGTTTTACCTCCGTTAAAAAAAAAAATAAAAAAAAACTGTACACTGGACGCGTATTCGGACGACGGACTAATCTACAGCTAGTGATGGGTTAGATAAACCGAGTAGCTCCGGTAAACCCGAACCAACGGAGGTCGTTATTTTCCGATAAGAATTTCTTGAACAGCGTAAACTCCACGTGTCCCTACTATTACATTAACTATAAAACCACTACTAATACTAAATTAATAGAAAAAAAATCAAACTCCTCTTTTGCAATAAAAAATTAACTACATACAAAATACCAAGTTGAATAGCAAAAACGACTATGTACATCAATATGAAAAATAACTAGATTAATATAACCATCAATATAAGGAATAATGTTAAGTAAATAATGAAATGGTTAATAAGGTAAATTAATTAGTGTATTAATAAATAATATTAATGATTTGTGTACAGTACAGTTCGCATGGATAAAAAAGTGATCGCATTCTCTGTGCCTGAGGGGTAAACTTTAGTTATAATTACAAGGTTTTCAATATTTATTGTACATGTATATCTCCTCAGATGTGACTATGTTTTTTGAAATGTTTCCCTCATACTTTTCGCCTTTGGATACTTTACCTTCTTAATTTGCTCGATGCCTTTATGCACAATAAGGAGAGCTTCTAACATTATGCCGACAGTCGGTACCGACCGTGCGGTACCACCGAGGCACAGAACAACAGGGTCATAAACTTGTACCTTTGGAAGATGCTCACGATTTCGGCGCGGTCAAGTCGAACCTTCACCGCGTGCATGTATTACTTTCGCGTGTACGTGTCCTCCTGAACAATTACCTTAGTAACCTTTTCAAGTAATGAAGAATTATTTAAAAAAATGCACTCTGCTGAAAAATATGTATAAATAAAGTAATTACTTACTTAACATTATTCCTTACATTGATGGTTATAATAATATAGTTATTTTTCATATTGATGTGCATAGTCGTTTTTGCTATTCAACTTAGTATTTTGTATGTAGTTAATTTTTTGTTGCAAAAGAGGAGCGTTTGTTTTTTTTCTATTAATTTAGTATTAGTTTTAGTATTAGTATTAGTTTTTATAGTTAATGTAATAGTAAGGACACGTAGAGTTTACGGTGTTCAACAAATTCTTATCGGAGAATTACGACCTGCGATAGAAAAAACGTTTCCCGAATCTCCGCCGCACCAGGTTGGGCGAAAAATCAAACTGACTTCATCGGTGTAGGGACTATAGCGTATACGGACGAACTGGTCGTATTCGAGCAATTTCAATTCAAGCAATCACTTCAACCGTTATATTTTGGTTATTTTTCAACATAGGGCTCTGATTCAACGCACATTATAAAGCTGAAGGAATGTTGTTTTTCAAGTTTATGCACAAAATTTTGGTTATTGGTAATAATTAGGTTCGGCCGCGTATTGCGTCTCAACTGTTCGACTGATCGCGGCATCTGCACACGCCGCGCGACATACGTCATGGTAAACTTTATTTTTTTTACATTTCCCCGAAAACGCTCCATCTTTTTTAAGAGTGTATTTTAAAGGTGAAGATTCAAGGAATCCAGTAGTATTTTTTCCAAATTGATCGATACGTGGGAACAGTGTCAAATCGGCATTTCAATATTTAACATTAATTATAACTATGTTTATTACCGACATCAAAATTTTGTGCATAAACTTGAAAACAATATTCCTTCAGCTTTATTATGAGCGTTAAATCGGAGCCCTATGTTGATAAATAACTAAAATATGACGGTTGAAGTGATGTCGTGTCAGCAATTTCTCGTGCGTTTTGATGCTCGTATACGACGAACGCGTGCGACATCGGACGACCGATACGCGTGCAGTATAACCGCTCCCATTGATTTAGAGGCGTTTGATTCGGTGGAGCGTATCGGCACGAGCGCTCGTGCGAGCTAATCCATACCTAACCGAGACCCATCACTAGCTGTGTACGGACGACGGACTAGTTGTGCGAATGCGAGTCCACTGTAACCGTAGCCTAAAGGTCATTTACATAGTTGCAGACTCTATACTTTGACTTTCCTCTTAACATACTCTCTACGCGAATATTTATAGATTAGGTATTGCAACTGGTATAATTATTGGATTGCGTCATAAATAATTGTTAATGCAGGTAGTGGGTCATGAACTTTTTTGGGAATTCCAAATAACTTGCACTCTATCGAGGCCGTTGTGTTTACTTTATGTTTAAAGAGTGCAACCGTCTAAAAACAATAGTTTGAAAATATAAATCAAGTACGAATACACTTTTTTGTGTGATTGAAATGCAGATGTGAAAATAGCATAGATTTTATATAGTATCGCAGATTTAATAATTCGTCGCATATGCAAAACATCAATAGCATTTCATAATATTCTTGCATTAGGTACCTTTACAAAGATAATATCCAGGCAATTGAAATTTCTTTAACCATGAAGTTTCTATGCAAATGCGACTACGCATAAACAATGCAATTTATGTAGATTGGATGGTAGCATGTGACATCAAAAGCATCGAATAACTTGTTTTTAGGTATAACATGCATATTGACTTTATTAAAGTGAATTAGTCTAGTTAGAACATTTTAACTGAAGTACAAACTGATTAAACAATTATTTCTGTAGGCACCAGTCAAAGAAACCACCTACATTACTAAGAAAGATTATGTAAAATGTACATTAACGTGATTTGTAAGTGTTTGAATATGACTAATAAAGTACTCATTCATCGATGACATCGTTTAATAGCATTGTAAATAACAAGTCCAACCACGAACTAGTATGTTGCTGCGGTTGGTTGTTTTACGTAATCATTCATGTTTTATACCTTGTATCATAACAGCAGATTTCTATAGAATCTGCAAATCTAGTGCAACACATTTTAGCGTACAGGGTTCAGAAAAGATCATGCAATCTCCAAAGCTTCGATTTTCACCGGATGATAGGAAAATAACAGGATTGGCTTATCGTCTCGACAGCACGGACACATACCAGGAGCGATCACTTTATGCAGATTTAGCCGGCATCACGCGAGCCTCGTGAATTTGCCATTGAGATTCGTCGGCGAGGTAGGCAAGCAAGCAGGCAGCCACCACCAGTTCGAGGGAAGAATGGGTAACCGGTAATTGTAGGTTGGCAAAGTTTCAATGTAGGTAAATACGCCGATCCGACGGCCACAAGGACTTGGCGACACCGGGGTGTATGTAGACACGAGACCATGTGCCACTGGCCCTCGACCTCCAGCCCTGTCTCCAACAACAGCTAAGTCTAGGATCCCGTTCGGTACCTCCACCGTCTTCTACCCTAACATATCCTACACCATCACCAGCATGGGCAACTGTTACGCTACCATCACCGCTGCCGCCACTCTTCGCTTTACCTCTCTGGTAAAGAGCCAAGAAACCCCAATCTGGTCGGCAGGTTAGTCTCAAGCCCGCACCAGATGGACCTAACACGGCCTCTCCAGTACTATCCGTGAAATGCCTGTTTCTTCTTCGCCGTCTTACTGTCACTTGATACTTCCTTCGGGACTAACACAGTTTCTTCGACACCGGCCCATATGAAGGTCGATTCATAGGACGGCGTGCCAAGTTCTGTTCCGGTAACGGTCTACCAGAATATCTCGGGCGCCGTCGCGCAGATAAGAAACTAGACGGATTAATAAACGAGGAAACTAAAGTATTGATAAATGGACCGCTATCGGAGACAGACATCAGCAAAAGTTTCTTCTGAAATGTAACGTATCGACTGTGCACGGTCTCGATGACGGAGTGCAAATGGATATGGAACCTGTCCGAAATTGCAAGGTACCCAGGATCGTTGGGAATTCTTGATGCAGTTCATCCTCAGTCCATGATATTACTTCTACTGACGTTCCGCATTACAGGGAACTGATACACGCACTTTCTTCACTGGCTTTTGCGCTAGGGTGGAATTCCTGCATTTCTTGGCCGATCCTTCTGTTTTCCGCAAGACCAAACCACAGTATTAAATAAATCAATTGCAAGGATTGGGGCAATCTTCGTCGGACACGTGGGTGGTGGAGTTGTAAGCCAGTAGAGAAGGGAGTCAACGCTATCGTATGCAATTTATAAGCCCTTCTCGTATCTCGTAACACCACCACCAGCGACATCACTACCACGATGAACGCCACCACCATCAGGATCACTACCCCGGGGGATGGAAGCAGTTGCGGCCATGCCCGCCACCCCATTTCGCGGTCCAGTGACGCCCAGAAATTCACCAATTGGATTTTCCCTGCTTACTCGCTACTCCTGGAGACCAGGATATATGTATGTTAGATGGTGTAAAGGGCACCTTACACCGTTACCGTATCGCCGATGGAAAGGTTCTGAAATCCCATCAGCATCAGCAACTTGAAATTTCGCGCACTCGCGATCACCGCCGGCTAAATTTTACGGGAATTACAGAAATTTCGTTTCACAGGACCGATATCTGTTCGATACGGGTACAACTCGCATACACATGGCTGCCCGAACCGCTTGTTGCAATTGAAACTGCGATGGGGGAATAAGTTGCTTAAACTGTACAATTACTGGCCGGAAAATTTCGGTTAAATATCTATCACCAAAATGCGACGGGTATTTCAATAGTTGTGGACCATAGGTTCTGAAAAATATATTAAACTGAAAATGAACATAACCTAATCCATATTGATTCTTTGACCTAGTTGATTAAAAATCGATAAATACCGATTTTAACGATTTGTCCGTGGAAACACTTATCGATATAATTTTGTTCGTATTTGTATGTCAGAGTTCAACTGCTGAATTTGTAATATTATAGCGGAGGTACACAGAATACTAGTTAGATTTACCTATTCTCGTCAATAGCACACTAGGGTGATGAGAAAAATCGATTTTAAGGTGAACATCCGTGGCAATATGCACGTCTGTTGATGGATAGAAATTCATTTAATACGTTGAATGCATGGTAAATATGTAAAAATTATATATTTTTTAGCTTTTTGTAGATAAAACTTTATTTATTATTGCAATAAAGGTCGAAACCATAAAGTGCACTATACATATAACAAAAAAGTAATTTAATGAATTTTGAAAATTTACAAGAATAAAGAAAGATTAAAATCACATAAAGCAGAATTCATAAAGAAAAGTATAGAAAGTATATATCTTTGAACGAAAACCCCATATTATGTATTATTTCAATTAATTACCTTTTTCTATATTTCTGTTACGATAAATTAAAGTGAAGTCTTCAAAAAAGCATATTTGTATGCTTTGCCACAATTCAATGAAATCTTATATTCCTGAATTGTTGCAGAGCTGACAATGATGTGTTTTTTGAAAAGCCCATAAGCAGTCAAAGTAACTGCGCGTAACTAAAGGCAATTGCGCTGCCTATCTAAAGAAACCTGAATTGCGGAACGGATAACTGATCACTACGCCGCATGTACCATTTTTGGTACACGGCTTGAGAACTACAATACAACAAACATCATTTTACACGATGTGATAGTGACACCAACAATTGCTTCCTTATAATTTATTTATCAGTGATGAAAACATCACTTAGTACAGAAATGAGGTTCACGATGTACCAAATTTGGTACACGCGGCACTCATCGTATTAAAATAGTTTAAGTTGTTAGACATTTCAAACTAATAATTTGTTAATAATAAAACACTTTCATTGCTTCTGTACAAATTATAGAAGCATTACTTAATAGTCTTTCCACTAAACTGCACTTTAAACAATATATCATAAGTAACATGCATATATGACGTATACAAATTTTTACATTTTGTATGTAACCGTCTTCTGTTTTCAATCATGGTATATATGCAAATTCGTTAAATTTCACAACAGTGCTTAATCTTACATGACCCACCCCTCGCTCCCGGGTCTTTCATGGCACAAGCGAAATTCGCGCACAAATATCTTCGAAATGAAGGGATTGTTATTAAAAAAACCTTTTAACATTCGATTTTAAAAACTATTGCATCGTGTATTGCAGTAGAAACCCTGGGAAGTGTCCCTGAATTTTTCCGAGTTTTTGAAAGCTTATAAAATAAAAAGAATAGGTTTGGACATAAAAGACCCAGAGGAGTAACGGAAGTAGTGAAAATATCGGGTGTGACGTAGGGTTAAATAAATTAACTTTTACTTAATATTTGGCAGGAAATACTTCTACATTATATCATATTCATTTCTCAATGCATTCAAATACATACCTTAAATAGATATAACAATGTCCCTTTATCTTTAGATTACACTTTATTAACCCTTTGCACTCGGAATTTCTAATTTTCCATACATTTTGTCGCTTCAGAGGCGACGGTCGAGTCCAAAGGGTTAATAATTATACAGCTTCGTTATATTTTCATACATTATTAAAATATTATATGATGAAATGTATGTAGGATTTCTTTGAAATATAATACAAAAGGAAAATAAATGTAAGAATAATATAAATTTAAGACGATAAAGATAAAAAGAAGAAAAATGGAAACGCAAAATCAATCGTGGCAATAATCGTAATACGTCCCTCGTACGCCTATTCATCGCAAGGCTTACAACGTACTGTCCGTCCTCGAAGGACAATACCGCTGCCGATTTTGTAATCAGCTGTTCGTTGTCCTCACATACGCACTCACACATTACACTCCTCGCAGGCTGTCGCGTGACGGCAGTGTATACTTTCTTAGTTTTTGGCTCGGCATCGCACGAGTTCGAATTAACCGTTTCGCGGCGACACGCACGCAGAAAACACTCATACCCACACCCATCGAAACTTACACTACATGTACACACACTTATTTTACTTGAGTACGTAATCATCTGTCTTTAACATTTTTATTTAACTGAAAAAATAATTTGTTTGTGTAAAAATGTACCAGAAAACACTTTTGTAGAAATGTGCAGAAAACACTCATACCCACACCCATCGAAACTTACACTACATGTACACACACTTATTTTACTTGAGTACGTAATCATCTGTCTTTAACATTTTTATTTAACTGAAAAAATAATTTGTTTGTGTAAAAATGTACCAGTATGCAAATATTAAGTATCATTATATTACAACATTAGTCACGTACATTAACTGTTTCTTCTCTTCGTGAAAATAATAAAGAAACAATTTTATAACTTCAATAACATTGATATAGTTCCTAAAGTTAAAAAAAAAACGAAAATGTAATCAGGATTATTTTATGTTATATGTCTTGATTTGTGAATCAAGGGAAAAAATCTTCAAAACCCACAAAATACGGTCATGCGAGTGTGATATATTCGATTAAACTTTGTTTAGGGTGCGTGTTTATCGCGGGCCAAGTCAATCAACGGGGTTGAGATGACCGCCCAAGGATAGCCGATTCTATTCTGACAAGGACACGAAGTGAAGGAGTGTGTGTAAAGCACAAAACACCTTAGTTCGTGTTCACAGTTTATTGTCCGAATATTTAAGAAAGTCAATGAGAACACGATTACACACGGTGGACACTGGAGAGCCGCGAAGTGATAATCGAGAGTGCAATATACGATACAATAAGGGCGATCACGAAAATCGTTTACGCGAATCGCCGAATATCAGCACCAATTATACCCGAGCGTCGGTAGCGATAAATCAAACGCTTGTGATGTTGCGGTGAATGAGAGGTTTGTAAACATCTGCGATTGCTACAAAGGTTTACTAAAGAATGCCTGACAAACAATGATGTTTCTACCGGTTTTGGCTCAAAATTCGTTGGTATATTCACAAGAAGCGTCGGATTGGTTCCAGGAATATCGATGACCGCGAAAATATTCGATAGATAATCGATACTTCGAACAGGATTAGAGAAGATTCCCTAAATTCGTTGGCACACGGCACACGCGCTCTCACGCAACCTGATCTCAGGGACGCGACTACCAAATCGGCGCTGGACGAACGCGATCGTCAACAGGCTTGCAGCGTGGTGCGAGAACGCCCCGTTGTATTTATTTATAACGAACACCTCTTTGATATTTTCATTCCGAAATAAACTTTAAATTAAATATCTGGAAGAGAAAATGTTGTGCAACCATTCAGAACAGAACGGGGGAGAATGTAGGTTGAACGTTTAACCCCTCGGTAGCATAGAGAAAGCGAATCTTGCTTGTTGGTTGATGCAACTGACCACAACCCTCCCTTCTTTTACCCATTGCTCCACCCTCCCCCCCCGCGCCGCCGCCGTACCACAGGCTTCATTTCCTTTCTCGTCTTTTTTCAATATGCTGACCTGGACATATGCGAGCGTTCACTATCAACCGCCGGAGTTGAAACAGTCTAGTGGTATACTGTACGTCATGGCACTGCTGGAAATGGCAGACTAATGGAACGTTCCTGGATAGAGGGAAAATAAAGGCAGTCTTATCGATGTTGCGTCGTGGAGGTTAATTGGAAGTTATTGCTCCCCATATATTACGCGCATCAGATGCAAACCGCTCGCTCGCCTCGTTTGCTTTGCGGTCTGTCACCGGTGTCGGTATGCCCGTAATGATTGTCAATTATGGTGATATAATATCACTCACCGGCCCTGGATACGATCAATTTGAATTTAAATAGCAGCGGCGAGTAGCCTAGCAGAGGTAGAGAAATATTAATATTTGCACGGGTGCTCGTACGGATTTCGATTCGCTGGGGGAATTATTAAATAACCAACGGGATATCGGATGCTTAACATTTCACCGATGTGTTTTTCATGTGGGCATGTAATAATATCGTAAAACAATAGCCACGCCCTAGAAACGAATACATGGATTTACATGCGGTTTCAGCTTTACAGAATTTCATTATTCCGCGGTATTCCGGGTGAATAAATATTTTCATAATTTTTCAGGCTTATATTTGCCGACCGCAACGGGAACAACCGCCGGGCAAACGAATTTATTTGTGCGTTAGCGAACCGCTGTACGAAGCATTTCCCGGTGGATCCATGCGCCAGAAAATTCTGAACGCGACACACCGCGGTTTGTCTCAATAAAATCGAACCGATTTCGGAAGTGTAGCTCTTTTTTGCTGCGGATATTGTATATGCACGCGTACAATCTGAGCCAACGCGATTCTATCACGGATAAAAGAAAAAAGAAATTTACGATTTCGATTCCACGGAGCGGAATTATCTGTCCGCCTGAAGCTTCGTAAAAATAAATAAATAAAATCTGAGGGAAGGACAGGTGCCTAAAAATATTCCCTGGTTCGTTACACCATTGCGTCACGTTCTCGTGCTGCTTCGATTTCGAGTCACACTCGATGATATGTGTACACACGTGCTACCTAGGTTTACAAAGCCAGACACGAGGTAAACTAAACGAGACTCCACGTCTATGCTAGGTTCCTCCGATCTGCCATTTCGATCGGAGGTGTGGACACTACGACGTAAAATTGCTCCTGTTACCGAAAATAAAAGGACTTCTATTTTTGGTAAACATTACATTTCAACGATCATGCTGCAACATATGTGGAAGCTAAAAGATAAATTATATGACTTTATTTAATCAGTTAGAATTCACGTATACACTTATTATTCATTTCCATTTTTTGTACGTTCTATATATACAGAGTGTGTCATTTAAATCGGTCCTCTCGAATATCTTTGAAACCGTTGATGATACCGAAATGTGTTGGTGGAAGAGGGGGGAGGCATCGAATAATTTGATGTGGGTTATTCTTTTGTAGGTGGATGCGTAGAGAACATATGAAGGTCAAAGGAAGATGGTAAAAAGTGGTCAAATTTATGGTTTTTTCGGCCCCTAAACTTTTAAAGAGACATATTCTAAATGTTCCAAGGAATTAGGAACGCATAATTATTTATCGTCAAAGTGGTGGAAAAGTTGTAAAAAAAGTAGATGAAGAGGACTGTGTATGTAGCGACAAATTGGAAATAGTCGATTTCAAATAATCATAACTTCTAAACGAATACATGAAATGTAATGATTCACACGTTATTTTATAAATAAAAGTCTATATTTTCATCATATTTGAAAGAGCAACGCAAAAAACGTAGATTAATAACGTTAGATAACTATGTATTGAGATAATAGATGACGATGCAAATATTCGAGGAAATGTGTTTGTAATTATACTATAACTTAGTTATAAAGCAAAATGTAATGTGTTGACCGCGAAAAATAATTGCTGTATTTCGTTCAGCTCTTCTTCAGATGAGAACTTATCAAGAAAAATAATCGTGAACGGTAGATATTGGTGCGTGGACGCGGCATAATCTCCAATAAATAAGGGCCAATGTTCATAAAAAGAAGATTTATTATTAGAAGAATTATTTATTTAAAGAGGTGGAGTACTTATCTTTAACATGTCTTTCCTGGTCTACGGTCGTACCACGACTCTACTTTGTCCCTGTTTGGGCTTCGTTACCAAAACGACGTCGCTAACCTGAAGTCTCTCGCTTTAACATTATACAATACGTGCTACCTATCGGGTAACACGTAACAATATGTATAGTATGTTCGGGAGCAGGCGGATAGAAATGTTCCTGTTCACGCCTCAAGCGATGACAGTTCCTTCTCTAGGCGAAGTTTTAATAACAAATTTAAATTCCTCCATCTTCATCAGCTAATTCTTTCTCTCGTTTTCATTCAGTGTGGGTATAGGATGACAGTTTTAGTCGGAATGGTAACGATTGCAGCCCAAACGAATCCTACATTTTCAAAGGCGTAGACAGGTAGTCTTGTTACTATAAGATTCCAATGTCTTGCAAAAATATACTTGCGATGGGATCGATTTAAACGACTCACGCTGTATAGATATATGTTTCAACGTTCCATTCTTAAGAGCTTACGTATATTTTTCCAATTTTTAGTCTTGCCATCACTGTATTTATGCAGCGTAAAAGCATATAAAGAGAAGATTCTATAATACAGCATTATTTACATAATATATATTATTTACAGTTTATGAGTTATCACTAGACAGTGAATATTTATGCAAATTCGCAATTTTAGATATTATTTTGCAAACATGATAATTAGTTAGAAATTTATTCTCTGTATTAGGTGTCTTATTATGTTGATAATAATATACAAACGCCATTAAACATTAAATTCTTTATTTCACTGCATTTTGCAGGTTTGTAGTAAATGCATAACATCCGCAGCCTAGTTATCAGAAATATAACAGATTTAATGTAAGTGGCAGTGATACCAATTATGATCATCAGCATTACATAATTATCGTAGACTATGTAACATCGTTACTGAAAATGATTTTCATGATTTACACAGGATGTCCCTAAAATCGTAGTACAACTGGCCGGGTGGAGATTTTATAAGAAAAAATGAGTAAAGGAAAAGAAATAAGTTTTCTTCGTTTAAGGTCTCGTTTTCAAAAAAATGGAATTTCAAAGTTGATGTGAAACGCGTGTATTCGTCATGGTACTAAGTAGAAAAGAATTGCAATGAACAGACGCACCAGTCAAGTTCTATTCACTTACAGGCTTACTCGATAGATTTTCAAATTCGATTATCTCGAAAACGAAACTTTAATTGAAAAAATGTTATTCCTGCTTTTTGACTTCTTTTGTCATGTAGAATCACCATCTGGCCGGTTATACCACGATTTCGAGGACACTCGGTACATACATGTATCGTAGAATGTTGCAATACATTATGGCATTGCAGTAAAAAATCTAACATGTGTAAGATATGTAACTGTTTACGAGATTGCCTGACCTATGGTATATCCCGCTTTCTGAGGTTTTATAATACAGATTTTGAATTCTGGTAGTACCAAATCCGTTTTCGAAAGTGAACCGAAAAAAAGAGAAAAATTCTTCCTATAAGCAAAAATAATTTTTTTCTGTTTAGCACATATGTGTAGCGTACGAGCAGAGATTTCGAACGGAAAATAACATCGATGCTGCTTCCAACAATTTGAATTCCGCATCGAATCCACCTCGCAATCGCGGATACCATACATACCGACCTTGTAACTAGGTTTGTGTAGTTACATAGTGCCGCCAGTGTGTGCATACGGATTCGATGCATCGCACGTTCCAGAATTACCGATGTACTCAGCAACTTGGGCGAATTACAGCCCGACGCAGATATTTGTACTGATTGATACACAGAGATGATACGCCAGCCGATGATACCAGATGCACCGGGAAGATCAGTAAAATGCCAGACAGAATCTATTGCAACATTCATCGGCTAGTATTAATATTAATTACCATAATTTATTATTTGATTACTTATTATGCGCCAAAACATTTGCTACGAAAATTATACAATCAGGATAAATTCTTGCATTCCGAGCGAGTATACAAATTCATTTAGGGAGTACGGCATGAACTGAATTCAATTTATGCCCATTACATTTTTGAGGGCGGAACTAATCTTTTTATGGAGGCAATCAATTTAATATTAGGGATCCTACAACTTCATTTAAATTTACATCATATTGATGAAAACTGTTTCGTTTTAAAGAATTATATTCGCGTTCAGTTTGTTATAAATTCATGTTATAACTGGTAATCTACGCTGAATTATATTATATATTCATATGAGAAAATAATGTGACTTCCTAATAGTCAACTTTTATATTGTTCTTGTTTGCGTAACTATAACGTGAAATTAATATAATAAGATAGGAATTGAAAATGGTAGTGAAATTAATAGACATATGTAAGTACAGTATTTCTTACCGAAAAGTGGATCATTTGTTATCGATTCAAAATTATGCTATAGGAAAATAAAAACAGAACGACTTCTTATAATTACATTGCGTATATGCATTTATAACATATTCAGTTATTCGAAATTCAGTGTAATGAAAAATCTGATAACGTTCAATAGAGTTTTGTTTTATTTAAAATGTACAACATAATTGCAAAAGTAAAGAAGTCCATAAAAATTTATATTTATATAAACATATAGCTGTAGTTTCCTTGTCGCTTGTCGCGTCCTTCCGCGCTGATTCTCTTTTGATTACGCTTAGGGTTGTAAATCCCAGGCCTGACCGTCGTGTTACAGTTACACGTACAATTGCGACTGTTGTCCGCCAAATTAATATTAGGCAATTGTTTCAAGTTTTTCGTAAGTGAGAATAAAATGCTCGACCTTTGGAGCTGACAAATCGCGAGTGTTAATGAATCGAGTCTTGTAAAACGTTACTTTGCAAGTGCTCGAATCCGAGTTGTCGAATGCGTGTTGTCGATACGAGTCTTTTTAACGGTACATTCTCATGTAAAATTTAAAAAAAATCAATTTTTTTTGTTTTCACATATTTTGACTGTATAGTATTGTGAAAAATGTATACTGTAAAAATTTGAAAAGGTAATTCTTAAAGGTAAAGATTCTACAGCCATAAGTTGGAGAGACGGTCGGATCAGTTAGTGTAAGTATTTTCAGTACCAAGCAAAGAACAAAGAATACTCACAAACCTGCTCTAGAAGATGATGTTCAACAACTAATAAGGCTAATATTTGAAAACATGACTGAAGAGGAATTACTGAAACGATGTTTAGGGTGACAGATTTAAATCAATAACGAAAGTAACAATTGTAGTTTGTGGCACTTCGCGCCTAAACATATTTTCAATGGTAGAAATGTGATAGAAATTGCCCCTGGGCGTCAATTTGTATTTTTAACGATTGATGATCCACGTTAATGAAAATTTTGGTTTTAATGGGAGTCAAGTGTTGGTCTTTGTGCACTTTCTTGCGCCGAGAAGTGCGACGAAGTGTATTAAGCAAGCAAGGCGCGTGAGCACTACAACGTCGAAAGAAGCTCTCACTCAAAAGAAAAAAAGGAAAAATCGGACTTACAGCAGCAAATTGAGGAAGGCGAAGGACTAATGTATGAAGCAGAAATCGCTGATTAAATGTTTTTGCCATAATTTTAACTTTGTATGCGTAAGAATCTAAAAAAAACTTTAAACCCATTTTTGTTTCCAAACACGTTATTTTCGAATGGTGTACACGATTTGGGAAAAAACTATTTAACTGATTTCAAAACATTTTGGTGCGTTTGATTCGTAATTACATTTTTTATGGTACGACCTACAGTGAATTGGTTTGGTCCACGCAATTTTTTTATTCAGTTTTTTTGCAGAACAAAAACACCATAGTTCGGTAAAATTTTTTCCAACATGCACCAATTATCGAATTTTCAATGGTTTGCATTTATCGTAGGTCGTATCAGAGCCATTCACATGTATTTAAAGAAACCCTTGCATTTTTAATTCCAGATGACCGTATCTCCAGATTTTACGTACACAATTTCGCCCTCTGTTTTTTAAAGCATCACCTGCCTCACGGTTTATTTAAGGCCACGTGGACAAAAGCACCAAAAACAAACTTTTTTTATTATTTTAAGATGTGTACTAATAAATACCATCAAAAATTTTTACTCGAAGTGTTACAGTATTCCTTTTTTGCGTTTACACGAGAATGTACGCTTAAGCGACTCTTTGTCTTCGAGTGTTTGTAAACGAAATTCTTCAAGTTTCGTGTGGCATTGCGCTTCTTTGGGGTTCGCCGAAGGCGTTACCAAATTTCGCCTCCTAATTGGTTGTGCCCTGAAGGGGAAAGCAAATTCTTGGGTTTAGCGATGTGGATGTGGAAAACCTCTTCTTGAGGCCGTAGCGAACGCCAGGAAAATATCGCACGCTTGGTCACGATGCGACTTGACCTTCCACGATTTTTCGAGAGTCTCCCAACGGTAGGGTTTATAACTCAAGTATTGTTCGCGAGTCATCGTTCCCGGTGAAGCCCGGCACGGATGGGTCCCAGGTCCCAGGTTCCGGGTCCCAGGTTTACCGTCCGCACGCGGCAAACTGCAGACCAAATGTTCGGGTCGTTTGTCTATTGTTCCTTTATGTCAACAAGAATCTAAATTACAAGTAGTCGACGTTGAAAAAGTCTAAAATTGAACGTGCTAAACTACAAAGGAAGGAAAATAATAAACGTTAACGGAATCGTCGAACTCTTTAGTGGTCGTTCCCGGTCTACGATGAAACACTACTTACAACACAAAATACAAAGTATAATTCAAGTATGAACAATTTGTTGGAAGCGGAATAAAATATTTGAAAAATGCGTCTCAAAAATTTAAGAATTTTTCATTCGAATCAGTAATATGCAACGGTCAGCGTAAAATATGCCTATGGTATTAATCGTATTATTAATGATGAATAGTGATACGTGCATTTATCATATCGTTATTGACAAAAAGTATTTATAACAGTATATCCCGTTAATTCCATAACAGAAAAACAAGAATTACATTTAAATCGTGTGTAATCTTCATCCTCAGATTTATGACCCATGTGCATTGTGTTTGTCATATTTTGCGTGCAATACTTTCAATCCGTCATGGCGTTACGTTTTTTTTTTTACAGAGGAAGACCGTATCGGATATCCGATTGAACGCTGAGAGTGGTTTGCTTGTAGCCATTGTTTGCTGATGTCGTAAATTATTAGCGATAAGCCAGGAGAGAAGCCAGAGAATAGCAAATGCCGTGGACAAAGAATGGAGGTAAGAGCTTTAAATAATGCGTTACCTTTATAGGGACCGTGGATCAAGGAAGGTTGAGTATATTATGCTGGCACAACCAGCACCTATATACATTATCCAGTTTAGAGTCAACGGCTACTTTCTCAGCAGTCCGCCTCTGTGCTAAGGTGTTGCTAGATTCACGGAGGGGCAGCAGGAAGGGGAAGGCGAGTACGAAAGCGGACGATGTGCTGAACGAGGAAGAGAGGAAAGGCGTGGGCGTGTCGAAGCGGCAGTTTCTTCCACTTTTCAAAATATGAGACCATACTTTACGGATGTTTACAGCTCTGAGAACATTCGTTTCTCGACCACCTCGATTGTTGCGTTTATTTATAGTCTTGAAGATAAGAGATTAGAGAACATATGAATTGACGTAATTTCACGAACGCAAAGTATAGTTAAAAATGTGAGTGTACAGTGGGTTTCAAGTGAAACTATTAATGAAAAATCCTTTCTTGTTACGTAATATTGTTTTCTGTACATAGAGAAATTAATATTAGAGTAATGAACAATCTGAATTGAGGATTTTTGCATGCTCGTAGTGCACATATCTCAGCATTTTCGTTATAAAGGGAGAAAAACAGAACGAGAATTCAAATTTAGTTCATTTCGTTGGAGTTGACGTTTTGTCGTTTACAACTTTCCCCGGTACAATGCAATTCTCGTTAAATAATGACGTATGCAGCGGCCAGACTTAATCGTAACTTCATCTATATCACGCCCCTCGTTATTTTTCAGTTTCCCGCGCAGTCGAGGCACTTGATGCAAAAGGGGGGAGCACTCGCGGAAATCGTAAGTTGTAATTAAACTGATTTGAATCGGCAGAAACCGTTTAACGTACACAGTTAAAAGTTCGCATTAAATAATGGTTCGCTTTTCTCACGTGCAAACTAGAAAATGAATTGAAACATAAAAAAGAGAAAATAAAATAAAATAAGAGAGGAAAGAAACTAATCGCGGCACGGCCTAGTTTCCGTGGCCCTCGATCGATTTTCATCTGCACGTGACAGTAGAAATGGTGGGCGAAAGTCGGCCGTAATATCGGCAAAACAAAGCTGAATAATGGAAGGAACGGGGAAATGAATTCCATGGGCGAGTATCAGGTTCCACGAAGAGGGATGTTTCGTCCTTCGACAGGATCGAAATGGATTACGACGTTTGGAAGTTTCGAGGGTGATCGATTCGCGCGCCTATGCGCAGAACTGCCGGAGAGTCCAAAGGGAGAGATTGAAATTCGTGCTCTAATCGGGCGATACATTCCAACATGATTCAATTTATTTATCGAACCCCCGCGGAGACATCATTACGGAAACTGCTGTCTAAACGGAAACTGTCGGGACGTATTATTAAAGATCTCGAAAGATATTTACGAGTATACAAAATAAATAACAGGCGGTTCCTTCTTAATATTCCTACTCTATTTATTTAAGGCTCTTATTCAGAGGGATGAGTTCCGAGGCAGTAGCGTGGGTCTGGTATTTATAGTATTTGGATTATGGAATAATCTTTCGCGAAGACTGTGGCAAGGGGGGAACGAAGGGAGTATACGGTGTTTACCAATAACCTTCGTTTCTTTCCTTCCGTCGAGGCTCCACTTTCTCTTCGTTGCGTGTCCTTTTCTCTCAATTCCCACTCAGCGGTCCCGCTCGAGAAACTTCAATCTTCTCCTACCATCTGGATTACTCGTGCATCGAGAGCACTCCACTGAAATTCCGTCTTTTAACGTGAAATTTGTCCAGTTTATTCGGAACCTCAATAATTTTCGCGCAGAATTACTCCGGAGATATGAATTGCCGCTTCAATATTTTATCAAAGCCTTATTTTAATTTCATCCCTCCGGTGTACACGTGCCGGTAATGTACCGCTAAATAATTTCACGGTATTCTTTTAGGCTTAGCAGCTTCAATGTCGAAGTATTTGCAATTTCTTATTATTATCTAACAACAGTCTTAGTAACCACCGAGAAAGCTTACAACGACTTAGTCGAAGTAATTATTTATAACATTTGAAGAAATTCAGTGTCATTTAAGAAGTTATTTAGCTGTAATAATTTTTGAAATACTTCAGGTATGTTTACATAGAGGAAATAGTAATATTTTGAAGAAATAAATACCAGAGAAGTGGGAAATGAATAGGAGAAAGTTTTGATATCTTTTAATACTCTTTTCGTATTTATGAAAACTTTAATAAAACGTTTCATTTAACAAACTTACTATAAATTTTTCAAGTCTTCTCATTTGTATATAATAACAACAATAATTATAAGATGGTGATCAAGGGCACTGTGTATTATAAAACAACTGTAAATAAAAACGGAGAAGTGAGTTGTATGCTTATTTAAATTACAATATTATTCTATCACATTTTGCACATTTAACATTCTCTTGAATATTTAAAAATATGGTGATTAATTCGTGAAAGCACTTGTACTTTACATGTAGTATAATCTTAATGTATGCATTGTGAAAATTGCAAAAAATCGTAAAATGATTCATTTGTAGTTTTTTAATAGTGAAATAACTTCTGAAGAAATACATATAAACAGGGGACAGTTCGCTTAAGGTGGTAATCACCCTAATAATTGAAACATTAAATTTGTTCCAATACGTATTAATGTCAAGATGGAAGTTATCTGCAATCCGTTTCTGAACAACAAAATATTTTACCATCCAAGAAAAATAGTATGATTACGAATAGTTACAGTTTATTTGTTTTTCATAGTAATTTACTATTGATAAAGTATATTTTCACGGAATGGTTTACAATTCTCTGTCAATCACAAACGCAATATCTTTTCACATCTGTCCAGCAATAGATAAGAGAACGTTAACTGGGTTCAGAATATAAGATTATAGAAAATATGCCGGCATCGTAAGATCTATTACACGCTGCACTGTTGTCATATAACGAACTTTTGTAATTACGATTATTTTTATCTTTCACAGAAGTTACTGAAGTGCAATTTTTATTCTTCATTGTATGTTGTGTTTCGATACTGTGAAACTTTTTAACCGAAGACATTTGTAATTTTTGTAAAATATGCTTTCTTGCTGTTGTAAGTCGACTCTAACAAATTCAATTTCAGTTACTGCTTTAGCTTTAATAGTTTGATTACTGTAAGTACACTATCAGAATTCTATAGAGAAACAGTTCTAAAGTTTAAATATCGTATAATTCTGTAACTCCAAAGGCAACAAAGGTATTTGTGTGACTGTTCTATACAGTGATACCTTTGTACAAGTATTGTGAAACTATCCATTAAGTCTAAATCTTTATCAACATGAATTTTTAAGATACTAAACATATTTCAATGAAAAACAAAGAATTAAAGTCGACAAAATAATACTTGAGAGACAGTGTTTCAGATTTATAGTAACTTTCGAAATTTCTGACGCTAAGTACGTACACCTTCCAACAAAAACATAAGTGAAACCCACGAATTTAATAATTGTTTATGTATTACGTACGCCCACATACATGATTCTGAGGAACCTAAGTCTGAGATTTTGAATTACGTGCTTTATTTTTATGAATATTTTAATTCTTTTACACAGTATTCTCTAATCATTTTCAAATCTAATTTTCTATTTAGTTGTTGTTTGATTTACTTTAGTTTACAGAATGCTTTACATTAAAAAATATTAACATAGCTACAGAACGTGAATCAGAATGGACATAAAAACCACGATTGAACGAAAAGCATGTTAAATTAATTCCTCTGGTTAAAAGAACGCTTGTGTATTTATTTTGCGATCATAGACAGGAGGCAAATTTACTGTTGCATGAAAATTTCGCCAGAGAATTCAATAGACGTAGACAGCGACGAAAGTAGACGTTCCCTGTACGATTTGACGCAAGGGTACCATTACCGTTGGACAAACGTAAACAAGACGAAGGACCAACAAAAGGTCTTCTCCCAACAAGACGGTGACCATAACCCCGGGCACTGTCTGTGTTCTATACTTTCCAAATTTCTCAAACGGAAGTAAGTGTTGTGGGAGCGTCGGGGAATTAAGTAAATAGAAAACTCAGACTTATGTAATTACCTCATAAAAGAAGCTAGGTCCGATATTCTCGGGACAAGACGTTATACGATATTAATGTGAACCACATATCAATACGGAACAACGATGGCTTTTCGTTTCTCGAATCGTCGAGGATGTAACAAGCATACTTATCTCCCAAAAGCAAACCCTTTAGTTCCCCAGACGAAAATATCTCCCAAGGAGTATGAAACATTAATTACTCTTGAAGCAGAAGAAACAATTGCAAGCATAATTATAAGAAAACATGGCCCCACTGGGTTGGGTAGCCGTAGCTGGTTACAGCCGGGAGGAAAGTTCTAAAGTTCTCCCAACGACTAAAACTTTTACTCTCTAATTAGAAATTAATAAAGATTAATAGCTTTATCGCCAGACTATTAAATCCCGCGATGGAGTTCGTGGTGTTAAGCAATCGGACAAGAGCGGGCGTCGGGTACACTCCACTATCGAAGTTTCCTCGTTGAGACAACGAGCCCGGGAACTTCAATGTCACGGGACGAGGGTATGTAGTTTTGAAGCTTCGCGTGACAGACGGTATTTACCTGGTAAAGGAAAGAAGATTGAAGTCGCCGGGAAGAATTACAATCGGCACCAGATACAAAATCAAAAATTTCAATTTCGCTTTCGAAACTTTTCTTTTTGCCTATTTCGGTGGCTGCTAGTCCGAGTGTTTCAGTTCGGGTCTGTCGTGCAATCTGCATCACCGGTAAACGGAACGAAGACAGGTGAGGGAATGGATGGAGAACAAAATAAGCAACACAAAGAGAGGCAAAGGATGAAATAGACAGCGAGAGTGAACGAAAGAGTGAAGGGCGAGGGGGGGGGGGAAGTCCACGGAAAAGAGAGAAAAAAGAAATCAATGAGCGGAAACGTGAGACGGCGGCGAAGGGTCGGAGAAAGAGGCGGGGCTGACGGTGCTGTAGTTTCTCTGTTTCCTTCATTAACTCTGGTTCAACAGTGGCGTAACTTTTAATTGGAAGTAGTGGGGGCGTCGAGGCTCATTTCCCGGCGGACTACCCCATACTGGAATTCAAGCTAGTCCCAAGCGTCTTGGGAGAGGTCAGTTCATTCGTTGCAATATTCCCGGACTCTGCCTCCGTGGTCTCGGTGACGTAATCTCCTATAACGAGTGTCCAAAGTATCCTCGAACTAGAAACGCCTCTAGTGCTTTTGTCGGTTATAAGCAGGCCTTTGTCCACCTCACGCTTTCCATTACAATACGGTCCGCTCTCACGTAAAGTGTGAAAACCGCGGAGAAAGAAGGTGCACATATATTGCCGGAATGCTTTGTTGTTTATCACGTTACTAAGAAAGCTTTTAGACCGATTGTTCGAGTGATTTAACTAAGTACCGATGGTTTCGTCGAATTTACACAGCTCACCGAAAAATGTTGTTTAACGTTATTCATTAACGTACAGGATTTTCCTTTTTTGTTCAGTTATGACTTCAGACTCTACAATTTTTGAAGAATAGTCTATTTTATTTAATAAAGTATTTTAAAATTTCATAATAATTTTGATAATTTAATTTTGTGGAAATCGAAAATATACATACCTCACTGTAGTAGTATTGTTAACGTAACCATTACTCCGAATATTGGTGTAATTATTTCTGGAATAGAATGCTACTAAATAATAGCCGGTATTTCTCTATATCGAATTTAATAAAACCTCTAGATGATATTTATGTATTCAGCACACACTGGTCATTTATAGAATATAGTAAAGTTTCGATATTGTATTTTCGTACCTTACGACTTATGACAAACGTTTTCTTTATTACAATTAATTATGTTTACATACACACAGCGACATGTATCTCTACTCTATAATTACATTTTTAATGTTACATTGTAAATGCAGGCTGACCTATATAAGGCGATTTCTTCATAAACGAAGGCCTATTAAATAAAATTTTATTATCCAGTTTCAATATAGTTTTTCATGGAAAATCATACCTTGCTCGACAGTAATACACTTTGTGGGACACCCTCCATATATAAAAAATATTTGACTCGTTAGATACGAACTTAATAACTTACAATAAAGTTGATATTGTTAGTAAGATGAATTAAAACCACAATGGTTTTGCGAACACTCCCTATGAAATAATATACCTAAATGTAAGCTGGTATCAAGTAAGATATAGTATGGAAAGTCCAAAAGAGAATCATTTTATATTACCTAGTATGAACTTTCGTTATTTTTGAATTTTGAATGCACTGTGAAATACACCAACAACAAATAGTAACTTCATATCTCAAATATGATTAATTGTATATATTTAGGAATACTTGCACAGAATACATTACAATTTTAAAGGTAATAATTCTATATACCGAACTTCGTACAGCAAGCCGGTTTCTCCTGCAAAATCGATACAGCAGACAATGCGGGTAATACACACAGGACAGTTTCTCGCAACAACGCGGAGGGCATTAAGCTCATTCGGTACAGAACGAAACGACGTCGAAAAAGATTGAAATAAAACCTCGCCACGGCGTCACCTTCCAAAATGCAAAATAATAGAAGCGACAGCTGCTACCGGAACAGTACATAACCTATTTTCTTTTCTCGCGTGAAGGCATATGTACCGCTTGTAAAATCTCCCGAGGAATAAAACCGATAAAAATCGAAGTAAATAGCAATGTGTACCGCGATGAGCATGGATCTAAGCAAAAAGATGATAGTCTGCCGATAGAGAGGCGCATCGACAGCACCCGGTAATCTAGTCCGTATTTACGATGATCTTTCGTGCCAGCTGCACCACGATACTATCGGTTTCTCATCACATCCGTCGGTATACTGTTATTTTGGTAGTTCACGAAGGATCCGCTGCTCGGGTCATACATACGAAGGTTCTTCTGAAAACTTCAGCATAACTAGCCGATAATAGCATATTACCTCGTAATCGTACATTCTACCTTCGATTAAAAACCCTATCATCCAAACGTTCCACATGCCGTTCCTATGTATTCACCTCTTATTCCGAGTACTTCTCCTGAATTGAGATTGGGTGTAGGTGCAAGCGGAGGTAATCCCCGTGGAACGATTACGCTTTCCTCGGAATGAATGCTTATTGAAATTTTTTTCATAGTAATACCATTCCATATGAAACGTTAATATTTTTTTAACTGTTATTGCAGTGCGTCTTACTAATGGTTATTGAAGGTGGGTTCCAACGTAATTATAGGAATTATATAATTTCATGTGATGTAATGTATGAATTTGTCTCCTTATTGACATACGAGAAAAAAAACTTGAATACTGAAAGGTTTGAAAAATGCTAGTACTAACATATTCTTTTATTATGAAAGTTGCATACGAAGTTTCTCGTGAGAGTTTCTACTTCACCTCCACCACGGGGGGGGGGGTCATGGAACCTGTCAAGAGCATAATTTATTGCCCCCCCCCCTCCAGCTTATATTGCCGAGACTCGGGCATCGGGCAAAAAATAGATTTGTGAGCTGTTGAAACGATTCGCGGTACACCATGAAAATTTGTAAGCGGTCCCGATTTTCAAATTCTTGTGAAGCCTTTACTGTAACAGTTATATCAATAGAAGTAAATCTTCCTGCAGTTCATAAACACGAATAAATATTAGAAAGATATGCTCATTTTCATCGATGTGTAGGTAAGCAAAACTACATTTTCATATTGGTGAAACAGGCCGAATATTACATACCAAGATGTAAAGTAGAAATACAACAACTATTACTACGATTGCAGTTTTATTAAAGGAACTGATACTAGGTTTTGTCCGAACTATGTAATCTACTTAGAAAGAAGTAAATTATTTTCGGAAGAAGTAAATAGTTAGAACAATTACAGTTGTATTAGCAAAAAGGTCAAACATTCGAGAGGAAGGAGGAAATAAAGAACTGGTTTAGAGAAAATTATTACAGGAAACATTTTTTTTCATTTTATTGTATTGTTGCATCTACCCATTGGGGCCAAATGCAACAACATCAAATTACGTAAAGATAACACTCGACACTGGATTAGATTAAATACAAATGTTTAACGTATCCATGAAGTTTATGAACTGTAACAAATTTAAATGGGACTCAGGGTTACATATCACGTCCTTAAGAGGAGACAACATTTTCTCAACTTACACTGTAACGTCAATGTCCATGGATTTCTTTTGTTTTTTTGTGTTTTGATTAGCATTCTTTCAGTACTCTTTATTTCTTGTGTGTTTACATTTAAGTCCGTAAATATGTGTGAGTTTGGTATCCTCACAGTTATGGATTCTTGATGAAGGATTTCCTTAAGTTGAACAGTTTGGAATACTAGGCCATTAGCAACAACATGTCTGCGGTTTTCTCAGAATTATGTACTCTTGTCGTGTTCTGGTTAGTATGTGGGTCTAGCGTTTTATTTCTATTTTTATCTTCGGTTGGACAGTTTTTAGCAAGATGTCTATCTTGTTTACATATCAAACATGTTAAGTTATCAGAAGAAGTATAAATCCAATACGTTGTGTCATTGTGGTTCACTTGAGTGGATTTTAGTATTTCTGTATGTCATTAAGATGAATGAAGATTTGTCGTCGGAAATTGAGTGTATGAGTGTAACCCTGTTCAGATAAACCGACTCTTGAGACTGATACTGATGATTCTCTCTCAACATCGAATTTATCAAGTATTTCTTGAATAGTACGCGGAATTGTGGGATAAATTTCTGAAAAAATGAATCGTCGTGTGTCTAGTTAATTCGTCAACAATAACCTTGGTAGGAAAAAATATACAAATTCTGCTATTGGAAATTCTAGAAGCAAAGCGAATGTTAGTCGGGATGGTTAGACTTCCAATTGTTCGAATGTATTCTTTAAGTTTAATTCCGCCTGTAACTTCCGTGATGATCACTTGTTCTTTTTTGAGAACATATGTGTGCAACTGGGGCGTAACTGACTCTATTAGTACTTGCAGCACTGGAATCTTGGGCTACTGGTGTTGAGAAGTGACTTCTGTATTCAGAGTCATTTCAATATTGCTGCTACAAAAGCAACAATACATATAATTTACAGCACTAGCTTTCACAAGATACTTTAATCCGATTTCCTACTTGCTAAACGTATTAACGTTTCAAGGTCACTGAAATCGGCGAGGACGTAGAACTTCTAAATAATTACCCATTTTACTTCACATAATTTTAAAATAAATATTTCAACACAAAAAAACAAATAATGCACAGGGAAAAGTAGGGTAATTACGCACATCTAAGCAAAAAAACAAACAGAACGGAAGCTGAGTGAGAAAGGAATTTGTTTATTGCTTATAATTAGACTGCGGATTTTTATGCCAAATGATATTTTCTAAAGTAATTTTTTACAACAACAGCAGAGGTAGGAATTTATTTTTAGGTATTCTACTCTTTTATATTACACAAAGCCCTAATGGCTATAAATACATAAAATCCGCAGTCTACTTATAATCATACTTAAATTATTCATTTACAAACTACAATATCCCAAATTGGAAAAATTATAATAAAAATCACTTTTTTAGTCAAAAAACAAAACGAACACTACATGGGGTTATCATGAACAGAGAGCTAATAAAAACTAATTATGACACATGTTCTTTCACCACTGCTACATTTTTCATTTGCCCATAAGTTACATTTGTAACTCATGACCTAGTCTTCAGTAGCCTCCAACCAGTTTGTTCGCCAATACCCCACGGCGTCAAAAAATAAAAAATAAATTATTTTAGAGGTTAAAATCAGACACCAGACAACACGTTGGTCATAAAATGTTGTTTAATATGTGCTTATTTCAACTTGAATAAATCCGAAATGGTATCATTAATGCAACAGTAACTACATGCAACTGAAATAGGACAAAATGTTACTTGAAAAACGATGAAAATAATCAATTTTGTTTATTTTAAACAACATGCGCGGCCTCTATTTCTTAATTTCTTCTCATCACTGGATACGAGCTAAACTGTCAGCTACTGGAGAGAGAAGATCAGTTTTCCTTTTCTAACACACCATAAACATTGCATTAGGAATTGCCCCGTATTCGTGTTTACCCCACTCTTCCCTACATTATTTTATCTCTGCACTCGTCCCCATTGCCGATTTCCCTGTAAGAACATTGCTGCTCTATATGTTTAACCAATGGCAGGTAGATCTTGTTTAAGCTTTACCAAGGATGAAAGAGCGAAGTAGCAATGAGGCAATCAAACACAGAAGTCATTAATATCAGAATTGTGTTCACCACTGTCTATAAACGCAATACCTTTCCCACGCAGGACAACTGTAGAAAAGCAACACTGTGCTCATGAGTGTAGCTGAGAGGAAGGGGGGGGGGGCGGTGGCAGAAGCAAGTGCTCGCCTTAGGTTACGGTTACACTGGATGAGATCTGGCGGTAGTTGCGCCGCCGGTCTCCAGATTCTGTAAGCCCCTTCCCAAGGCCAAGGAGGTGGCCATCAAACTGCGGGAAGCTCCCGCAGCCGAAATCGAAGAACTCATCGAGTCCAAATTGGCGATGGTGGAGAAAAGTGCCCAAACGAGCAATAATCTCAAAGGGACAGGTGTGCGAATGCTGAGGGAAGCTGCCCTCTTCATTCGTACCGCGGTGGCCGAACAGGCCGTTAGGGCGGGGAAGACTGCAAGGGAGGACGCCCTCGAAAGAGAAATCAAGGACTTCAGTAGCTGGCTTCCCTCAGAGGTGGAAGTGGTTTGGTTCCGAGCCGAGACTCCGATGGAGCTCGGTTCGGTGGACCTCGAAGCCCGTCCGCCCCTGCCCAGGTCGAGGCCGCCGACACAGTCGGAAAGGCTGCGGGCGCCTCCAGCGGCGATGCCACCGAGGTCGCCGCAGCCGGCGCAGCAACGGCGGCTCCAGCAAGGGGAGTCTCTTGCCCCCCCTGACCTTATCAGGGGTGGAGGAGATCGTCAAGCGCAGCGCGGCGCGCCTGGTCGGTTCCATGGAGAAACGGATACCAGAGCGGGCGCCACTCGGAATGCTTGCCACTTCAAACCCTGTGTCTGGAGCCGTCGCGAATAGCTACGGCCACACCCCGGCGCGAGGGAAGAGGAAAAATGGGGGGAGGATGCGCAACGCGAAACCGGCGCTCCCCCCCCCCCTCTAGCGCAGCAAAAGCATCGGCGCCGACGCCTGCGCCGAGATCGGCCGCCCCCTCCCACTGAACTGCCACTGCTGCTGGAGTTCAACAGCCAAAGTGGTCAGATGTGCTGGGGAGGAAGGCGAAGAGGGCAGCCGCAAAGGCGGCAGCACCTCCGCCGTCTAAAGAGACCCCGGGGCCAACCCCGGCGAAGTGGGCGCTGCCGTCGAGACGCGAAGGGGGAAGCCGCCCGCCTCGCGTGCCCAAGAGAGCGGCGGGCCACGATGACCGTCTCTACCGGCAGCAAAATGTCCTATGCGGACGATCTCGAAAAGGCGTCCACCTCGGTGCGGTTAGCGGAGGTTGGTATTATTGACATCTGCTACCGCAAGGGGGAGACCGGAACCTCCATTACGCAGATCCTGGGCCCCAACAGCGCCGTCAAGGCGGAGGCTCTTGCCTCCCGTTTGGCGGCGCTGTTCGAGGGGACGGACGTCCGCATAGGACGTCCAGTAAAGACGGCGGAGGTGCGCGTGAGGGGCCTCGCGGCGTCGTCTAAAGCCGTCGATTTTCAGGCGGCCATAGCCGCTGTAGGTGAGTACCTGGCCGGAGCGGTTAAGATCGGCGATATAAACCGATCGCGCTCCGGCCTGGGTACGGTTTCGGCCCGGTGCCCGGTGGCGGCGGCGAAAAAGCTGTCCCCAGCCGACCATTGGCTCGGGGGCAAACAATGCCAGCCCTCGAAGAAGAAGGCGGAACCGGACCTAAACAGGGGCTGACTCGCGAGGCCGCGAGAAAGCCACCAGCAGCGGCGGCTAAAACGGGGGAGGAGCGTGCGGTAGAAGCCACCTCCCACTGAAGAAGGATCCGGCCAGGGGGGGGGGGCAATGGAATTGGCCTTAAGTTCACCTCCGCCAGCCAGGATCCTTCAGGCCAACCTGAATCATTCGGCCCGGACACAAGATCTGCTTATGCAGAATATGCTCGGGCTGGGGATCAGGTTGGCCGTAGTCGCCGAACCCTACCGTATCCCAAACCGCGCAGACAGGTGTAGCCCCCCCCCCGCCAGCCTCCCAATGCCAGCATCAGGCTGGCAGTCGACCACCCCCCAGATGGGCGCTCAGCCAACTCGATGAGGATGCGCTGATGACCGTTTGCTTCACAGCGTCCTAGCCGGAGTTTCCGGCAGGACAGGTCGCGGAAGTCGACAGCGAGTCCGAGTGGTTCCCGAGGACACCCAGGTTCCTCGGCTCTCTAGACCGTAACCGGAGCTGCGGGTTAAGCCCCGGCCCTGACGGCATTCCCGGGCGCGTAGTGGCAAAGGCCTTGCGCATCCTCGGGCCCCGACCGAGGTGGCTGCTAGACAGCTGCCTTGTAATAGCAACAGAACTGTGTCTGGTTTCGACAGATTAATAGGACGTTTCAGTACAATGGGAAAGGACGCGTGGTCACACATCAAACTGGAGGGATCAATAAAGAGTTCCAAACAGGGAGAGAGGCAAGTAGACAAAGAACAGGTTCGCTCATTCGGGCCCGAGGGATGGGGGGGGGGCATATCAGGTTGGTACTCTTCGGAGGCCTGATCGTGCAATTGAGTAGATTTATACGCGATAGGGCCCGGATGTGTTACCGATTAGCGGAGCGTATACTGGTAACCCTAGTCTCGGAAAGATGAAGAGCATACCTTTGTGAAATATCGGCTCAACGAGCTCCGTGACCATCGTATTTCAGAAGGCAGTCCATTGCGGACGAAGCACCGAACGTATCAGTAAGGCACTACTAAAACAGGCCTGGCCTTAACAGGAACGTGCCGGTAAAAGCCATGACCCTGGAAAATAGTTGTCGACGGGTCATGGGGCGCTTGGCAGACGCTGCAACGTCCGTGGTACCTCGGAGAGAGTGGGCATCAACCATAGAGAAGAGTGCGAGAATAGACCCAGAACGCGGGGGATAACTCCTGATGTAACTGATATTTAGTCCTCGGAGAAATTTCGGTAAAGTCCGGTGGGTTATCTTTCTGCGTCGCGTTCCTTGTACACGCTAGGGAGGAGGGATACGCGATCTACTCTACTTCGTTTTCACCACTCTAAATTCACAAACCCAGCTTTTCATTAGACTAAAGTCAATTGGCGATGGATTCATTTATGGTCCATTGCGGCTCCCAGGGGAGGTGATCGACAAACCCGACCACGTCTCTTCTTGAGGTCGGCTGGAACTGCCTCCCCGTGTATCTCTATTGGAGCCCCGGGACTCCCTCCTTGATCTTGATTGGGGAGTGGTAATTTGATAATGGGTAAACAGAGGAGGGTGGGGGGTGCTCCTGAAATATTCGGTACATAGGTAGGTTTGATGATAGGGGATTGAAATAGGCGATACAGCTCTCTATCAGTGATGACGGTACATACGATGATGACCACCCTTGTACAGACTCGGTCTGTGGGTGAAGCAAAGAGTGAACTGATACTCACTTCAGGAGACAAAGGATCGGTTGCCCCGACGTAGCTAATACATTAGGTAGGGATGGGACGATCCTAGGGACTTTCCGCCCTCCGCACGAGTACTTCCCCACCTCCATATGGCCCGGGCCTAAAAGAGGTGAGACGGTTGGAAAGTCGGGGGAAACAGCCTCCCCGGGTAACGCCCACCGTAGTCCTATTGCATGGCTACGAGATAGCTACAGACGCTTGAGTCATAGTTGGGCCTTGGGGGGAAATCGCACTCCCCTCCCCTGGGAGACCTTGTTCTAAACTAAACTAAACTAGACAGCTGCCTGCAGTCGGGGCGGTGGCCATTTCCGTGGAAATGGGCGCGGCTAGTCCTCGTCCCCAAAAAGAGGAAATCCGCAGGGTCGCCCTCTGCGTACCGGCCGATATGTCTGCTTGAAGAGGTCGGGAAGATGTTTGAGCGTGTGCTCGCCTCCTGACTGGCAGCAGACCTATCCAGCGGTCAGCACGGTCTGACGAATTGCCAGTACCGGTTCCGCGATGGACGATCGACGCTTGATGCGTAGGGTGGCGTTGGCAGTCAGTTTAGACATCGCCAACGCTTTTAACACCCTACCCTGGGAGAGCATTAGGAGGGGACTTCAGGAGCACGAAGTCCCCTTCTACATACGTGCCGTGCTGTTCGACTACCTGTCGAACCGCTGGATAGAGTATCCCAGTTAGGACGAGGCGACCACCAGCGCGGTGCCCTAGGGTTCCAATTTGGGTCCACCCCTATGGAACCTGGGGTATGACGCTGTGTTGCGGACGCCCCTCCCACCCGGTACGAGTGCTGTGATGTGCTGTATGAGTCTGCTATGCGGACGACACTCTGATTATCGTGGTGGGGAGGGACTGGACACATGTCGTAGCCAGGATCCGAGCTCTGGGGTTGGAAATCTCGCCGAAGAAGACAGAGGCCGCCTGGTTTCACAGGCTGCCTCTGTCGCGACGACCATCCCGGGCTGGGATCCGTATAGGTAACAGTCTAGTCGAGGTCGAGAACAGGTTAAAATACTTGGGTCTCAACCTCAACAGCCTCTGGCGTTTCGAAGACCACTTCGAGAAACTGGCCCCCCGCGTAGAAGGGTTGGCGACCCTGATGGGTCGACTACTTCCCAACGTTCTAGGCCAGAAGAGAGGGTACGCCGCCTCTACATGGTGGTGGTTCGATCAATGACCCTTTACGGGTCACCAGTGGGGGCCGGAGGCATGATGACCTGCTGACGTGGTCGGTAAGTCCTCCGCTCGATACAGCGGAGAATGGCCATCAGGCTGATCCGGGGATATCGGACCATCTCCCATGAGGCAGCTATTGCCTGGCGGGGGTGATCCCGTTCGAGATACAGGCGGAGGCTGACGTCGATTTTTATCAGCGTCGTGAGGCCCTCCGCCTCTCAGGGTACCCACCAACACCCAAAGTGGTCGAGGAATGGAAACGTCAGTTCCGACGGATTGCTCGCGATGCGTGGCGGATGCAGCTCGAGGTGAGCTGCACCGCCCGCAAAAGGGCAGTGGGGGCGATCCTTCATTGCCTGGATGCATGGATAGACCGCGGCCATGGTAGGCTGACCTACCGCCTCACACAGGTGCTCACCGGACACTGTTGTTTCGGTGAGTACTTGTGCAAGATCGGGGCGGAAGCGACCGCTACGCGCCACCTATGCGGCGCGGAGTGTGACTCCGTGCAGCATGCGCTCGAGGAATGCCCGTCTTTCGCCGGTGAAAGGCGGGCCCTCCGGCGCGTCATAGGATGGGACCTCTCGCTGCGGGCTGTGGTAGAAGCCGTGGTCCGCGATAAGAGGTCGTAGGATGCCGTAGCCTCCTTCTGCGAAGAAATCCTCATGCAGAGGGAGGCCGCCGACCGGGATCGGGAATGGTCCAATCCCTCTGGGGGCGAAAGAAGAGGAGTGAGGCGGGCGCGGAGGCGGGAAGTTGCTGCCTCCACGGCCGTCCACCTCCCCTGAGATGGGAGCGGAACGAGGGGCCCTCGGGCACCCTGAACCGTCTTACGCGTCTTCTCGATACAGCGGTAGAACCCGCATATATTTATTTTTCATATTGATGTATATACGTTTTTGCTATTCAACTTGGTATTTTGTATGTAGTTAATTTTTTGTTGCAAAAGAGGAGTGTTTGTTTTCTTTCTCTTAATATAGTATTAGTAGTGGTTTTTATAGTTAATGTAATAGTAGGGACACGTGGAGTTTAATAAATGTTTCCCAAAACCTCGCCGCACCAGGTTGGACGAAAAATCAAACTGACCTCATCGACCTGCGTATAGGGACGAACTGGTCGTATTCGAGCAATTTCAATTCAAGCAATCACTTCAACCGTTATATTTTGGTTATTTTTCAACATAGGGCTCCGATTTAACGCTCATTATGAAACTGAGGGAATGTTTTTTTCAAGTGTATGCACAAAATTTTGGTTATTGGTAATAAATATAGTTATAATTATAGTGCACTTTATTTTTTTTTTACATTTTCCCGAAAACGCTCCATCTTTTCGAAAAGTGTATTTTAAAGTTAAAGATTCAAGGAATCCAGTAATATTTTTTCCAAATTGATCCAGATGTGGGAACAGTGTCAAATCAGCATTTCAATATTTAACATTAATTATAATTATATTTATTACCAATAGCCAAAATTGTGTGCACAATCTTGAAAACAACATTCCTTCAGCTTTATAATGAGCGTTAAATCAGAACCTTATATTGAAAAATAACTAAAATATACCGGTTGAAGTGATGTCGTGTCGGCAATTTCCCGTGCGTTTTGACGCTCGTATACGACGAACACGTGCGACTTCGGACGACCGATACGCGTGCAGTATAACCGCTCGCATTGATTTAGAGGCGTTTGATTCGGTCGTGCGTACGGCACGAGCGCTCGAGCGAGTTAACACATACATACGTAACCGAACCTATCACTAGCTGTATACGGACGACGGGCTAGTCGTCCGAATACGTGTCCAGTGTAACCGCTGCCTTAGGGGGAAAAAGTGGCTTATTCTCTATCCTAGAAGGGGAAGAAAGTAATCCCTCCCCTCGTACCGTTGATGAAAAATAATCTTATAAAATTTACCCTAAGATAAACTTTGCACCCAATTCTCACGTCTGTGCTACATAATAGTGAACAATTTAACATATACCGAATCGTACGTACTTATATATTTCGAACCAGCGAATATTCTAAAACAGACATTATAAATCCCAAAATTGATGTATACAGTTAGTATTTATAGTCTTTCATATTGGGTTGGACAAGAAGATTCTGCGGTTTTTGGCGATAATTGTCTTTAGGCGTTTTGAAACGCAATCAACTTTAATTCAAGATTGGGCTTTTATTAAAATTTTGGCATAATTTTAAACATGAGCAATTAAAAGGGGCATTTTCGGCATACTTTGCTATTCTATTTACAAAAATACAGCGCAAGTCTGTGAAAAATTATGCTAAATATACGAATAGAATGCCATCAAAGAATGTGTATAGCCAGAAGTGGTTTGCGAAATTTCGTTTCGGAGATTTTTTGCTCCAAGATGCACCATGTCTAAACCGATCACAGAAAGTAAAGTGAAGTGTTTAATTGATAGTAATCTTGCTATACAACGCATGAATTTGTATAAAATTCTCCAAGTATTGCAATAAAACGTGCCAACCATCCCAACATTTTGTATAGTGTTGCTTTTACTGAAATTCTTCGAACAGTCATTATAAATTACAGTGATATTCTTTAAAAAATGTACATTCATAATTCATAGTGAAGTTCTAATGTAGTCACCCAAACAAGGTTTCAATGTTGAAAAAATGCACTTCAAGTTCAACAAATGATTTTAACACTTAGTCACTATGTGATATGTTTATTATAAATTTATTACTTTGTCTTCAGTGTTACACACAAACCATATTCCTTCTGTAAAAAAAAATGATTTATTTTATAATGGTTGACTTATGTTGAAGCTTTCGCATGAGTAATTCCGCGTTCTGTCATACAGATTTCTTCTCTGTGAAGAAAAAAATATCTACTTTTGAATTTGCCTTAAAGCTACGTTCTCCCCGTTGTATGGAAACGCCGGGCAGCGTTTTAAGTGCGTACAATGATTCCGAACAGAGCAAAAACACGGCGCAGGTTAAACACGGAATTTTTCGTGAAGAACCGCACGCTGAACCCGCTGTACGGGCAAAACACCGTGGTGATCCCCCCGTTTTAGCGACATAACGGGGTAGCTGACAGGGGTAAGCGGATGAGTGGGAAGGGCTAGACAAAAAACAGCGCCTGCAGAGATCCGCGAGGCGGCTGTTTAATTCGACCGGGACTTTCCGCAGTGAAAAAAGCGCAGAGGTAGTCAGCCCGCCCGGCCTATCGTCCCAGACTCTCACTCCTCATGCATTATGAATAATGGAATTTAAATATACGCAACGAAGCCTCTAGGCCGGCTTCAGTTGTGGGTGGAGGCCGGTCCAAAGCACGGGTGTCATGTTCGCATTGTTAATTGGCCACTGTTCTTGTTTTGCAGCGGTCTGGTCTGAGCAGCAACCGCGAACGGGGAAGAGAGAGAGAGAGAAAAAGAGAGAAGCATCGAGAGATACATACACCTGTCTTTGTTGTCTGTAACACACGCCCGTAACCAAAGAGGGGAATGGTGTACGTTAAATGGAGTAGGGACAGTGTATTCATGAGAGAGGGAGAAGGAAAGGGACCGCCGAAAAACAAAGATGGAAAATATTTTCAGTAAATTAATTACATATGGCATAATAGTAGCCAGTGGCCAGCAGGTAAATGCACCATCGGGGTTCGTGCTCGGTTTTTGTGGTGCGTCACGAGATTCTTTATACTCTTGCAGTCTGTACGGTCATATCGGAAACTGTCCCCGGTATATCTTATGATATCCTTGCACCAGTTAACCTGGATATCCGTCCACAACCTCCCTCGAGATATTAACACGTGTGCCAGCAAATTCGAGATACAAACACATAGCTACGTATTGCGTGGAAGTTACTTGCCATCGACTCCCGGCTAAATCCCCAGGAAGATAGACAAAGCAGGTGGATAAGTATCGCCATAATGGAACGTTCCATTTACATGCGACTGGTACGCAATATCCGAAATGTAGTCGAAGCTCTTCTCGAAAGCCTTTTAATGGAATTAATAGCTATGGATAATTGCCGGCTAGGTAATTGTAGTCGTCGTGTTACGAGATTACAATCGTATCGTATACAACGCCGCGGAGTCTCGTAACATTTTCTAACCACGCAATATGCGATACACATCTATTATCAATGGCGAAGTTCACTAAAACGAAGACACGGTATAAGATATATTAGAATCGTTATGGCAAGAAGAAATGGAACGATAATAGGGAAGTGTATGTCGTTTGTTGCGATTTTTGGTTAAGAGTAACTTTCAAATTATAATTTGAATTAATATTTATATTATTACGTTATTGTTATTACTGTTCGATTGCAATCAATACCGGTGGTGAAAAGAATGTAATTAAAACTAATACAAAATTATTAAGAAAATTACATAGCCGCGTAAACAGAATTATACATGTTTATATCAATCAATAGTCTATATTTATGCGAATACAATTCCCTATTTAGTTTAACGAATTTTACGAATCAGTTCAATTTTCACGCATCCTTCTGATATGTTTAAATGGTAGCATAAAGAGGATCTCTGTCAGTAGTGAAATGTTTTACATAAAACCTCTTTGATTCACTAATACTTCTCTGTGTTCCTTTTTTGTTTGTCAAGATGTCTAATATTAAAAGCAGTCGGGTCTATGGGGAATCCACAACTGTGAAAATAGACTCGGCATCGATCGCGTCAAGAGAAGAATTCAACGTCGTCTTCCTAAAATTTGATTCGTATTCTCCTCTTATTGCTGGAAACGGTATTCAAAACCTAACAAAACGAAATAGGAATTGAATGCTACCGGTTCCTCGCAGAGGTTCGTCTCCGTCTGCAAAGGTACACGGTGGAGCATTTTTATGACGGAAGCAAGTACGACAAAGGTTGATGACTCCTAAACGTGGAAGCACGCGTATATAACGGCCTTAAATTTATTTTTCAATTTCGTTGCTCCCATCAGATGGATCATCCACGACCTGTGTTATTAACTTCCGTCACAATACGGTGTCAAACAAAAATTGTACGAAATATTAGTGGCACACAATGTTGTCAAAATAAACATATTTTAATCATCATTATTTCTCATGCTCTAAAAAGTTGCACATAATTGAAAATTATCTCTTTGCGCAGAACATATTCGAAGAGTATGTTGTTTATTTTAATACACAGTTGAGTATATTTCCTAATAGACTGTCGTAGTAGTAACAAAATTTCAAAACACTTTTTGTGTTATTTATATAAATAAACTTCAAAACTGGAAAAACTTTAAATAATGTATTATTACAAAATTTTCGAACACAAAATTAATACCATTGGTTTATGTTCAATTATGGTGTTTTCATGTCAAACTTTTTAATACATTTAAGAAGACCATATAAGATTCGGGTTTGTACATTAAGGGGTTAACCATTTTAGTTCCTCACTTCATGGCCTAGTATAGTGTGTCCTCTGGCTGCGCAAATTCATTTGGCCAGCGAAAAGATCTCCCTGTATATTGTATGTACATTATAGTTTTGAAACAGCCTCATAAATAAAAATCCAACAAATTTTTTGTTTCCTGTCGAGCAAACCTATAACTTTTGTACTTAACTATAATAAAACACTATTTCTTTATTTTAACTTTTGCCATAATGCATCCTTATTGAAAGTTTGACATATACATTATCGCATACCCTATATATCGAACGACAATGTTTTCGTACGCAACGAATATAAAGAAGTGCATGTATAATACAGCACTACGTAAAATACGAATGTTCCACTGTACACCATAGAACGAAGAGTGTAATAAAACTTTTCTCGAGTAAACTAATATCGCAGAACGTAGGAGCGTCTTCGTCGCGTCGGATATCGAAGCATTGACCGCTTCTTTGATTTACTAATACTTCTCCGCTTTCCTATTTGTATTCCTGTCCCGTGGTGGAAGCGCAATCACGAGACGTTGTATGCATGTGGCCGTTTGAAGGTGGAAATTCCAATAACCTGGAAAGGCCCTGCGGATTCACGAACACGGATAACTCCGTTATAAGAAAATTCGATAAAATCCCGCGAATATAATCACGCTCCATATGGTTGATTAACCCCGGGGTAGCTAGCAACCTTCTGAGGATCGTCTTCTACTTGCGCGAGGCGAAAGAAGATGGGAGGATGTAGGGACCGACTGGAGAGCAACGTATAAACACAAGCTCCGGTCTTCCTAACTGGAAAGGAGGAAGGAAGAACGGAAATGAAAATCCTCGATAGGCTGAGAGAGAAGAAATAGAAGGGACAAGTAAAGGACGGAAAAACGGAACGGAGAAGAAGGGGGAATAGGAGAGAGTACCTGCTCGATACTCATATCCGAAGGGAGCGAAGATGTAGGTGTTGGATTATTCGAAGCACGACGATGATCTTGAAGCCAGCTGACTGCCTGTATCGTAACGCTAACCACTATCGATCGAGCTGTTGGATTATATTCTGACACTTCGATTTACGATGATTATTTCCATCGACACAACTGTGTAATCTGTACTAACGTACCGTAGAAATCATTGTCAGATTCTGTTTCGTTCTTTTGTAAAGTACCCCTACCCAGATGAAAAACTGTCCCATAAGTGACATCATATTCTTGCCCACAGCCAACAAATAACTTCACAATTAGAAAGGAATAATGAAAAAATACACATATTTCTGCACGTGTAATATTTAAGTATTCAAGACATAATTTCGTTTGATATTTATAACGTCCTGGGTACTTAATGTCATCCACGAAGTGTTAATAGTATTTCGATCTAGGAAGCCCTTATTTTTATGAGCAGGATGCAGGTAGAAAAAATTGTTACCAAATTTGGTGAACTATGAAAATATATTTGTGCGATGTACTTTTTGAAACAAAGTTTATGGTAACCTTTATCTTTTTTACCACGAGTAATCTAGTACATACAGTTTATTTTCTTGTCAATCTCTATAATTTAATTTTTAGGAGTTAAATTTACTTATCTCAGTATTACGTAAAGTATCCATGAAACTAATTCCAATTCCCCAATTCTTTAACATTTGTTACGATATATTCCATGAATAATCCTCTTCGTTAAATAATGTGCAGTTACTTAAGCCCTGCTCGCGGAAGTGAATGGAGAAGTAAACGAAATCACCACAAGTCTCAAATCGCCCGATGATTAAGAGCGTATTCGACAAATCATAGTCGGATATCGTGGTCGTACATCTGCCAAGCGATGAATTACCATAACGGACAACCATAACCACCGGTGTTATAAGTAGTTTGGCAAACCTTATTTCTATCTGTCCCGTACGAAATGGTCCTTGAAAGCTTGAAAAAGTTCAACCAACCGCATGTCGACCGGGTGTTTCGATTCTGGTTTGCGAACGTGCTTGTAAAGGGTCCACGTGCGCGATTGCGGTTTCACCGCGGTGTTAATGGCGGCGAACATAAAGCACACGGACGCACGCCTGCATGCTCGACCGTGCTCGTTTACAGGGCTGGTATTTATGTTGATAACTTCCAAATGGAGTCACATACAGGATTCTGAGTGGCGGTGGTTCCGTGTTGGTCCGGTGGTTTGGTAGCACTTGCAAAGTATAGGGGATCTTTTTGGTCTTGCAGCCGTGACCAAGGGGAGCGCGGGTGCGGAGAAACGGCGGTGGAGGAAAGGGGAGACGAGTCGAGTCGAGAACAAGATTCAAGCGGAAAGTTTCGTGAGTTAATGGTGCGGAGGTAATGCCGCGGTCGCAACAGCAACAGCCACCCTCTTCTCCTCCATCTGGACGTCGTCGTACCTCTCTCCCCTCTCTTTTTCTATCTCATTTCCTATCACCAGTGTTTCACCCCTCCTACCGATCCCATTCCCCTCATTTTTTCTGTATCTCGATACGTCTCTCTTCTCGGCGTTTTCGTCTCACTGGCGGAAAAAAAGGTGAGTGCTGCGCCGGACTCTCTTGTTCCTAGATTCTCTCCTCTTTTCCGGTCTCTTCCTATTACTCTTCCTCTCTTTCTTGTCTCCTCTCGGTTCTTTAGCGCGGCGCAACGTTGCCCAGTCTTTTTCTCCTACAGGTCCTATCACCGACAGTCGCTAACAACTGCATCAAATGCAGGGTCTCGCGGAACTTTTTTCTCCTGCTTCAACTTTACTGATTCTCTCCGTCAAGGCAAGAACTGCGTATCTGTAGTTGTGCGTCTATTAGAAGACATCTGCTCTCAGGTTTTTCATAACGAGCTACCCGGTACTTCGTTAAAAAATATTTTCCTAAGTACATCTCGTTTCTCGAACTTCACATACTACTACATACATAAATACAATATTTGCACGTATGTGTACAGAGTAAAAGAAAAAAAAGAACTTGTCTCTTCGCTTCTGACGGTAAACCTGATCGAATCAACGGATGAAATACAACAAGGAGAACGGTCTGAAGGACCGGATACTGCTTCAATTCTTTCGGTTAACTGACTACAGAAAAGTGGTCCCTTGTATTGTTGTATTGTTATCACGATCAGAATCAAACGAAAATTCCCACCGAAATTAGGACAGAAAACTCGCTACGATCTTTCACTAGTTGGTCGCAGCTTTGATCTTTACACGATTAACGAGTGTTCCAAAACCATCGCAACATCGTAGCTATAACTAGATTCAGATAATAAAAAAATCTGGAAAATATACAATGACAGATATAATGCGAGACGCATGTCATGGAACAATGTTTCACTGGAGCCCGAGCAGGCTAATCGAAAAATTCATGAATAAAAGCTCGCTCTACATCTGCTTCTTTTATCTGTGCCGGTGCTCGTCGCCTTACACCCCTCTTTTAAACACTTGGCTTCTATTTAATTACCGAGTCCTTTGGAAGCATGCGGCTCCTATAACTCGAGTGGTGGTCCCGTTATTATGCTTCAGGCTCCTCAACCTTCCCAGCCATCCGCACGAACATCCCACTTCGCATAAAAAGCGCGCCAGGCTGTGGACTACCGTGAAGAAAATCTTGCGGGAGGTAGGTACATCTTTCCCAATTATGATACTTTGGCTGGTGCTAACAGCCCCTCGCCACATTCAAATGTCCCGCATAATCTGTTCGATATCAGTTGCTTGATTGTTCTGTAAAATTCGACGGAAACGAGCATGATGAGAATGGAAACGACGTGGACAACAACAAGGATGACGGGATCGCAAACGACGACATCGACGGTCGATGCACGACGGCGGCGCTGCTATATTCGAAACCGTAACCCGATGCAAGCCCGTTTCTATCGCCTGGAGCTAAACGGCACCGGAGCTCGTACCATTAACGGAATCTAGGACCCGATCCGCCTCATTGAATTTCGCTCAATCGCGATTATGATAATGCGTGAACGATGCCTCGGCCACGAATGCGGTACGCTAGCTGTTGTTCCCATTCAAGACGGCGTGTAAGGGGGGGAGGGGCGATGACAATGTAAGGAATATCGGGGTTGACAAAGAGGACAGTGAAAAGTTGGGGTAAAGGAACTGCCATTGAGTAATCCGAGATGACAAATGTGTTCCATTCAGAATTCCCGTTTATTGAAAATCGTGTATTATTAAACGTTTTGTTCAGTGCGTTATGTTGGATAGATTGATGGGAAGAATGTTTCATACATAATTATAACAACGATGTTACCATATTTTTTATTGATATGCAGAAGTATGGTCAGAGAGGTTAAAATGTAATGAAATTGTAAACGTTTATGATACCTAATGATTGAGGCACAATTTGTGAATGAATAAGTTTATTGCTTATACATATTGTTTATTGAATAACAAAATTGTATTTAAACGTAATATAGCGTGGGATATAGTTGAAGAGAAAATACCAAACAGCGGTGATTCTAAGTAAACAGAAACTATATATACACTTTATTAACCCCGTTGGGTACATTTGACGAGTGAGACTCGTCATTTGCTTACTTGGGCGAAGTTACGGTGGACGAGTCTGACTCGTCATCTGAATTTAAGAAGCAGGCGTTGATGTTTATGTTGTAAACATAAAATAAGAAAAGAAACCACTTGGCAATGCAAGCAATGCCAGGTACCTTTGCATTTACCGACATGTTTTGAAAAATACCACACGGTACAAAATTATTAGACTTTAAGTTGGTTCTTGTTCTATATAAATATTTCTATTTTGTTTCATTTATATATTTATTTATATTTTGTAACTAAAATGCTGTTTCAAAAATATATTTATATCACCAATATAAGTATATTCCAAATAAAATGTATTACTTTTACATACTAATCCATATAGCGACAAATTAAATCCGTCCCATGGGCATAAAAGTCTTCAAATAATTCAGTACTCAAAAGGTTAACTAAATAAAACGATGTTGACTAATTTAATAAGTATTTACATAATGCCTAATTTATTACTTTAATCTATCAATACGTTATTATTTACTTATTATAACATACGTTATTAGTATACTATTACTTTATTACTTCTTTTTATCAGTAGTAAAACAATGTAGATTAAAACATACAATTTTGGATAAAATCTTGTTAGTAAACAGATTTTAAAATCATATAATAAAACCATTATTATTTTTTTTATCTGTAAATATAATTACTACTTTATAATGTATATATTTTATTACATTATACACAATTCTATTGTAGTGGTATTTTGGTCGTGACTCGAGCTAAGAGGCGACTCTCGGAAAAAGGTCTGGGTACGTTAAGAGATGCGTATGCGTGTGTGTGTGCATGTCCCATGTCGTTCGCCCAGTGACAGAAATTTTCCAGACGCGTTCGGTGCAGCCGTCATCGGAAAGTGAAAGTTTAGGATTGTAAAAATTAGTTCTCAGGGACAATTGAGGTAGGGCTCTGCCCTACGGGGTGCGGCCTTCACCATTTGTGTCTTGTTTTAGACTAGTGCATTCTGAGTATTATTCTATAGCAATTTTTCTTATTTTTACATCATAGTTTTATTTATTTAATATAGTTTATATATACTGTTTTCCTAAATTCACCGCTGTTCGGTATTTTCCTTTGAACTGTACCCCACGCTATATTAAGTTTAAATACAATCTTGTTATTTAATACACAATATGTGTAGGTAACAAACTTACGTCTACACAAATTGTGTCTCAATCACTGGTAAACGTTTTCAATTTTTTAACATTTTCTTTCTCACATTCCTCCCCTCCCCAAAATGAGTAAATAAATAATAATATCAATAAACGTATTATTGATAACTCGAAATTTTCGGACATGCTTTAATATCTTATGTCAATGATACTGCTTGAACAAAAGTAATCAATAATCCCATAAGATATTGAATATTCATTAAGCTTGCACAACCTATCAACAATCTCAATACATCCAAGAAGTCCAAGACGCTCAAGATTTCTGAGACCGCTCAAGATTTCGAATCCGCTCAAGACTTCGAATCCGTTCAAGACTTCGAAACCGCTCAAAATTTCGAAGCCGCTCAAGACATTCAAGAGTTTTTAAGCTTCGAATCAGATTCGAAGCAATTCAAATTTGTCGTTCGAATTCAAGACAGTTTCGAAACGTTCCAAATCCCATCACTACGGACATCTGCGATCAGGAAGTCTGCTTTGTAAAGCCGAACAGCTTCTCGAAGGCACTGACGACCTTCGTGATAAATTCAAATAAGAGCGATATTCTCTTCGTTTGAGTAACGCATTGTTAAACGGTATATCGATAAACTAATACACTACCGCAATAATTCGATGAGAATAACAGACCAGACATACATACTTGTAGTTTGGTGACAGTCTTGATTATGTACATTTAGAGATCACCTTCCGTCAACGGTATATGGGTTATACCTAAACGGTATACCTAATGGCTTAAGAAACTAAATTTCCGTTGATCAAACGGACTAGTCAAACTATACCTATTTATGAATCCAAGGTCATTTGAAGGTCATAATATAACACATCGTTGAACTCGTCTTGACATCAGCTACTAGAGTATGAAGTTAAAAAAATATGGTGACGTTTAAAAACCATCGATGACTTTTACAGGACCATGAAGACAACAACAATCAGAAAATTTTTTATATCATCCTATTTGCCCTCTTGAGCAATATAACGTTCCTATTTAACATTTTCTTCTATGTTCAATCCTAACGGAAATACTTACGTGTTATATTTCTCGTGAATCACCCGGTATATACCTGACTATGTACGGCAATTATTTATTAAATATCTTATATTTGTAAGGAGCTTTAAGAAGATGAAAATTAATTGATTGTTTCTTTCACGGTACTAGTTATGCAAAACAATACATATATTAACAATGGCATGAGTTTATCTAAGCTAATAACATGTTTCAGAAACTCTTCATTGTACTAAATAATTGTTTAAAAAGACTAATACAAAAATTACAATCAACAGAAGTTGTAACTGAAGCTCTTCTTGTGAAAGTAAATCTTTCCCTCCACTACATATTGTTAAATTACAAATGAATCTTACAAATCTCTATCGATTTTTTACCCGTTTTAAGGTTCACTTCATAGGCAGTGCAAACTGTAATATATACACAATTACCTTAAGTTAACTTACTACTCTGTTTCAGTATTATTTAAAATAATTACACTAAATGCACATTAAAATCCTTCAAAATCGTATATGCTACGATCCCCACAATCTGTTAATCCTATAATTAATTCTATTAAGAAGGCGAAACTGCAACTGAACACGGTAATAAGGAAGATGTGTCTTAAATAAACAAAGCTATTAATGCAAATAATAGCAGATGATTTTAATAAAGTAAAATTATAAACATTTTAAAAGAGTTTATTATTAGAATATGGTGTTTAGTTTGAATAGCCATTTATGTTTATATTTGGATTTAACAGGAAGCGTTAATAAATATTAATATTTTCATAATCTATATTAGTTCATAAACCAATTTATATTTATGCTATACTTACTAAAATAAATATCCAAGGACTTGCTAACGATTATTATTCTGTATTTATTAGTCATACGTAGAAAGGAGGTTCTTCAGAAGAGATTAGCTGTGCAAAGCAATGATTAATACTATGTAGCACATTTATTATTATTCATAAAAGTAACAACTTTAAATACTCCTTGGCTATTGTGGATATGCAAATAGATTTTTATACCGGCCTTAAAATAAATTTCCTAAAACCGTTTATTTATGCGACGTAACAACGTCATCAATTCACACATTGTAATTTCCGAAACAGTAAGCAGGGGAGCGTATATCGAAACGGATGGTCCTATCCTGAAAGCCAGTTCCCGAACCAGAAATCGATAGACAATTAGAGGTGCCACGTAAACCGAGAAATTCTGTATCCACTGTGACTTCCTAAATTAACTCGCTTATCGATTAACCCAAAGAAAAGTCGGATCTAAGACCCAAATGGAAACTTCTTATCACTCACGGAGAAGACGCTGATTATTTTCGTTCCGTGTGTTCGAGGTCTGGTTTACTTCTTCCTTATGCCCCGAGATAATGGACACTATTACCTTAACGAGGCCCCAGTCTCTTAGTCGGTAATTGCTTCGAGATATCCAGGAGGGCCGGTATATGCACGGTGATGCCTTGTGTTGCACGGAGAGCCCAGACGGTATTATTGCCGCTGAGGCTACTTGCCCATTTCGTGGTGGTTATTGTTATGGGCTTGTGGCATTAAGATGTAGACCGCACTCTCACACGATACCTATCCCATATAGACCGTATACACTTACGTGGGAGAATTTCATTACGCCGCTTCATAACCGGTAGACTTCACGGCAGCGATAAATCGAGATTGTACCCCCTCTTTGTTAAATCTCCCCGCGTCTCTCCCCATACCCCATTTTTCAGATGATGAGACAACTTAATCCATGTGATTGAACAACGTCGTCCGCTTTACACAGTGGATCTCCTAACATTGAAATGGCATATATCTCCTTTTATACTTGGTACTCTCAATTTGCTTTGAAAATAGAGGTATTTAAGTCGGAAAACTGTATGATAGGGTAATAACGATTTCTTAGTCAATGTTCGAATTTCTGATATTTCAACACCAGTCCAGTTCTATCGGAGAAATATGTGATACAATCTGCTTACAAAACACACAATACGGAAGCAGATTCTACGTTCTCGGCATGTCAAGGTACTTCATGATTTTATGTTAGGTAAAGGATTTCAGTTTGTCCTGGTTTTTATCATCGGTATGTCTCTCCGAGTCAATCTGTCCTCCTTCCAACATTTGTCGTGTAACTATACAGAGTATTCGGTAATAGGTGCCAGAAAATGTAAGGAATGATTCTAAATAATTAAGTAAGACTAAAATGAATTGCAACAAAACTGCTGTTGAGCCTTCGTATTTTATTTTTAAGCATTACAAAAGTAGGGTAAAAACTGCCTGAAACTAAGCAATCGATGAACAGCAGTGGCATATTTCTGAGGTTTCTGGTGAACATTCATGGTGTATATAGTATACGTTCGTTAGTAGACATTTGATGTTTGTGTACATCCTTTTTAGTAGAAATTCACTATGTATCACTTACGAACTCTTTGATGAGCACTGGCTGTGCATATGCAAATTTTTGAAGTTTTGTTCCGCGAAGATGTTATGCAATGATTAGGCTTAATACTGTGCAAGGAATTTCGAAGCAATACGTATTCTTGTACACCGACGAATATCGGCGAATCTCGCATAGTTTCTACCAGATATATATTCCTGGTCTCCATTGACTTTTTACGGCGATTGTAGGACCCTATTTTCAATTGCCCTGTGCTTGCCAGTTGCCTGCGAATTGCCTAGCTTCAAGTATAATAGTTTTCATCTAACTTTTTTTTAGAAGCTTATAACCAAAAAGCGAAGACTCAACGGCAACTTTGTTATAATCCCATAAATCTAACTTTTAGAAGCTTATAACCAAAAAGCGAAGACTCAACGGCAACTTTGTTATAATCCCATAGATCTTATAGCTATCCTGTCACTCATTAAATTTTCTGACACATGTTTCCGATCTCCTTGTATATGGGATAGGATAAAATTATAGTACATACAAAAGAAAATAAGTATATACTCCGTAAGAAACTAAAGTAGGTATTTTATACATTTTTTCATTTACGATTTCATTTTTAGTATATGACTAAATATGATGTACAGGGTAATCGAATTAATTTATTCGGTCAACTGTTGATCGGCAAGACATTAAACAAAATGTATCGGTCGCATATTTCCTCACGGAATTTTGAATTTTACTGCATTAGAAGCCAGTTTCTAATCGTTAAAAGTTTCAAAAGTATGTGCATCTGTGTATTTGGTCAACCGTCGGGATAGTGTTTGCAGCGATGGTATTCCAATACATTAGAATTTTAAATTATTAGACTATATTTCAGTTATATTTACGGTACAGACACAGAAACAGACTTTTCGTTCAGGACACCATTCCTAGGTAAATTAATGAAATTCGTAAATGGACGTACCCTACATGTGAATCGGCGATATGTTGCTTAGTCTCTGCACGAGAATATATACAGACACTACGTATCTTGTAAAGAGGGTAAATACAGAGAAAAACGAATACAGTTTGTTACGTTTAAAATAGCTTATAAAGTTGTGAACTTTCACAGTAATACAGTTAACCGCTCATGTGTAATTAGAAATTCTGAGTGAATACAAGTAATATTTCAATCAATAATCTCCTACATTCCTTTAATGTCTTCAGCAATTTTCCACACGACCTTGCATAAGGAAATGGGACAAAGATTGAAAACGACACGTAGATTGATTGAAGAGGACCAAGGCGATTCGTGAACGATATCGAAAGGAAAGGCGGCAATTTCGCATAGCGGGACGAAGGAACAAAATAAAGGGGAAGCAGAGGATGAAGGAGACAGTGGGAGGAACAGAGATCGAATCTGGTATCTGGATTAGGATGATACGTAATCTATAGGACGATGGGTGGTACGAACGAAAGATCCGCTGGCAGATCCCATCGCAGGAACTCTGCGGGTACTTCGCTCAGCCAAATACGACAAGAGCAGCAGCCTAACCCAGTAGAGCCGCCGAGATGGTTTACGGCTCGTCGCAAGTTGGTGAAATTTAAGAGCGCATTTAAAACTGGTTTGGCGCGATGCCCTGCGCCTCCTGGAGCTGCTACTGCCGGCAAGAGATACCGCCGAGCTCCGACAGGAGTTTATCGCTCCAACATTCTTGGAAAGCTTTGGATGGATTTCCCTCCTCAAGCTACTGCTTCTAGCGTCCTGCCCTATCTCTTCCCAAGCAACTCATGTTCCCTTCCAACAAGAAGGATCAAGAGGAACTCTTCGTGCCGAGTTGTCACAAAGATGGTCGGTCAAGATTCCCGAACGAATCTGGCGGCATTACCTAGGCCGACCGGTCTTTCTCCGAAATTCAAAGCTTCCTTGACCGTCTTGGAGAAGATTTAGTGGTTCGGCAAGGGATCGAGGACGCTTTCAGCTCGAACAACTAAACGCCGCGATGCTTCTTTCCGCGTTGGTCGATTTCTTTCAAGGCTATATGTGAATAGTTAGGGTAATAATGTAACATGGAAATATTAAATCGCAGTTATGTAATGCAAACTCCACAGGAATATAAATTCTCCGAGTAATGTAACTAAATTTGTGAGATGCTCATCAGCTCTGTGGGGTGAAATCATTTAATGTAGTCACAGACCCAATTTCTTCACTTGAAGATTATTAACATTATTCCTAACAACTGTAATCTCGGCTGGGTATAATCACGGTTATGTTTCGCGATAGCGCAATGCCGTATGTTGATTGCGCTCGGTTCTATTAAAAATGGATTTTATGAAAGCAATCTAGTCCGGCGATCGTTGTAGAAAAAAGACGATAAAGAGAACCAAAGAGGATGAGCTCAGTACCCTCGGCCGATCCACTTCGAATGATAATCACCTCTAGGAGACTCAATTTCGCCCCCCTCTGCCTTCAGTCCCGGAACCACCGCTGCCTTGAAGGTTCTACGCCGTAGAAGGGTGTATCCTTCACTCCCTTCATCACCGCCAACGCCACCATCGACTACCTCATCCTCCACCTCATCGTTCCCACCCCCCTTCACCACCACCCACTCACCCACCACCCGTTCGTACACCATCCCGAACGATCTCTTCCCCCAGCTATCCACGCTCACCCCTAACTGATTGGAGTACCAATCAATGCGGCATTCAGGCGGCCGAGCTGAAACTTTAGGAAATTAACTATTCATTCCCTGGAAATGGTTATTTGAAAGCCCGGAAAGGCAGTCACGACTATACTGCATCCACGAGGACGGCCAGTAGGCGACAGCAGATAAGGCAGTTTAATTTTCAATTACGCCCACCGAGAAGTCGCCAATTGATTGAATACCACACACTGTCCTACAACATTTCAAGACTACCATTACCAGCGTTTCCTTCCGATGAGGAATTTTCGATTGCAAGTTTTTGCTTCCGCCAATATATCTTTAGGAAAAATTAACTTCGAAAGAATTGCTTCATTAAATAATTACAAGTAGGTAAGGTACGTTGTTCCATTAACTTGCTGGAAGCATTGCCTTGTGTCTGAAAGGTAACGTTTCAACTCATTAATAATGTTATTGTTGCGCCTGCTGTTAAAGACGATATCTGAGTAATGTATAAAGTCAGTTAGGCTATTCATAATTACTTCGGTACAACGTGCCACCGAGGTAGTGGTGCATGCCGGATTTATGGGATGTTTACACTCGTGTAAGGCTGCTAATACGGCCTTCCGGCAACAGTCCCGTACCATGTCGCGACCTCTCGACTGCGTCTCGCTGTTCGAAAGTGAAACTTCTGTTTGTCTGTTACTTCCGGATAAACCCGTATTTTCCGTCAGTAGTACCACCTTTAGCATTGGCGTAACTAGGATTTTTGTCTGGGCCCTGAGGGGGGGTTGTGGGTCAGCTCCCATGTCTTCCCATCAGGAACCTGTACATATCATGTACACATAGAAGCAAACACGGCTTCCGCTAGGGGAAAAAATTCAATACTTGAATTAAATTTACCAAATGGTATGCGGCTTTTCTTCTACGCCACTTTTTCCTCTAGCGGAAGCCTAATTTGCACGTCAGTGTACGTGGATTGCAGAAAATAAAGTCACACATTAAAATAATTACTTACATAATTATTTAACACCAAAACTAAGAATAGAAAGATATAATCATAATTCTTAAAAATAATCAAAATTTGAGATTGATTAAAGGCAAGAGTATATTGTATGTAGATACCTATAGTTAAAATCTGTCATATATAAGCTTTAATTTGCTGGTTGTTTCTGCAAAAATATTTTTCGCATTCTCCAGCGATAGTCCCCTTACTACATCCGGTCCTTCAGTTGTTGTTACAGGATGATTAGTTACAGTAGAATATTAAAATTCAAGAGCTTAATTCTAATACAATTTTACTTCGTACTTTCACGTAATGAGGACCGTATTATGTTTTATGTATTTAGTTGCGTTGCGTATTGCATTTCGGTCTAAGTATTTATTTGTTATAACAGAAAATTTTAATAACTGACGAATGTTTTTTTACATATGTGAATTATTTCGAGACGGGGGAACCAGTCCGTATTCTGGGGAGGGGCAGGCCCACCCTGGCCCCTACCTAGTTACGCCAATGACCACCAGACGTGTGTGTGACAATAACGAGGACACAGCTATAGACACCTACTATTTTGTTAAGGAATAACTGATTTTCGTGCATAGAACATATGAAGATCCTGTTAAGCCAGCGCAGCTTAATTTCTTGGAAAAGTGCACTTGCAACGAAAAATGTGTCACGATTTAGTGAAAGTGATACCAACGTGGGGTTTATCAACTTTTTTTAGAATTTTCTAAGTTTGAACTATGGCAAAATATAATGTACCGTATAATGGCGTGAATATTGCAAAGTACTGATCGATGATATAAGGTTGTATGTGGCCGAAAATAAAGGATTGTTGTAAACGAAACAAATTAATAATTTATTAAACGATACGCTTCGAACTGCTCTATGGTATGGCTGGTAACGCAATGCTCACGCAACGAACAAATGTTCCGTCGCGTTGCTTCATGGCGGCATCATCGACGGCATTTGTTTATTTACCGCTTTCTCTCAACGGCCTGAACATGCCTTCCGATATAATTACGCCTTGATATAATTGTGTCTTATATGATTATGTCTTGCAAACCTGTACAAAAATTATTGTTACTATTTATCAGTGAAACTTACAATTCGAATATTTATTGATAATATAATTAATCGTTAAAAAATATTTGTCGAGTATGAATGTTTAGAAAGAAGAGCTGCTGGTTCATAGCACGAAAGATTACTACAAAATAGTACAATCATAATGTTCAGAAACAAGCGTTTGTAGAATATAACAAGATGTGAGAAGCTTACGAGGATATTTAAATATCTACACTAATAGGGTATTCAAAAATCTACACGTTTACAAATATTGCATCAATCAATGTGCAGCATACTGAGCATATTATGTAGTAAGCTGCACCTTTCAATAGATAAATAGGATTACGAAACCGCAGTGGATATAAAAATATTAGAGTTAGACTAGCATTGTATGTAGTCAGTCGAAAATGTACACCATCACACAAAAGATTAGATATTAATACTCAAAAAACAATTTGTGACGCTTGGCACTCTATCAAAATTGAAAAATTATTAATACAAAATTGTTTTAATTTTCCTACACACTTACTTATGTTTATAGAATGTAATTGAACGAACAAATGCTGTAATGTATCGATCACCTCTTACTGTCATTTATTATTACGTACAATACATACAATATAATCATATGATGAAATTGATAACTTTAAAAAACATTTTTCAATTAATATGTAACAACGAAGTGAGAAGTGTTAGAACACTAAGTGTCAATCCTATCCTGTTCAGCTGACCAATACAAAATTTCTTTTGATTGGTAAACAATGAACCGGAACATAAGCAAGCTCCAGTATATTAGAGAAGCACCACAAGGCGCACGCCAGTATCAGTGTGTCTTTCGACCCCCTGATGAAGCAACGTGCAATACTTGCGAAATGTCGGGAAAACAGTTCCACGAGAAGACGACTTACGCCCGAAAGCCTCAACAGTAATAACTGTACAAATATATTAACTATCCGGATACTTCTATCACTTATCAGTAATGTACTCCACACCGTATCATATACTTTCACAAATGATGTAGACTACGACTCATTAATATTAGGACACCTGCTCTGTACGAGGAAAATGTGATATTTCGTGAAAATTACATATTTTGAGCCTCGTTTATTACTTCATAGGAACAGAAGCGTTGTCCACTGAGCTTTATGTCAGATGCACCCTAGCGATCAAAGGTACCATCAGATCACGATCAGTCTGAATTTAGACTATATCTCTCTCATTGGATTATTTATGAACGATAAAGACTGCTGTCTGATTTGACGTAAACTGACCGTACCGTGATCGCTAGTGTGAATCTCACTTTAATCTCCCCTAAATAATATTTATTTCAGACTTTCAGCAATACCATGCTGCTTTGCAATATCTACTGCATATCCGATACATATCCTATTACTTATGAGCTTGAATGTACCATCCTCGAATGCCCCAGCCGGGTCCATTTTGACCTCCGTTTTCAAGAACTTCGTCGAACACTTCAGCTCACGCTGACTGTCTAAGGTCGACAGTTGTTTATATTAGAGCCGATAAGGTGACTCGGATGCCTCGAAGGAATTAATTTTTTAGACTTTAGACAGTCTTCGGATCTGTATCTCGAAGACAAAAAGTATTCGCCCGATTTGGAAATTTAGATTAAATTAATTTCTTACCAGTAAGATTAGTTTGATTATTACATAAAATGAGCTTTAATTTCTACTGTTTTCTATTTATGTAATTTTTATTTCACAGTGTCTAAAAAACAATCAACAAGTACATATATTCGGACAAGGTGTATGACACGAACGATTAGAATTTGTTATTTTCTAAAGGATTTCGGAAAATTGTATTTTTTAGCTGTCGATAATTTAGTTTAAGATGTAGGCGCGGAAACTGTCCTCTTGTCGAAGGTTTTCTGCTGTGCTTCTTTTGTGCACGTATAAGTACGTTTCTGGCGTTTCAACCGAATAGCAAGTAGCGTGTCATAAATCTCGGAAACTCAGAGCGGTCCTTAACTCCTTCGCATCGGAGGACGAGATATCTCGCCACGTGATTTCGTTTATGATATGCTTTGGACGAGATATCTCGCCACGTGATTTCGTTTATGATATGCTTTGGACGAGATATCTTGTAACGCAATGTGTTTCCTGCGATGCTATGTACGAAATATCTCGCGAGACAAAGTCGTTCATGCGACGCTGTATACGGAATATCTCGCATGGCTTTTTATTGCAACGCGAGATATCTCGTCCAACGATTTGTATCAAAATAAATTCGTAGGTCACTGTGAATGTGAATCTAGGAAAGGTTAGGAATGTCAAATGAAGAAAATGTTTTGTTTCTAGAAACTAATTATTTTATTTTTTCATAATGCGATTCTTATTAAATCATCGCAATATGATGACTACACTTACGGAATGTTCCGTGAAACCTGTTGTAATGAACTCAATGTGGAAGCGAAATACCATCGTCTAAAGCAACCGATGAGTGACATTCAGTTGTAAACATTGAAAAACGGGAACGCGAGCGCGAGATATCTCATTCAAAGCAGCACGCGAACGGTCTTGCTTCGCGAGATATTCCGTACACAACGTCTGATGAACGATTTTGTGTCGCGAGATATTTCGTACATAGCATCGCACGAAAGATATTGCGTTGCAAGATATCTCGTCCAAAGCATATCATGAACGAAATCACGTGGCGAGATATCTCGTTCTCCGATGCGAAGGGGTTAATTTATCTTTTCTGTCCTCGTCAAATCTCAATTTGTCTCTCGTAAATTTGTATCTTTGTGTCAGTCTTGTATTTTCTTTATCCTACACGAGTACGTTTGGTGTGTGAAGTCGCGAAGCACTGAGACAATTGCGCTGAAGACTTTGTGACGCAACAAAGTAGTTTAATTTACCTATTCACGTTTTGTTGTTTATTTATATTCTTTGAAGAAAAAACGATCTTTTCAGTTGGAAATATCAGTTTTTGCAGGTAAACAATCACACACCTATGTAATAAAAAAGAAAGGATACGCGTATGTGTCAATATTGACCCCTATTACGAGTATCTACGGGACCGCGGAACCGTCGCGTCGGTACTCCAAAAGTTAATCGGTAGTGTATTTACCTGTCGCCATTGAAAACAAAATGTTACCATCAATTAAATTCGCCAGTCTAGCGAAAATGTTCGTTACCAGTTTTTCAACGAAAAAAGAAATTATTTACCATAATGTTCGAAATCGTTGATACCTTTACTGTCGAAAGGGGAAACGGATGGACAAAATCGCGCGGAATGGAGTCCACGCGACGTGCCGTTGCTGGCTGTGATTTGGTGTAGTCTGCGAGCCCGCTACGGTAACTCATTCGCCGATAAATTTTGGCGGCTGAAGCATCGATCACAATGTTCTATTTTGCTCATTGGTGTTTTTGTCGGCGGCATTCGATTCAATTCGAGGATGCGGTGAATCGATATATTTCCCGAGGTGTCATGCACCGCCCGTAATGGATGGCGGCTGTACCCTTATTCTTACCCCCTAAAGGAGAGGCAGTGCCAAGAACCTACCCACACCCAATCGCCTCCGTTTCCAAACCTGATCCCTGCTCTGTTTCTTTTCCTTTCTTTTTCCCGTATATACATACATACATACTTTCGTCCAACCGGTCGTCTCCTTCTACATTTGTCTACATTCACGGGATAACCCTCGGTTCCCTCTTTCCGATAACATATAATTCGATACATGATTATGTAACCCCCATAAGTAGTCAGGTTGCGCCTTCGTGAATTTAGCAGGGGGGATTGGATATGCCTACGCGGAGCTTTGTCGAATACAAAACGCTTTCGCCCTTGATGCCGAGATAGTGGAGATATGACCGCGGCAAAACTGTCAGGTTAAGTCTGTAAAACAAGTGTGCGGGAATTTTATTTGCATTCCCCTTAGAATGGAAGAATCATCGCTCCGGTTAGAAAATTTATCGTAGTGATCTACACGCGTAAATTCTTTGGCGAGAGATAATTCATTTTGACTATTGAATATGTTCTGTGGACTAATTAAGAAGTTATATTTTTAACCAGATATGAAGTTACGAGAATATTTTACAGGTATATTATAAATGGAAAATGTTTAAAAATAAAAATATGTTGGAAGTTAAAGTTGAAATGTTATGGGTATTTTTCTGTTGAAAGAAGATTGTTCCGCTGGTCACGTGACCGCCGGCTCGGAAGGGTGATAGGTACGTTGTTCGGTATCTGGTTATGGCATTTTTCGGTGAGAACGTTACCACGTGCAGTTGTGGGAATAGTTTATAGCTACAGATGTATTTGTAGTATATTCGTTGAAAGAGTTCTAATTGTTATAATATTAGTTAACGGTCGTAGATTTGAACTATTCTATGTAAGAAATATCATGTATCACAGTATACCTATTTGAAACATCCGTGTTCACGTATTTTTCGAATAAAATATAGTAATATAAGAATTATGGAAATCGATACGGAAATGTATAATGCGGAAACTATACAGGAAGTGTTCAAGATTGACTAGATATTATTTAAAATGTTTAAAAAACACTTTGTTTGCTTTTTATTTAATTATGATTTTAATTTAATGAAGTGTAGATTTAATTTAATAAACAAAGTATAAAAACGAAACTGACTACTTTGCTTCTATTAATACGATACGGTGTATGAATAAACAAGTAGTACACTGTATTACTACGCTTCAATTCACCAAAAGTGTTTTGTTTTCGTTATCCTATTTTTATATGCAATATTTACGTTACTGAGTTCAACATGCCGTTTAAATGATTCGTGTAATGCCAGGAATTTTAGAAAGAGTTCATCATTATTTCATATAAAAATGTCAAAGCGGTTTATAGGATGACACCTGACGGCCGATGTATAAACGTGAAAGTCATAACATAGTAGGATACACTTTCAGATGACATCTCATGCATGCAGGCAAGTTGCTTGCTTGCATTACAGAAACCGAATACCGTTTGCAATTCTGAAAGTGATGCTGTTTTTATTAATATCCACTAAGGAATTATTATACATTTCACTGACCAGAACAGGTCACAACTGTAGAAAAATAAGCAGGCCATTACCGAAGGTCGGAAATCGTAGGTACAACCAGAAATGCGGTGACTCTACGTGAAAAAATAAGATAAAAGTTTCCTATACAATTTTTTCGTACAGGGTTTTTTTTCGAGAAAATTGAATTTGAAGATTGGTCAGATACACGGTAGCCAAGTTGTACGCATCTCACCAATCTTCAAACTCGATTTTCTTGAAAATGAAGCCTCGTACAAAAAGATTTTATATAAAAATTTTTTTTAATATTTTTCATGTAAAATCAGAAACACTCTTTTCCGGTGTTATTTTTTTTTTTTTTTAGTCTGCTTAAGGTAAATGTCCCAGTGGTTGGACGTTTAAGGCGAAGATTGCGGTTACAAAGACTTTTTATATATTAAAATGATATAGATTGGCAAAAAAGTACATTCAATCGATAGAGCAGAATTTCTTCTTCCAAATAAGTCGTTATAAGAAAGCGTTCGCGTGAAAAAGAGTATTAAAATTGATGAATTTACGGCATGTCCTAGTGATTAAATTTAGCTGTCCCAGTGTTTGGACATAACGTTCAATAAATTATTCATAGCTAAGTTTTAATAGTAAAACATGAAACTAGAATTTAATTTTCTGGTCGTACACTGGCCAACAGTTGGTTTTTTGTGACAGGAAATCCTCAGTCTCCAAGATAGAAAATCCACTGAACAAGTTTCTCTTCTTCTTGTTTCGTGAGGTACGTTGATGAATCCATTGTGGCAATTAAAGGAATTGTCCCTTTACTTTTAATATAAACTGTGCTTCGAGGCAGTTCATATTTGTCACTGGGAATTCTTAATGACATGCCATTTTTAACAGATTTGACAGAATTATTTACATTTTGTTGTGAATAATTCTCTTTACTCACCTTTCCCTTCAACATCTTCAAAGTCTTATTGTTATAAATTTCCGAAACAAAAGAAATAAAATAAAAAGATGATTTGTAATTAATATTCAGTACGCGAATCGCTTAATTAAATATTATTATTAATATAAAAAATACAAAAATACCTACTGTAATATAACGAAAATAATTTTTTAAGTCATACACTAACTCTCTGCTCGATGCTGCTCGAGTGACTGGACAAACGTCCAACGACTACGCAATCAGCATTCTCATGTACTTACCAGTTAATAAACTCGATAATTTCGACATTAAAAGAAAAAGGTTTTGTTAAAACAAAGTTGATATCAATTCTGAAGGCTTTAATAAGTTCAAGAATCCTTTACTTAATAGAAACACACGAATTATGTATTATTTACGAGCTTAGATAATTTTGATAATTCCACGTGGATTACATCATAGCCCATTTTGAACAAAATCCCAGACATCGAGGGAAGAAAGTGACCGATTTGGCGTGGAATGACCCTGTTAAGGTGACCTCTGCTACAATCATTAAAAGAATTTAACAGCTACTATAGTACTGAACAATATTAGTATAGGTATGAAATATAGTAGTCTGAATATGATTTACCTAATGTTATGATTAGTTCTATTATTATATAAGTAATACCTATCCTTTATATTATATTAGAATACAGATGCAATACAAGTTGTTTTAATCAAGAATTGCCTTAAAAAATTCTGAATAGCAACAAGGTACCAAGCAAAACAGGTTGATTTTAGCAATGAACCTGATATTTTATTATTCAATTCATAATACAAACCGAAGTATTCGATAGAAACAGTGCGTGTCCTGAAATAAGGAAAAGCGTTATAAAACTGATCGCGTAAGTAAATATTCCAGGAATTACAGTATTTTATATTTTTGATTTTCAAAGAACACCGTACCAGCAGGTAAACATAAAATTTCCAAAGATTGGAAAATCAGCACGCGCGCGAGGAAGAAGGAAAATCTTTAAAAGCACACGCGCGGCTCACCGAATCGAAATATCATCCACTGAGAGTCTATAACGCGGTAAGATTTCCGAACGGGAAACGAGCAAACATGAAAGTACGCGGAAGAAAACGCACGTGCGATTGGTCGGACGAGGATATTCATAACGTGTGAACGACCACGAGCGTTCGAGCGTGCGTGGAATGCCAAAACGTGCGAAAAGAACGGATGCCAAGGAAACCTGAAAGTGCTCAGGTGATTCCGGATAGCGGAAATACGCGAGGTCGTACGTAAGTAGCCAAGTTTGCTATTCGTGGTTCATAACGACCGACCGACTTGCGAAAGAAACGAATCGTGTAACTTTTACGACTTTTAACGAGATCGTAAGTTTATGCTTAAACGGGTATCAATTTCACAGACAAAAGTAATTCGGGCACAAATGCTCCTTCGCAACGGTTCAAGTATCATTTCTATACTTCTGAAACTCACGAAGAATTTCGGAGAGATTGCTGTTACTGTCCAGGGAATTTTCGCTATTTTTTCGAGATTAATATTTCACTGCAATGATATTTCGACCAGTTGCAAACATTGCTAATAAGTACTAGATACTAAATGTCGGAAGTATTTTAATATATCAAATCAACGAAAAAACCAAATTTAATTTAAATAGTTCAGATATTCAATAATTCTGACGTGTTAGTAACTAAAACATTTGTTGATTACATGATTGTGCTTCATGAATAAATGAATGTAATGTGTGGATGTGTAATTTGAATGCTACATATGGAAAACAAAGACTAAATGTAGGTAAAGGATTATTTGAAATTGTACAGAGCTTTGTTTTCGAGAAAATTAGATTTGTAGACTTGTCAGATACACTTTCAACTGTTTATAGTGTCATTCTGCAGTGTTTATATGTACATGTGTTAGTGAATACATACGTAGTCTACTTGTGCTTATTAATGTTGATGGAATGTTGTCAAACATGATGACGAAATGGTGCTGGGAGCGCCGTCGATTATCAATGCATATATCGATCACGCATCTTTTACGTTACGTGTGTGTTAGCACAGGTGGGTAAATACGCGAATTTTTTATTTTATACATGTCACGTGTCTTAAATGTCGTAAATGTCGTAATATAAAACGTTTTTCATATAGATTATAAAGAAGTGTCAACTTATTAACAATTATAATTATGATTAAAACCAAATAAATCAAATTCGGTTACAGCGGTGAAAAATGGATACTAAAAGGTCACTAAAAAAGTGGGTACAAAATAAGAAATATAATTTGTTTAGATTAAAAATTATGTTAATAAAAATTTTATTTTTATTTTGGACGAAGTAAGATTGATCAGTTACTAACAAATTTCCTTTTTTTTATGTAATATCCCTTTTAGTGGAATTGATTCACAACATTTTAAAATATTTATTAATGCACTGAATGACCAATATAAGCCTCCAACAAGGAAAGCACTGTCAACCACAATTTTGGATGCACAATATAATGAGCTTATTCATTCTACAAGATAACATGAACCACAACATGGAGTATTACTAATTGATGGGTGGAAAAATTCAACAGCTAATAGTAAAACTGTTTGTCCGTGGCCAATATTACATCTTACAAGTGGCCGAAAACCTTTTCTGGACTCTCAGAAGTATAGTACAATAGGAGAAACTGGAGAGGTTCTGAGTGAAGTTGTAAAATAATTAATTTCATTACTTAGCTTAACATTTATTGATATTAATATTCTTTTCATAAACGTTTTCAGTCTCATCTGTACACAGTGTACTGTAACTTACCATACGTAAATCAGATGTATTATTATTATTAAATTTATCATAAAAATTTTTATTTACTTGATTAAAAAATTCTAATTTTTTTTGTTGCAGACTCATTTATGTGGTTCTCATCTCTTCACAGCTGTATTTCCAATATCACGGTTGCACATTGTGCAAAACGTTACATATTCTTCTTTTTTATTCTTTCTCCTAATGAACCCTAAAGGATCATATTGATTATATTCGTTTCTACCACCCATTTTTCGGCAATCACAAATAATTTACCTGTATAATAAAAGTTAATTTGAGGTTATATTTCGTATTTAATATTACGTGTTCAATACTACACCTACAATATTATACTGTTAACATTACATACGAAAAGGGGATATGTGTCGTTTTTACTTATTTTAGAAAAGTTTTTCTATTTAAATTGTTTAAACGATGAAATAATTAAAATTTCTATTTACGACATTTGCGACAAATGACATGTACAAAATAGACTAAAAAATGACATATTATACGTACATATACGGCGTGTCGTAAACGCATTTACGACATGGTGTAAAATACGTATCCACCTCTGGCTGTTACACTCGCGAAAATTATTACAACGCTATTTACGTTTTTATTCATTGATTGTATTTAGATTCTAATTTTAGCAAATACATATTCTTTATTTGCAACAATTACATGCCAGGGCAGGTCCTTGTAGCCAAACGGGCCTGGCGACACCGGGTTTTCCAACGTAAGTAGGTTCTACAGACTGGGCTCAGACGCCATAGGGCAGTGCGGCCTTGTAAAGATTTAAGTCTCAATTCCCATCTTCTATCTCGAAGGTTAGAAATATAACCTGCGAGGTCTTCCATTGGACATTAGAGCCCTTGGCTCATAGTGGATAATGGGAAGTACCACGAAAAAATAACCAAACATGGATAAGTTCATAATAAAAGAAAAACCAGCAAGGGGTCGGATCCTCTGTACCGGCGGCCGGTCAGGATGCGAGAGCAGTCCCGCGGTTGTAGTCATCATACAACTGCAGCTCCGGAACGATGGACAATTTGACTTGTAGGGAGTATAATGCGTCAAGTGATAATAACGCGGCGAATCCTATCAGGAGGAGCTCTGCGCTGGGCTGCGCTTCCGCTTCAACCAGAAGGTGGAGCCCTTCGCGGAAAGGGGATCGAAAAGAAATGCAAGGAACCAGTGACGGAGAGTGTGACCCCACGCCAAAAGCACGGCCTGAAGGGGACGCGATGGCTCTCCCCTCGAATGACCCCAGAACAGAGAAGCATGCGACCCCCTACACCAGCGATCAGTCGCTATTCTCCGCAAACAGATGGTTGACGCTGAGGAGGTGGCGTCAAACCGACCCAGAGAGATGCGTGCTCTAATCCGAGCGATGTTGACAGTCCTGAAAAGGCAGCCGAACATCAGCAAGGAGGTAAAGACCGGTCTCCGCAAACTGGAGGAGGTGCTCAACGGGCTCGAGGAGACTAGAAGGGCATGCTTTAACACAATGGACAAAAGAAAGCGGCCCGATGCAAAACCTCCGATTAAGACATGGTCGAAGGTGGCGTCACAAAAGACGAGGCGGAAGACCCAGCCGAAGACGGAGGAGGGCGATGTAAAGGCGCACAAAGCAGCCACAGCTAATGCTACCGCCGGTGGGGCAAAGGCGAAGAAGAAGCTCGCCCTCAAGCCAGCTGAGGGCAAGTCCTTCACGGAGGTGCTGCGAGCTAGCCGCCGCGGGGCCAAACCCCAAGAATGCGGGGCCGAGGTGCGGCATGTCCGCCGGGCCAGAACCGGCGAAGTTCTTCTCTAGCTGAACAAAACGTCAGCCGAGAGCAGGAAGGGCTTCACCGAGGCCCTGAGAAAGGTAATCGGCGGTGAGGGAAGCGTCAGGGAGCTGGTCCCTAGGGCACACCTGGAGATCAGAGACATTGACAACAGAACCACCGCTGAGGAGGTGGAGGAAGCCCTTCGCAGCCGTCTGCAGGGCTACGAAGGTCAGCTCAAAGTGCGGTTGACCAGGCCTAACAAGGCAGAGCTTCGCATGGCTATCGCGGCGGTCGAAGAGGACACTGCCGCGAAACTACTTGGGTTGGCCCACATCCAAATAAGGATGGCCCCCCGCGTAGAGAGGGTGGAGCACTTTTGGGTCGCCTACGCCCCAACATTGGGGGACTAGAAGAGTGGGTACGCCGCCTCTATATAGAGGTGGTCCGATCGATGATCCTTTACGGGTGACCGGTGTGGGCCGGAGGCCTGATGGCCTGCCGACGTGGTCGGCCAGCCGTCCGCTCGATATAGCGGAGGATGGCCATCAGGCTGATCCGAGGATATCGGACCATCTCCCATGAGGCGGCTATTGTGTTGGCGGGAGTGATCATGTTCGAGATACAGGCGAAGGCCGACGCCGATGTTTATCGGCGTCGTCAACCCCTCCGCCTCGCAGGGCACCCCCCAACACCCGAGGTGGTCGAAGAATGGAAGCGTCAGTCCCGACGGATAGCTGGCGAAGCGTGGCGGATGCAGCTCGAATTGAGTCCTTCCATACCTGGATGCATGAATGGATCGCGACCATGGTAGGCTGACCTACCGCCTCACATAGGTGCTCACCGAAACATCCGTGTCCGGTGAGCAAAATCCGGCATGACTTGGCGGCTCGAGAGCGAGCCGATGCCATTACGAGGGTGGCGATGCGCGTTGTGCGCTAGACATGTGATCAAGCAGTGCCCAGAGTAAGAACGCGAAACGACCGACGTCCTGCTTACTGGTGCACGGACGAGATCGCTCAGCTAACAATAAGACGCAAAGCTCAGGCGGGCCACGCAAAGAGAGCGCAAACGCGATCTCGACGCAGCCCAAAAATCTGCCGCGCATAAGATGGCGAGAAAGGAGCTCCAGCGGACCATTAAGTAGACTTGAGTCAGCGCCTATGCTAGAAGAAGCTAGTTGAACATCTGAACAATGATCCGTGGGGACTGGGGTACAAAATCGTTACACGAAAGTTAGGGGCGTTCGCCAAGAATACCCCCATGGACGCGAGAACGATAGACGGAATCGTCGATGCCCGGTTCCCCACGCACTCAAAGAGACCGGATCGCCCGGCACCATGTGAAGCCCTGGAAGTTCCGCCTTTTACAGAGACGGAACTCTGGGGAGCAGCAGGTTCTCTGAAGAACAAGAAAACCTCAGGGCAGGAAGGACTTCCAGTTGAGCTGCTGAAAGCCGTTGTTAAGAGCCAAGGTTCTTGCTTGACATGTACAACTCTTGTTTGAAGGCGAGTGTGCTCTGCTCCCGCTGGAAGGTCGGGAGACTTGTACTCATAAGCAAGGTCAAGGGGCCAGTAGACGCTCCACCATCATACAACCGGTCAACTCCTGGAGAAGCTGTTGAACCTTGTCTCCACGCTGCCGTGAAATTCGTCGGCGACCTCAGCGAGAGGCAGTACGGCTTCCGCGGAGGGTGGTCGACGATCGACGCTATCCAGGAGGTAGCGGAAGGTGCCAGAGGCATAGAACGTGTAATCACTGTTCCCGTCCTGTCTGTCCGCTGGTAACCCTGGATGTGAAAAATGCTTTTAACTCGGTGAGGTGGAAGTACGCCCTAGACGCGTTGGAGCAGGATTTCAAGGTACTCGAGTATATTCTCCGGATCATCGGTGATTATCTGAAGGACCACTTCATCACCTACGAAACGCAGGGTGGCCCGGAAACGGGGGAGCTGGAACCAGGGACTACCCTGGTGTCCATACTAGGACCGGATATATGGAACATCTTCTATAACGGTATCCTACGTATGGATATGCCTGTGGGTACTTTCTTGATTGGGTCCGCGGACGACATTACGGTCGTTATCACCGCGAAGGACGTGGCTGCAGCCGAAATGTGATTCAATCAGGTCATGCGACGCTTCCGCTCCTGGATGGGCGATCACGGATTGGAGCTCGCGGTAGCGAAGACGGAGCTCGTGCTTCTCACGAAGAAGCACATCGACACCTTGCGCCCCATGCAGGTGGGAGACGTGAAGGTCCAGACCATGGCAACTGTGAAGTACCTGGGGGTGGTGCTCGACATCAAGCTTACCTTCTGGGAACAGATCAGACGGACAAGGCAGCGGTTGTGACGGCGTCGCTGAGCAGGATTAATCCCGCGACCCTGCAAGAGGCGACTCCTTATGCGTACCACCGAAGCTATTTTGTTGTACGGCGTCGAGGTGTGAGTCGATGCGTTGCAACGGGAAAAGTGTCACAAGCGTCTTGCCGCAGTGCAACGAAGAGGGGCTCTTCGGATTGCGTGGTCCTACCGTACGGTCTCCAATCCCGCAAGAATGGTGGTCGCGGGGGTCATCCCGACCGACCTCCTTGGTCAGGAGCGACGCTTCGTTCACCAGCAGAAGGCTGTTCTCGGTTTGACATACGCCAAAGAGACTGCCAGAGCCAACACACTGAGGGCCTGGCACGACTAATGGACGCCAGAATCGCGCGGTAGATGAACTGCTCGTCTCATTGGCGTGCTCAACACTTGAACCAATCACAAACATGGCGTGGTAAATTATTATTTGACGCAACTTTTGACGGGGCTTGGCCTGTTCCGTGCGCACCTCCATAAGATGGGGAAAGTCGCGGAACCAGACTGTGCCGACTGCGACAACCCACGCGACGACGCTCTTCACACTTTCTTTCACTGTTAAAGGTGGAGAACAGATAGACGACTACTGGAGACGAACCTTGGACCAGTCACGGCGGACAACATCGTTGGGCTGACGCTACAAAGTCCTGACTCCTAGCCAAAGATCGCCATCTTTGCCGAGACGGCCCTTCGTCAGAAGAAGAGTAATGAGGAGGCGTTGATCTCAAGCGTAGTTTTTTTACGACACCCTAGCGGTGAAACCAAACGGCATCAGCTCGAAGTAATGCGAAAGCGGTGCCGGGCTGGGTCTGGGAGCTGACATAGAGGAGATTTTTTAGCAAGTATACTATACAAGATCAAAAAGTCCCGCACGTTGAAAGGCGTGAGCTTTCTGATGATGCGTAATGCATTTTCCCCCTCTAATAAAAGGAAAAAAGAAAAACTAATTTGCAACAATTAACATTGACTACGATGCGATATTATTTATTTTCTACAGTAATTTGATGTAAATTGATAATACTAAGGCTTTGAATAAACAGGGTATATAAAAATGAATTGTAATTTTTCATTATTTGTGCAATTGTAATTATTCAAGCTTCAGAAGCTACTGTTCACAGAATATTGTAACGAACACTAACAATAAGTATAGCAAAACGTCGTTTATCCAAATGTCGATTATTAGAATGAGTAAAAAATATTTCATGAAAACATCAACCTTCACGAATTGCCCAGTTTATAGCCGTTTTATGATATATTTGCTGCATTGTTTCTCTTGGACCAGTTACTCAGAAAACCGCTGGTCAAAATGGATTTGCTTCTCTACAGTAAATCCTCGATGAGTGTTCGAATGCTCCTCGGCACTGACAAGGACAGATCTTCAGGTGTAACACTGATTTTTTAATGAAGTTTAACGCAGTGATAGAGTCTGCAATTCTGAAGTCAGTGATATTTGTTTCAGTTGTATATGGTCATTAGTTTACGAAATATTTCATGTTCAGGGCCGAGGAGCCTTCGAACACTCTACGAGGATTTACTATATTAGTTCAGATAGTCGCAGGTCTACTGTACTAAATAAAACAAAATAATATGGTGTCTACTTGTTCCGTATAACATGTAATCAGAAAACGATGATATTGTGTTGGTAATTGTTTGGATGTCTGGACGACAAGGTTTACGTTACGGACGATTGAATCACGCAATATTTGAGAAACATAATCACCTATTATGTTTCGTTATTTTAAACAAATTTGGGAACTGAGGGTCCCAGAAGTCGGTTTATTGATGCACAGTTCTGGTGAACCCGTACGCCTTTAGTGTTTCGAGTTTTACATATGTATGCTCAATAGCGATACAGTATCGTGTACCTGCTGATTTGGTGCGGACATTAAGGGATAGGCTAGGCACGCGACTCACCGGGACCCAGTTCCCCTCGTGGATCTTTTCCTAGCGGCATCAACTTCCACATATCACTATATGTAGCGGTATCCGCAAACGCCTGAGAAGGGGGCCTACGAAGGGGCACCGAATGCTCTGATTTGAGTATTACGCTGCTGCCCCCTTGTACAAATTTCATATAAAGAGAACCGTGTGAGATGACATAACAAAACGCACATAGAGACATTTGAGCAGACACTCAAGAAATAGACAGACGTAAATGTATACTATTAATACACACCAAAGAAGATTCAATTTAGTACACATAGTACTACCATCGTCAGTTTTGTACTTTGTACGTGTGTAGTTCCTTTCAGTAAGAGGGGTGGTAACCTTTACGTATAATCTACTCTATTTCAAAGTTTTACGATATAAAAGGCGGAAAACATTTGGAGTATTCTGTATAAGCGTGAGTGATATATGTTTTCTAATTTCGACAGAAACGACATAGAATGTTGCTTGGCATAGCTACGGATTTAGGGAACGCCAGGCGAATGACACTTCCCCTTGACGCTCGGCAGCCCTAATACTGAGTTCAAGCCTCTTACCCTCCTCTTCAAGTAAGGATCGATAGTCTGGCATCATTGGGCTCTAACGGCTGATGTGGAGGAGTCGAAGGCGGAGGCGGAGGTAGAAATGGAGCGAGGTAGGAAAAGGTGGATGCAACGGAGGGAAGGTGAATGGCAATGGGGAGGGACAGGGACTTTCACATAGGGAGCATTGCCGGCTCTGGCCAAGGATTAGCATGAATGGCCGTCGGCTGCGCTGGCCGAGATAGCAACACGGGCTCTCGCCTATTATTGTTCGGAGAAATTAATCGCATCCATCGCAGATTACTCTGCGATTGCTTTTCCGGTAGTCCGTCCGAGAAAATATTTCTCCACCTACTACGAGCCGCCGAAGGTAACAACAGTCAGGTGACTTTGTGCGCATATGAATGTTTTAGTGTCTGTATTAAAGTCGATACCGATTCTGAAGCTTATAATTACAAAATGAAGGCTCATCCACAATTTTTTTATTCTTCATTTTCGTCTTATAGTGTCGTCTAGAATCACACCTTAAAGTTTCCCCCAGCTGTAGTCGACCGCCCTGTTCATCTATACTTATGGAACTAACAAGGAGTGTATCCCAGGTGTCCGCCTCCGGTTGCTTTGATTTAGTGAAATAGATTATTATATCTCGGTGAACATCATACAAATTTTAATAAGTTGTAGAACTAAGTTATAAAAAATTGATTTGTTATAAACAAATTGTATTTTTGACAATTCATTAGCACCATATTATTGTACATAAAAAGCCATGAACCTCGCCTGTTGGATGTTTCATGTATCTCTTCTAGTTTTCGGGATAGTACTTACTGGTCGAAACTTTGGGGCGTATATTTTGGGGTCAATTGAAACTGAATTGAAACTCAATTGAAATTTTTATTCGTGTATGTTTAAAATACAACTCGAAAATTCGGTTACCAACCATATCTGATATGTGCTATGTGTGTGCATGCGTCCCCGATCTATGCTTTGTGTAAGTGCATAAGAGAGTTGAGTTTATAAACTAAAAGTTCTTAAAGAAGATCGGTCCTGTGAAAAATAATCCTGAGCATCAACAGTATAGTTTAATATTTGAATCAAGGTGTGTCTCAAACTATATACTTCGCATATATGTACATACATACCTATATCTATATAGATCTCGAAGTACGCATTTCATATATGGCATGACCTCAAAAAAAAAACAAATAATATATAAAGCACCTAAAAATTAAACGCATATTTTGGGGTCAGTTGAAAAATTTCCTTCTTATATGTTTAAAATATATTTCGAGAACATGGTCTCAAATCATACCTAATATATGTGTATCCCCAATCTATGCTTTATGTACATAAGTTAACATAATTTATAAACTAAATTTTTTTTTTAAATTGACTTTTTGACCGAGGTTCCTGAGCATCAGCAGTACATTTTCATATTATATAAATCAAAGTGTGTCCCAATGTACCCGCTTCAAACTAAGCAATTTATAATTAGGTATAGGTATGGTATTAATGCCGTATAAGCACCTCTTTTATGTAGAAATATTTAGTTTCGTATTAATTTCATTCATACAGAAAATCGATTTTTGTATGAATGGCTTGTATTTGTGCACAAAAAATATACTTATGTAAAACGTGCACAATAATAGTTAACATATTTTATGACAATCGAACAACGAGTTGCAAGTAAGCATTTTATAATGCAAAACTTATTTGCGAATTACACAATAGTACACTTTTTATTATCTTGTAATATTTGAAGAAGTATTATGGAGTTGTAAAGGGAAATATAAAGTATATATTTCTTTCGATTTTTTTACCTAAACTCGGCAGAAAATAAGGTATGCCTTGAAGAGCCAGCCACTCTTGAATTCTTTTCTGGAAAGAAATGACAGGACCTGCTCCTCTCTTTCTTTTCTTAAGTTGTCACCGTGAAAAACGAAGGTAACTGGACTGTGTTTATACTGGGAATAAATTGTATTTAAACCGATTAATGTGGAAAGAGGGGACAATTCTGACTGACAATATAAATACAATCAAAATACATACATTAAATTGGCTAAAACATTTAGTTCTCGTTAATATATCGTAGTGAAATTTTCAAAACGTGAATATACTAATACACATAGGTATATACATATTTAAAAAATAGACAATAAATTTCAGGCATCCATTGCATTTAAAAATACATATGTATGGCAGAATAAAATAATAAATTTAGTTGGAATTTGAAATACTTTTTATAAGGTCATTTTACACTATACCTACAATTAGGTAGAATCGGAGATAATGAAATTTACATATTCTGGTTTCGTTATTTAAAGTCGTGATGAAATTTATCCAATAATAAATTGACTTTTTCATCGATGTGTATTTTCGGCTGACAACAAAAATTTATTATTAACAGTCAGTAATTGTATTGATTGTTGACTTATTCCCACTTTGTATCATACTCGGAATAACTTCGTTATCGTCTCTTTCGTATTCTGTTTTTGTTAGAACTTTTTAATGCAGCTCCTAACAATTTATGTTTATATACAGAGTTCCTTCTTATTTCTGCTCGTAAAGTATACGTATTAACGAACTCTAACCGGAAAATCATGAGACAGTGTGTACACTTACCATAGAATGAGACAAGCGATACCATTAATATTCATGTTACACTGTATTCAGTAAATAACTTTAATTTTTGTTCATCACGCGAAAGCATAATCGCAACAATGACCACATTTCAAAACTCTGAGTTTCATTGTTCGTCCCGTAGTTTGTATTGCCAAGGAACAAACGCATGCATCCAGGGTACACGGTACACCCTTGTCTCTGGGGGGGTTTCGCGAATGTTTGTCTCGTATCCAGTCGGACTCGACATAATTACATAATGACGAATACCGCCCCAACCATCTTTGGCGAAACGTGCGTTCGCCCGCCTAACATTCAAGACGTTAGATGCCGGAGAACAGAAGCGACTGTAATTCTCCAGCTAATGCGGTCATTATGGAGATCTTATCAAGGCGCGTTGCCAGTAAGCTTAAGGTTTACCTTAGCTCGTCCGTTTCGTCGTTCCCTTTGCCGGGTGCTTTACGCACTGTCGTGTTCCCGCCCTAGATACATTCCACGCGAGAAAATGATAATGAAAGAGAGCCAAGTGATTTAGACGCACGCTTGCGCCGACGGGAAATAGATTTACAAATGGCCGTACAGAGGGGAGCAAGTTCGCAATTTAAGAAGGGTCGACGGCGAGAAATAATGATACATTGACAGCGGGTCTTTAACGGACAAACGAAATTTGAATTCATAAATCTATGAGTCTCACACCACTATACTCTGATAAGGGTGGCTGATAGTACAATCACGAGCGGAAAACGAAAGAATAAAAATTCTACGTGTTATGCAAGTGGCCACGAATCACGCGCATACGTGTAGGTAATGCGACTTGAAGGCGGCTTTATTATTCAACAACCCTTTTTCGCGCATGTTGAATTGCGTGGCTGTAGAACATACATGTAATTACGAACCACAATCGTTTATTGCAAGAATCAGACTACTGAAAGAAACACTACGTCTGCACGTGTTCATGTCTTTGCTAACCCCCTTTGTTACCATACCACTCTTCTCCTCGGTGTCGACAACCATTGAGGAATGATCGTGGAGTTTCCCTGGGTGGACAGTGACGAATAGAGTATACTCTTGCCAGCTCGGGGAGCATGTTTTATGCTGTGTTTACCGTTTGTCATGTTATGCAAAGAACCGACGCGATTTTTGCCGATTGCGTACCTGCTCAACCGTTTACCACCCCATCGCCAGATCGCCCCGTTGATGTGTTTGTAACGGGTAATCATTGAATACACCGACAGAAAATCGTTATTGATGACTGTCGAATAAGAAGCGGAGGAAATGGGAAATTTTTTGCAATCGGGGAAATAGCTACGCTTAACACATATATTCGTAGCTTTCATATTTCTTTTCCCTTTTCTCTAGAAATGCCCGGCAAGAAATATCATGCAGCTTCTGATACGTAATGGTTTTCTGTTTCTCCCGCGTATCTTTGAGGTATAACTAATTTATGAACTTTTTAAGAATCTCATACAAGAAAACGATAAATAACACAATGTGATAACAATTTCTTTTGATAAACATTTTCAATTGCTTGTCTGTCTTATACAATAGTTCGAGATACAGCGGTATATTCTTTCACGTAAAGGATATAGCCGAATAAGCGTGGTAAATGTGGCCCTAAATCAAATCGAATTTGGTACGTATCAATCGATAGGCTCCTCAAAGAAAATTCTTTCTGCCAAGTATCAATGCGATACTCCTACTACCTTGCAAAAATAACTTTACTTAGGAAACAAAATGTTAGTTAAAAGGAACAATACTTTACGCTTGAAACGAAAAACAAATCAAGTTCTTATCATGAATAGGTGCGGAGATAAAAATTCTTTCGTCAAAATTGCCAATTTTAAGGATCTGTACTCTTTAAACAATTTCGAAACCAAAGAAACGGTGACATAAACCGTCCCTATTTTCACATGGTCTATAACATACATACTTCAATTTGACCAAAATTCTAGACATTTGACACAAAAGTGATCCACTTGGTGTGGAATGACCAGTACCTACGGAAAATGAGGAAATATCGGTTTATACTTTTTTTCAGTACAATACACCACTCTAAAAAGTCTGAAAAAATTATACATTAATAATCATAACAAGCTGTTATAACTGTAAAAATATAATCATCGTCATACGATTAATTATGACAATAATATAAACAAACACCGATTTTTCGTTTTTTTTAGTTACGAGCCCCCATTTCATAAAATCTAAATAAACTACACGTTAATAGTCATACTAAGACACTAATACTATAAAAATATAAACGTGGTCACTTGATAAATTCAATACAAAATCAGTATTCTTAAACTTTCCAAAAAATTTAATAATCGATTTTTCAGCCAAATAATTTTGAAAAGGTTCACAGATATGTACGACACTGGATAGAATATCTCTGATTTTTTTTATAATTTTTTATTCAGTAGAACAAGAGAAATGGAACTTGAACTGTAAATTACGTTTCGCCTTGTAACTACCCTGGTAGTCGTGGTACCGCATTGATACTTGCCAGAAAGGGTTTTGTTTGAGGACCCTATCGATTCATATGTACTATGTAAGTTCAATTTAATTTGGGGGCACTTTCACCATGCTTATTCGGCTATACTCTTTACTTAAAATGATACAATAACATGATTTCACAGCATTACTCATTACTCGTAATAGACATTGAATAGTTTAATTAATAAGCATTTAATAATATTTTCTGTACAGTAATAATGTACACGGTATAATAGAACGTGGTATAAGGAGGACATTAAAATCAGAAGAGTGTCCGACCAGCGCAAATAATTTTAAGAAGCGTCTCAGAGCTTGTGTGAAGGCTAAAAGAACACATTTTGAATACTTATTGTAAAATTTTATTTAGCGTTTTGTATTCTTTAAAATAAAATAAAAATTGTTTTAATTCGATGAGTTTGCGTAGAGTTATCGTCTTCGAAAGTATTGCGAGTATTTCATTGTCACCCTGTATGTACTAGAACTATAAGTGTTTGGATATTTGAACTATTCGAATAATTCGAATAGTACGGAGTATTCGAATATTTGAATATTCGTATAGTATGAAGTATTTGTATTATTTGAATATTCGAATAATAGCAGGGATCGAATTTCGAATTGTACCGAATAGGAATTTGGAAAACAAATATGTAATTGTAAATGCCAATGTGAGAAGAATTTCACGATAAAGTTTGAAAAAGTATATTGTGTTCAGATTCGAATATCAAATTCGAGTTCTACTGCTATTTGAATATTCGTAATAGGCCTAATATGTATGTACACAGTACGTCCAGAAATAATGAACACCTACATTATTTCTGTTTCTGTTGAAGATATAAAAAATTACTAGAGGTAAGTTACATGATTCAAGGTGCTAAAAGAACATTCTTCCTATAATCATTATCAGGTCCTAGTAAAATAATTTACACGTCAATAATCATAAAGAGATAGTGTATGTACGGAACAGCTTCCTTAAATATGGAAACATTACTTCAATATCTTCAAGAATTTTCAGTTAGAAGACAGAAAGCTTAAAATGCTGGCTGTAAACCTATTTCTGACACCCCCACGAAACTTCTGGGAATTACGCGTTTGGGTGGTATCCGGAAGATTGAACGGCAGTATTGACGGCTGAAGAAAGTATCCTACCGTCATGTGTGACTGACAGGTACGCAGGATACAAAATTGAGTAAGTGAAATGCGGAAACAGTTTCACGAAAACACTTGGAATTTACAGAGTTTGAGGTTTAAGAATTTAATGCTCTTAGAGTTCAGTCAATTAATGAATTTCGAGTGAACCGGATCATAAGTACCGCGAATAACTCTTATACATAGCAAATAAAACTTATACTATTACGCTTCTATTTGTACCTTTAGAAGAAAATCACGTACAAGCGAGCGCGACGTCATTCCTCATGAAAAACAAGAAAAAATTGTACAAGAAAATTTGTTAATCCAAGACTAATTTTCGAAAAAATTGAGTTTTAAAATCCAGTACCTGCGATTGCAATTACGGCTAGAATATTCCTCAGTGAGTGACGTATAATGTCTGTCATGTATGTAAATAATGCCTACGTGATATGTATTTAAGAGTTACTAGATTCAAAAACCAACAAAATAAGGTTTTATCAACTATGTTATTATATCAATTACAGAAATGCTGAAATTGATTGCCTCGCTGTCGTATGCATAGCTGTGCCCGTCTAATTATAGATGCATGAACTCTCGGTAACGTGTTTTGATTTTGTAAGTCCTCGAAGGCGTGATTAATACTAATAGTTTGTATAAATTGGTCTCGACTTTCAATATTTTTTCTCTACAAATAAAAATTGAGGGGTGTAAGATATATAACTATATACTTGATGGAAGTAGTGCAAACTCAAAGTCAAAAAATTCGTTTAATTACAGTCAAGCACTAGACTGCCTTTCGTTTCGTCCACCTTGCAATAACATTCAACCATGTTATAAACCTCAGAGTTTCCGAAGTGCAAGGTGGCAGTATTAATTTGTAATGGTTTCCGGAAACCGAAGCTGAACTTTGTCAAGGAGGTAACCTTCAGAGGAAATTCCGCCTTCTTGGCGAACTCCAGTGACCAGAGGATATCGCGAGAAATCGTAATCTCCGACTCGTAGAAGGTGCGTTACGGGCGTCTTGGAAGGGCCGGTGATGGACCCCCTGGAAGAATTTGGTGGGATAAACTTGAGGGCTTTTAAGAGAGAAGCACATCGCCCGGCAAATTTAATATGAGAAGTTCAACTTAATTATACAAACAGCTACATTTATTTATATTACGTTAAATGAAATGAATCCGGAGGCAACACCAGGACGCAACAATATGAACGTTCAAGAAGCTCTTCAGACTAAACGAACGTATGGTAACCATTTAGCACCAAAAGGTTAACATAATGACATTCCGCGAAGCTATGTATTAAGTTGAAGCGTGGTTATAGTGGATCTTTTCTAAACTTTCATTAACATTAAAATTTAAAATACGTATGGAAAGCCACTTTTGTTATTAATACTTTGCAGTGCTCGATATGTATCGAGCTGAACTGCCATCTGATTTAAAGAAATTGTGGCTGTAATGAATGCTGATATAAAAACACCTATAAAAGTTAAAGTTTTTTTCTTCTTTTTAATTAAAATTTTGTACTTTCCTTTCATTAAAAGATACAACGAGTTATAATGTTTGCATTTGGGTTTACTCTCCCAAGCAGTTCAAGATAGCAGTTCCTTTCTAATCAGATGAAGTCAAACATGGGCATATTGAATGTTTCGGAAAACAAATATCATCAAAATTTTTATACACTAAAGTAAAGTATACTCTTTAAGTTTATTTATTTATCATTTTATCATATATTCAATATCGTACAAAGCTTTATATATAAAATTTCTGCGTTTCTGTACACCTCATTTCTCACCGCCCGTACTCGTTACTTCCTGACTGACGACTGTGACTATTTATAATGTACCATTTCTTTTTAATAAGCTGGCAAGACAGTTTAAAAAAATGCATTTCTGCCTTTTTCTGCTTCCAAGATGGCGGCGAACATTGAAGAACGAAGAGAAATATCAGTGAAACAGCATAGGCTTTTGACTTCGTCAACAATAGGTACCTATTAAATTTGACAAAATGCAGTGCATTACTTATTGATACATCTAATATTATATTTTCTAACAAATCACCGACATCCAACCATAGATACGTGAGGATTTTAGTAGCATCTTGCTTATATTATGCCATGGCTCTGTACCGACGATGGACAGCAACGTCGAAATTAGCGCGACGCGACGGGTAAATGCCGTCGGCGGTTCGCAAAGTGTTAAGAAATCTTTACTCTCTAGTCTTTTAACAAATGTTTCCATGATATGTTATAAAACGTTGCTACAGAATGTACAAATGAATATAGTAAGTATTATATAATACGAAACAACTTACGTCTGCCAGTACGTGCCGTCTTGTGGGTTCACTAACCAAGCTATGTGTCTGTGGTCTAGTGTTGTTAAAATGAGCCTCGAGTCTTGAGCTTTAACAGCTCGAGTCGCGGTTCAAACCGTAAAGGCTCGACCCCTCAAGGTCCGGAGCTTGACTCGTGAAAGCTCGAGTCTTTAACGCTCGAGCCTTTAAGCTTGAAAGCTCGAGTCGTGTAAATTGTATGTAGTGAAGTAATGTACAGACCTTGAGTTTTCGAAGCCTTAAAACTTAACCTAAAAGTTTTCAGTTTTTAACTCTAATATTACACGAATCTCAAGTTTTTAAAGCTTCAAGGGGGAATAATCAAAAAACGTCCAGAGAAGCGTGGTTTTTGTAACTTAGTTCTGCAACACCCAAACCTCATTAAACTATTACTAATAGGGTGATCAAATATATATTTTGGACAATATGTTCAATTTTCTTTTATTACAAAATACGAATGTATACTTGAGCAAGATATACGAGTCATAGGATGTTACGCGTCGAACAAAATAGTTTCTCAATTTGTTCACGGTTCATTGATCTGAGAGACAAAGTTGGGACATTTTTTTCGTTATTCACGTGATATTCGACTTAATATTCTGGTAGAATATTTTCGAAAAATTATACTTTGAAAGTATATATATAAAAAACTTAATTTTTGCCAATCGTCACTGTGTTATTCCACATTAAGTCTGAAGCTTTAAGGTTCAACCCTCTAGAACCCTTAAGTGTTAAATAATGGAATTAACACTAAATCTATAATATTATACTTTATACAGTTTTTAAAAAATACAGCCATGACTGCAAACACATGAGAGATTGATACCAAGAAAGGGAAATGAAAAATGAAACAAAATAACCATTGAATAGTAGACGAAATGAAACATTGCTAAAAATTTGTCTGTAATGTTCGAAATATAGTATTATCGACTGAAAACATACTCTTACGCCATGGGAGTCATAGATGACCGGCAGCAAGATTAATGTACTACGCATGATAAGTTTGCACAATACATATAATCATATTGTGTAATATATTATTATATGATTCTAATGGGCAATCACTCTTTGGCGCTAAAGACAAAACCAGCAGAAACACGCTCGGCAGTGAACGTGTTAGCCTCGAGCTTTGAGACCCGAGCCTTGAAGCTCGAGTTTCGAGCCTCGACGACTCGAGCCCTGAAGCTCGAGCCTCGAGCCGCGAGCTTCATATGATTTTAGCCTTAAAGACTGAGTCTTTAAGGCTAAGCTTTGTAGCTTCAAAGACTCGAGCTTTATACAACACTCTGTACTGTGCTTTACTGTGTGTGTCTGTACTGTGACCACTGGATTCCTCAGAGGGGTATCCATCCTTTATGCTAGATGCCAACTTGAGAATGTTATAATCAGGAATAAAAATCATTAGTGAATACGGATATAACGCACATCCTCTATGTCTTCTATTTTCTTTCCGTATTATTCGATAGGGTTTGCTACTGTCACATATATAAGTTCGTAATAATTGTTCTACAGTAATTTGTTGACTGTTCAGCAAAAAATATTTTCGATAAAACATTGTTGTATTTTGAATGTTCAAAAGGACCGGTACAATGAACATAGTATGAAAAAAAGTATCCATACGCAAAAAATGTCGACTCAAATGTTACGAATTGTAATCCACGTCATAGCCTGGACTGTTTCTGTGGATTCGAAAAGAACATACGAGCAAAATTAATAGCGTAAGGATACCTTTACAATTTCACTGTTCTATCTGAATTAAAAGAAAGATGCGAAGCAAGAAGCAATCACAACGTATATTCTCGAACACCATAAGCTGCGCTCTATCTGTGAAAATAATCAAATGCTAACAAAGTTCTACGATTTTTCTATTCGGATGCGCGATTCCATTAAAACTGCATCATTGTACACGCAAGGCGTATTGTCCGTCTGAAATTAAAAATGATCGTGTACGAGATAGGCCTGTAGATTTCCGCGTAATCGCGAAATTAGCGCGAATAACGCTATGACATTGGCAATGTAATATGCATATAGATGCATACATGACAGCTCGTAACATGATGGCAGAGGACGGGTCGTTAGCCATAGGGTTGTTTCGTTGGCGAGTTATGCCTAATCACCGATGAATACAACAATAGCGGCGTGATGAATGATCGGCAAGCCAGCCAAGGCCTTTATCAACGTCAGGGGTCATATAATTAGATTAGAGCACACCGACCCGTACGACCATCATTTTTCATGGTGATTTTGAACGGTGTAAAACCGAACTCCGGAGCGGAGATGATGGGTTGCATCCTTTGATGTTGGCATCGGATGACGTAACGTTCTTCTGGTAAATGAAAATCATTTTTGGAGAGGCGAGGGTGTGTACCGTTACATCGTGCGAGATTTAATTGATGCTGGCTGGGGTCGCTCTTCAAACCCCGTCACGTACAGGGTGCAAAGCAACAACGACGTTGCTTACTGCAAAGGCTCGTGAAAAATTACCGGTGACATGACGGCGCGTTCGCTTCCGCGCGGAGGAAAAATGAAGAGGAATGGACATAGATTTGGCCGAGTAACGACGATCAATTTTGTCACGAAGTTATCGACTTCCCCCTCCCTGTTACGGTTTCGCAGCTCGGAACCAGTGAATGGTTGCGTGTACGTAAATCCCGTTAGCAAGTCCACTGCGCGCTGTCAGTTCCGCCTAATGTAACCGAATGACGGGGAACTCCTCTAATCGATGAAACCTATTTTGGCGATCAACCGCGGGACAAAATTTAATTCTTGCGCGTGCGTCTATTTCCGCGCGGGAACGTGCACACGTACACTCAAACACGTGTACATGTAGAAGCTGGATATATGCACGCTCGAGATGGACGACACCGATGTGAAGAAGAGACGGGACTCACGGATCGATAACCAACCGCATAGCTATTATGCAGATGTAATTTAGCCGGCAAACACACTACCGAGTCCGATTTCCATCTGATTGACAGCGAATCCTATCCTTCTTCCCTTTGCATCCGTATTATCTCGTCTATTGATGTAAGTTTTTTATTCGGAGGGTCATTCTCCATCAATCGATAAACAATTAATCTTTGTGGTCCTAAAATCTCATAATATCCAGTCGAAGCTTTATGCTTTTTTTTGCTGACATTGCAAAACCGTGTCTAAATTGATGACTCTTGTGGATATTATCGATTCGTTTGATAAATTGTTATTAACTGAAACTACACTGTACGAATGTATAAGGCTCTGTCTACTGGTTAGGATTTAAGAGATTTCACAATGGCAGGAAATAATGATACAAATTTTATGCTGTTGACTGTATTTCACTGTACTTTCTCATTTGCACCGAGCATCAGTGATGGCTAATTATTTATAAGTTGAAATATATGTACATTATTAGTAGAAAGTCGAAACTCATGTTTAAAGAACTGGCACTGTAAATAAAGAATTATCTAGAAAGCAGAGAACAATTTAAAATTGCTTCAATCTACCCAATGTATTTTCATGTTCTTTTAATATAAAATGGTGACAAAACAGACCGTCGCATTATTTTTGTGTGACATTAAGTGCATCTTAAAATTAGATTCAATTTGCACAATAAGTTAAAGCCAAGATGCATAATGGAACCAAGCTTCATAAAAACTTCTTAAGTGATAAATATGGTCTTACAAAGACGACAAGATCGAGCGTGTAATTACTGAAGAGGGACGTAGGAGTTAGGTGATTATGGGTAATTGCAAGCGTTCTGACCATAATTAGAACGCTCCATCGTGGATGGCATCGATCAAGCTGCCTCCCGAGTCAGGTTAGTCCGAACAGCTATCAATAACTATCAATTCGACCCGACGTAGGGAGGTTGAATCTCTCGGATCATAACTTGAGCGATTCGTAAACGGGCGAAGTAAAGACATCCATCATCTTCGAGAACCTGTCCAACATTACGTCGTCTGAAGCACTTGCTCTGGGTCAGAACGGATAAAGAAGCGTTAAAAAATGTAGCCCGCGTCAGCATTGTCAGTTCTTTACCTTTCATTGGCTTTCAAATCTTTGAAACTCCGTTAACTCAGAAACGACACGGTGGAGCGTAGAACTGTTATACGTATAGCATACATCAATTATGGGCATACTACCCATAGTATACTTTAAACTACTCTCGCAGTTGATATATCAGCGATACATTGTCCTTCCATCGACAAGTGTAATAAATTGTCCATTGTTTTCAGGATGCAAAGGGAACGAGTACAATACGAACGAAAGAATGAAACACAAGGGCCCGTGATACAGGTTCGGAAATAACTTACTTGTGAGTTATTTTCTGGAAAAGCTAAAACCAACTTTATCGTTCATGCTCGATCATCCGCAGTGACAGTACATCCAAATATCGAGAAATGTTTTTTTTTTATTAACTTATTATTATTTATAATCTGTCTTGCGGGAAAATCGCTTAAGCCGCAATATTACTATATTTTGTAGTAGGTACCTACATTCTGTGTTTTACTTGAGGAAATCTATGAAATGTTTCCGTTTTAGTCTTCCCGAGATTGGTTCGAAGCATATCGAAGTTGTTAGGTGGGTGTGAGAATCTATTCGTTCTTTGTGTTTCTTTGTGAGGCGGGTTATTTCTTCTTGAACTTGAACTATTTTTACATCCTTCTGGATGTCATCATTTCTTACGTACCAGGGAACATTTAAAATTTGTCTTAGACATATTGATTGAACACGTTCCATTTTCGGGAAACTCGATTTTGCGGCCATACCTACCCCATAACTGGACGCCATACGTCCAGATCGGTTTGATAATTGTTTTATATATTATAAATTTATTTTGCGTGTGAAGTTTCGAATTCTTATTCACTAGTATAAACTATTCTTTACCTTTTTTATGTGTTCTATTTTTTGTACGATATGATCTTTCCAGCTTAGTTTACTGTCCAGGTGTAGACCACGGTATTTAACATTTTCTGTTTGCGGAATGGGTGTGTGATTTATATATAAATCTTCTAGACGCTCTTTTCGGAACGAAATTGAATATTGAGGTATTTGCTGTGGTAGGTATATCTGATGCGTAGATAGATCGAGAAATGTTATGAAAGAAATTCAGAAGCCTCCGAAAGTTCACATGTTTTCGCGATTTTTGTGCTGAATAGTAATTAAACAGAGGGTATTGTATTGGTACTTCAGTTTTCTTATATTTCGTGCAACTCGGTTACACGTCTGTATCGCCTGAATACATGCAGATACTTATACATATATCTATGTATACGATTAATTTCTGAACGAAGGGTTAAATTCCTCGATGCACAATTAATACTCATAATTCGATTCAATTCTTTATGAACCAGTCGATGGAATACTTCATCAATAATACATTTGAAATACATATTTTATCGCTCACATTTTTAACGCTAGTAAAGCCTTTAATGCTCCTTCTTTCGCCGATATCATCGACGGACAATTAGCACGATACAGTTTCACCGTGCGCTGACGTTCCACGAGATGCGTTGCAAGTTTCATGACGGATTTCATGGTCAGCGAAACACTTTACAAAACTGCTCACTTGTGAATTTTATTGCTGCAATCAGAATAAAAACTAAGTTTACGATCGTAGAATGCGAATCAGCTTCCCCGGATGTTCTCCCTTCATATTTCCGCTTCTTTAGCATCGGCAACGTTAAAGTCTAAACACAGCAGTTTGCCCGACAATTCAATACGCGCGCTGGAACACACGTAAAAGGCGCGTTAAGTCACGGATAAGACACGATGGTTTCCGATCGCTGGTTTAGATATGGTATCTCTCTTTTCGCGGATAATTATCATCATTCACGAAGTACATTCGCGAAATTGGACAGGGATATACATAGAAACACGACTGTGTGCTCGTTGCGCAACGATGTATTGCATTTCCAGCTAATGGAAATGGTCGATGGGAATAAGATAGAAATGCGGAGAGGATGGAGTATTCCTGATGTTTCGGGACTTCGAAACACGATCGTTCGGCCAGTTATCCCTGATAATCGGGCCAATTTCATTCACTACCCGCCGCAAATGTATTAATTCGTAATTCCGATGCAGATTGGTTCGTTCCTGTCAGAATGCTTACCAATGTATCGAATGGTGAACATAACTCCGGACATCATTTTTCAGATTAATTAGAATTTTACAGGATAGATTGGTTAAACTTTCTGACGCATTTGGAATTTATTGCAGTGTTTCATAACAACGAATTCGTTTGACATTTTGAAAGATATTCTATAAACATTTCGATAGAAAGATTCACGACCTCGAGAGTCTAAGTTGTTTTATTGCTGACGTTATGCGTATCTGGACTTTTGGGGAGCTATAAGCTATAATCCACAAGGACCTCGGCTAATAGTGAGGGCTTTTACTAACTTTCTAACAAAGGCTGATTCCAGGAATACAGGAACAATGCGCAAAGACAAGCGAAGAAGCCACCCTTTCCATTTTTCAGCCACTTCTGGATGTGACCAGCCTACAAGGACGAGATTATCGACGAAGTTACAACTCAAAAGGGATACTTACATTTTTCTCAGGATTTAAGAAATCTAAAAGTTTATATTTGTAAGTCCCATATTCCCAAATGGAAGATCTAACAACACAGTACATGCAATAGCTAAGTGGTAAACTCTTAATGGACAACTTTATGGGTGTCTATATGTGTCAAGCATCATTTCCATCTAAAATGTTTAATCAAACGTGCCTAATGTACATAAAAATACGTTATATATATATATATATATATATATATATATATACAGTGAGAGTCAAAAGTGAGTATACACCTCGAGAACACGGCGTTTATTTAACAATTATTAGATATATGTTACATTTATGGAAAAGTTATTTGAAAAACATAAAGTGTAGATTGATGGTAATTAAATGTAGAAAACGTAATTCAATCTAATAAATAATATTTGAGATACAACATAAAATAGTTGAGCATCTGTAAAAATATGAATCAAAAGTGAGTATACACAACTAATTACGAATGATTTATCTTCATTTATTAATAAAATTACGTACATTTAATACTTTGTTGGTCCACCTTTAGCTTTAATTACGGCAGCTAATCGTCTTGGCATGGATTCAACCAACTTACATGTTGTTGAAACAGAAATATCATTCCATACTTTTACTAGTTCGATTTTAAGGTTTTCCTTGTTCGTAATTTTTATTTTGCGTAAGTTCAAATCTAATATTTCCCACAAATTCTCTATTACATTAAGATCTGGGGATTGTGGTGGAGAATTCAGTTGATTTTGAGCATTTTGTTGCAACCATTCCTTAACAATCTTTGCTGTATGTTTAGGATCTCGATCTTGCTGAAAGATCCACGAATCTGGCAACTGAACTCTTCTAACACTTGCAGCTAAATTTGTTCTTAAAATATTTAGGTATTGAAATCTATCCATCGTATTGTTTATGTATATATATATATGTATATATATAAAAGAAAGTCTGTTTGGCCCTCTGTTTGCTTATAAATCAAGAACTACTGGATCAATTTCGATGTGGTACGTTTCATTCTGTAGTGAAATTATCGGGAATGGTTTTAGGCTATCTAAATTTTTCGATTTACCAGCGGGGGCGTATGTAGGTTTAAAATACTGAGCATATTCGACAAATGATCAGATCTTCTACGCGTATGCGTAGTAAAGGCGGGATCCCCTTTGGAACAGTCGAGCGACAATGTAAACACGTGCGCTTCCCGTTCTTGAGTCGACAGTGAGTTGAGGCAGACAAAAAAGTTTTAAAAGCCGCATATCGATGTCGGAGAAAATGATACCAAAGATGATATATTTTGATCATTTGTAATTAACAACAATTGCAATAATGAAAGAAACATTTGATTAAGTAAATATGATCCAAATTATTTCATGTTTGGTATCATTTTAATCAGAAAAATCTCACCACTATACTAACAAAAGTTTTATGAACGATACAACAAAAAATAAAATAGTTTCATCATTGCGTTAGTATGTTCTTGCGGATACGTAGCCTTTAAAACTTTTTTCGGTAGCTTCAACTTCCACTAACTTTTCATATTTTACGCACTGGTCTTTTTTTCGACTGAGACTCAGAAGGAAAGGTTCCGAACCCAAAAAATCTGATTTTCAGTTTCTGCGTGTTTTCGTTTCTTTAATATAACTTTGTAACGGTATCAGATAGAACAAAACTTTAAATACAGTAATTGTTCGGTTCTTTCGGGCTATTACACCACCAAAAGAAAAAGTTTCTACGATGCGTCATGTATAAACAAAATTGTTTTTTTTTGTTATTTTTTAAATATGAGTTCTTAACTTCTACTCTTCTTGGGTGGACACGAGCTCTGAACATTTGTCAAATATTCACTGCACTGTTATGTTCCACAGCAGGGGCCCAATCTCCATGAACTTCTGGGTATAAGCAACATAATATGCAGAACTGACATAAAAGCCAGTTGATTATGGGAGTGAAGTTATGGTTAAAATAATATCATATAGTGTAGAACTTACTAAACTTTTGAAAGTTGATTGGTCATTATTAGTAGTGAATGGTGATCAGGGATAAATGAACTTTCTATGAAATTATTGAAAATTTTTTCTAAAAATTCGCTGATATCACGAAACGAGAAAACCTTACCATGTCTTGAAAATGAACCGTACGTAGTTATTCTAAAAAACATTCTGCTTAAGTTGGGCTACTCTACTTCATGTACATGTAAACAATTTATCTACTGATGGGCATCGGTCCATGTCTAAAATTTAATTCACAAACTAAACTGTCCGCGCAACAGCGGGTACGTCAGCTAGTTACATGTAAGGCCCGTTGCGCACTGTGAACTCGAACATCGTACTGTTAAAACGGTTAAATCGTCCTTTCAAAGATTAATCGTTTTAATCATATTAAATACAGTTAATCTATAATTACTTTCATCTTGTATTTTAATTGTCCAAATCTTATTTTTATACCCGTTATCAGTTTTATTTCATTCATTCGAGGTTATGTATGAACGCTTCCGATGTAAAATATATGTAATATTAAGAATAGATGCAAGATCTGGCGAAGTTGCTCGAGCCAACTTTCGATTCGACAGAACGAGAAGAAATTACGCCACGTAGCCGGTCTCGTATCCCGACCTTATCCACTCTGTAAACCGAGAAATCAGCAAAGCGCCATATGGTTTCAATGCTAGCGTTCAATCAAGCCTCCTCCCATTGAGTTATCTAAACTCGAAGATATTTTTGGTTCTCTGAACGATCCACGTCGATACGGGGCTCGCTGCTTTCAGATCTGAAAATAAAATGCTGCTCGTATTAATACGCCAGACCACCATTACAGAATCGAGTTTCGCTTCTCCTTGAGAATATAACACCGGCGCAGTTTTCGTCGAAGAATGATAAGTCCGGCGGAGGGATTCCGCTGAAGCAGTTTAAAAGGAACACAACAAGACGAAAAACGAAGTACCGGTATTAGTAGGGAACTACCACTTGGCAACTAGGAAACGACCGAGAGACTGTTTCCGGACTTGTCGCGGCGAATCCAAGAAGGCGAAAGGCGAGCACGAGGGTGGGAGTGCTGGAATCCTTATTAGGTTACAGTTTTGCAGAGGATAGAGGAGGAGGGGGCGAGAGACCGAAGAAGGAGATGCGCGCAAAGTATTCCTCGAGATTAACGCCTTCCCCGGATGCCACGGTAATCCGGTGTACACCGGTGAAGTAAGTCGAGGAGCGCGCCCGTGCAAAAATGAAGGAAAAGTGTTTGCGTTGATGCCAAAACTTGCATTAGCAACGCTATCCACGGATTATCTGACTCTGCGTACGCCAAAGAAACGGATCCCTTGTATGCCGTGTCGAAATCCAAGGGAGAGCAATGAAACCCCTATTTATTTATTTCGTTCCGGTACGGAGAGAAAAACGACACAACAAATCGGCGCTATTTCGTTCGAAGGGTTTGCACGCGTTCGTGTCAGGAATTACTATTCGTTTCTATTACTATCAACGTTGGCGAAAACGAATGCAACAAGATTGTTCGCTTAAAAAGTAATTTCCGCTTACTCTCGCGTGAACGGAGCCTGATTTAATATTTGCGTGATCTGCTGCCCACGCGAATTATTAGCGCCCGCGTCGTAATACGATTCGGAAACAACGGTGAAAAAGACGCGATAGTCGTCTATTAATTCTGAAGGGCGCTAGATCGATGGTGGCCGATCACGCATATTAAGCGGGAATGGAAAGTAGCGTCAATTGGCAACCATCTCCCTTCGCTTCCATTTTACTATTAGTTCTATTGACTGTAAGTCGGTTAATAAATTTAATTTGAAATTGAACAAACCACGTATTCTTCTATATCTACTTTCAATAAATTTCAAGAAATAAAGAATACATTACATTACTATGAGAAACCCAGGAAAACGAAGCAGAAGTCCAGTTTATTCGTGAGTAAACCTTCGAATCCACTGATTCATGGTACCTACGTAAATATAACCATCAGTGTTATGTATTTCTAAGTGTTACAGGAAACGATACTTGTAAATATACAGAATTTATGAAATTCAAAGCCTCATAATCTATCATACGAGTATTTTGACTCAGGCGATGAATATTTGTACCAATGATATACTATATAAAATTTGTATATTTACTTCGTTAGAATAGAATGGTCATCTTATGCCGTAGAACTCAACAGAAACACATCTGTCATACGGTTAACATCTAAATTTCTGTTTACCGAGTCTTTTTATTTTCTTCGGTAAATGTGATTAACACTAAAACAGCCAGACCCGTCAGAATGACAGATTTCGAATTTTTTTTTTCAATAATTATTGAAATCATAAAGGTGCTTTTGTCGGAATTTACGTTGACTTTCAGTTGATTACACACTATTTATTATACCACATTCATGTGATATATTGTATTATACTATATATTATACATATCCATATATTATACAATTTAACTAAGTACACATTCAACGCGGGTAGTTTTAGTGTTAACGAGTTGAGTCCTATAGTTCTATCTATTGTTCAGAAGTACCGTATATTCATTGGACCACCGCTTCATGGTCCACCGGATTCGAATCGATACGCGTAGGTTCGAGGAAAGAAACAAGAGACGTCAATAACAAGAAAGTATCGTCGCTGGAAAAGAAAGCAGAAAACGGTGACAGCAGAGACGGAAAAAGAGGAATAGGGTGGGTTAGTACTAGTAGGGCGATCAGAGGTTCTGGCTTTGACATAGGGGCGTCGCGACGGTGTTTGCGCAGCACTTTCATTAGCCTGCCTCAAATTGCTATAATTCAAACACGGAACACCGCTGTCAGTTAGTGGTATGCAGCAGCAATTTCGTTTTGTTAGGGCAGATATTGAAACTAAATACAGAGCGAGAAATACGAGAAGGGGTTGGCACGGAACGAAAAAAAAAGGGATGAAGGTGGGCGGAGTGGCTTCACCTTCGTCGAGTCTCGCATCCGCGGCAGGGCGGTGGATGAAGAATGAGATGCCAGGACGATAGCACGAAGAGGAACGAACGTCGTCGGGCAAGAAAGAGAAGAAAGAAAGACGCTCGGTCTGAATGGACAGTTGGACGGGCGGTATGCTATTATTGCTTCTACGAAGATTGGTAGCCTGGAAGACGCACGCCGCGGAAATATTACATTTTGCGGCAGTGCAGAAAAACACGACGGAGATTCGGTAAGAAAAAAGAAATCAGGACGGCCAAGAAAAATGGTGGGAGCGACGTTGACTCGGGGAAACCGAGGGAATTGTCTACGGTACAAGGGAACGGTAACACCTTTCTGGGTCGACGACGAGAACGAAATATGAAATATCCGAAGTTATATAAGACCGCGGCATCGATACCGGTCGAAGATCGATACGAAGCTGTCGCTAAGATAGAACCGCGAATTACGAACTTCACGAATGGCCTCAGGTGCGACCAGAAATCATCCGACATTCGTAACCAAACGCGCGACATTGATCTTCCCGCCGTGGATACATAGGGGGATATCGAGCATTTCGGGAACAGTTTACACGGGACGAACATGTGTACAGCAAATCCTTCGGGATTATAGACCGCATGGCTGAGAACGATGTTGAAACATGTCCATGGGCAACAGATATCACGAACCTTTGAATTACGACGGACTCGTAATCGAACGTCCGTAGTTAATGGGCAATTTGATATAATACGTCGCATGTGCCGTAAACTACAAATATACCTTCCGTATATAAATGCCATAATGCCTTCGTATAATGCTGGACTGTCAGTGGTAGTATGTAAGTAGTAAAATACGAAAAGAAATGGCCGGTTTCAGTAAATTTATAGACAGTATAGTGCTACATTTTACACGTGGAATATTTCTGAAGCTTTTATTGTATCGTTGAAACAATTGATAAATTTACTTTTTAAGTTGTGAAATATTATTGTGTGCACTTTGAAATAGAATTAAGTGAATAGAACTGATTGTGAGTCGATAACACGTCAGTTCTTGACCCGTCTTTGCATTTTATATGCAGAAACACTAAATATATTGTAAAATTTGGGGAATATATGAAGCATGGTCAGAAAATATTTCAAATACATATATGGAAGTAATGTTTTATGTACACTATATACATAAATATGATAAAAAGCGAAATATTATATGTATTTGAACGGAATACAACAAAAGTGAAGCATTAATAAAATTTGACAAGAATTTGATATTTTTATTCAATGAAACTGTTAAGTGTAAAGTTAAGTTTTTATTTGTTATAATTAGACTGCGGATTTTATGCATTTATAGCCAATAGTGCTTTGTGTAATGCAAAAGAGAAAAAACATTCGTCACATGTAATGTGTTTTCTACTTTATTCTGAATCCAAAAAGATAATTCGGAGAAGAAATAAATTCCTATCTTTGCTGCTGTCGTCGAAAATTACTTTAGAAAATGTCATTGTGCATAAAAATCCGCAGTCTAGTTATAATCCCAGTTTCCATAAATTGTCTCAATTTAATGATGACGTTTAATACATTAGAAGCTAGTTATAAAGTATGTAGTGTGCTTTAAAATAATAACAAGAATTTTGTTTCTATCTCCATTGACTCTTGAGAGAATAACTTGTAACACTTGTGTGAAGCAACTAAAATTAAAAGGTAATTTTTAACTATATAATTGTATTTTATTATTGTAGGTACTATAATATGACGTACTATGTTTGCAGTAGCGGAAAAAGTTTAAGGTAAGAACGAAATAGATTCTGTTTACATGATAAATGTAAATAATACAAGGGTTTACAAGAATTGCTGAATTATTTAATTATATTTCAATGAAACACAAAAATGAAAAATAATATTTACATGGAATCTATGGTTTCCAAAGTACAGTTCTTCATTTGAAACTAATGATCGTTATTGTAATTAATTTACACTAGATTATTCTTGTTAAGTCATGGAAACTATTACAATAAAGGAACTGATAGAATATAGTATCATATATTTAAAACTACACTTTTCTTATAATATACCTATATGTATATATTTATTTACTGTATCTGTTAGTCTATGCAGCAGTACTGAAGATTTTATATTCTTTTTCAAGCAATAGAAACTTTTGTAATGTCAACAGAAAACTTTTGTACACTGTTAGTTTTATGTAAATCATTTGTATTTATTTGTTCATGGAGAATATAACCACGGGATTGCTGCATTTGCGAACTAAATAATTTCTAACGTAACAGAACAATAAAAAATGAAGAATGAAATTCTTTTACAAAGTATTTTAAATAAAATTGATTTGGAAAATTTGTGGGGAACATATGCCATTAAATAAAACTTGGTCATCGAATTTATACAGTGGTAATCATTTCTACTTGTGTCAGTGTTTGAAAATAGTAGTAGTGGTGTTAGAAAATATAAATGCAAAAGAAGCTACATACAACAACCCTATCAGTGTTTACAGGTAGAAATAACGACCAATAAGCAAAGAAGTTAATCAAGTTGCATGCAATAGCAGGTGTACTCATGGAACATTTGAAATCGGTTTTCCGTAAAACAATGTTCCATATAAAACACATTTTATACTAAATTTTCTGTTCATTTTATAAAAAGAGTCATTTGCTCTGCAATTATACCATTGTTACTATCGCTCGAATCACATTTTCCTGTGGCAAAATTGTTGAAAATTAACTGCTACGTACAACTTGGTCTGCCAGCTTAAATGAAGTTAGTGTGAATTATGAGGAATACTAAATTTTTCAGCCAATACATGCGCGTACGTATCTCAATTATGATTGATCGTGTTAGAAAATACGATCTGACAACGCCTAACGCGGATGTACGTGAAAATGATTAATCACGGTCTGAAAAGTAATGCTGGACGAATAAGCCCGACGCGATAACTCTTCGGCAAAAAATACAGTTGGCACAGATCCAGTCGTGTTTACTGTTGAAATTTGTCTTTGTGAACCAGCTAGGAACGCATACGCACACGGCACACGGCGGTGTAACACGTACAATGTCGAAACCGTGGCTCGCTTGAATTAAATATGCCTTCGTCACAGGGCCTGCCTTCGCGGCTTTCCCGGTATAAATGCAACTCGGTGCCGTGAATATGGTAAATACAGAGTATAGCGCAGGCCTGTCTATAGATACGACGGCGGGTACATGAAAAACGCATTTTATTTATCGCATCATACAGAGACCCGTCATATTTCATACACGGAGCATTGAATCGTCGGTGAATGTCGTCGCACCACGAATATCGAACTATTCGTTATTCTACCTCGTTGGAATTGACACGTTCGTTAACGTCAGAAAGGTAAAAAGCGCTGACGACGTTTGTTATTCTTAAATCCACTTTTTGAATCATCGTTGTCTTGGTCGAGTTGTACAAAAATATGCATTAAACGCCACTCAAACCGAATAATTGAAGCTTCGGTGGAAAAATAAAATAGAAACTGTAGAAAAGCTGTGGTCTAAATCTTTTGAAATTAATTTATATTCGCTTATTCTATACAGGTGTCGAATCTAGATCTCTCTCCCGGGAGTCGCGACTTCCAAACGTTTATCGCTCACCTTTTTTGGTGATTTCGTGCGGCTATTGTGTGATTTTTATTTACCTTCCCAGTTATTGATGTCACGGCTTTTATGGCTGATCGTGTTTGAATCTTCGGGATTTGTTGTTGTATGCACGGGTCAACAGCCTGCCTTCGCTCGCGAATATTTACTATCGCGGTTGTCGAGACCGACGACAGCTGATCGGCCGTTAGGCGATCGCATTCGAATTTCGAGCATTGTGTTACCCTTACACCCCCAATAGGAGACTCTCGGTCCTCAGATCGAAAATACACGCCATACTGTTCACTATTTCTATTGTATTTGTATTCAGTTACCTACTGTACGCAGATATTTATTATTAAACTTGGTTAAACAGTATGAGATTAATTGTTTTCTAATATCTCTCACACAACATTGATTCAACGTGCGAGGTCGCGAAAGACCGAAGCATTCGGCTGAGGAATCGCGACGGCACATATTTTATAGCATCAAATTACTGTGCAACTTTACTACTGTACTATTTTATAACAGTTTTGTTATTTTGAAATATAATAGGTATAAAATTAGTATAAAATTATGTTGCGTTCGAATAATCTGTCCAAAGGTTAAGTAGCATTAAGAATGTTTAATATCTTAAATATTGTGAAATTGCTGTTGGTACATATGGAACTTTTTTGGGTGTCGCATCGTATTCTGAGAGTCAATTAAATTTCTGTTAATGTATAAAAATAACTCAAAACTAGGAGAAAATTATTATATATGTCACTGCACATATATGTATAAATGAGTGGTATGCATTCAATAATGAAAGAGAATCAAATTTGTAAAATTTTATGCATGTCGATCGTTGTGCAGAAATAAGGAATCAGAAATGCAGAAAATCCATAACTCTAGTTTCTTATAATATAGTAGCTATTAAGAAATCTTAAGAAAATGCTTTTCATTTAATTTCTGAAGTTCCTTTCACGTAGAAAGGATTGTTAGTACCATAACTGTACTGATTTACATAGGTACATAACAGATATATGTATAATATATATTTTTAAAAAAATGTTGGTGTGATTACCAAAGTCTAAGAGAACTTGGTATAATGGACCTGACTTAACGCAACGGTCAAAGTTACACGAAGAGAAGAAGTGGTATTATACAGGGTGAGTCTCGTAACATGACGATTTCAAATAACTCGTAAGTTATTTGGTGTACGAAAAAATTATCAAACAAATGTTGCATGGTTTCTAGGGGGACATACAACGTTGTAATCTGTTTTCTGTTACTTTGCTTTTTTCTCGAGATATGAGGGTCATCTTCAGTTTTTTAAACGGAATGCCTAATATTTTTTCTCGAATTCGGATAAGGCACCATTCTGCGTAAAAAAGTATTACACCAAATAGGCTTTAAAATGAATGATTCGTAAAATAATATGTAAAACCAGTTTTATTTCAAGCGGTTTTCGAAGTGTTGTCCATTACAATCAATGCACTTGTGTAATCGGATTATAAGTGAACGAAGAATTTTTTCTAGTGTTTTCGCAGTTATTGCGACACATGCACTAATAATACGTTCTCGCATATCTTCGGCCGTTGTTGGTGGCTCGCGATAAACTTCATTTTTTAATGTTCCCTAAAGGAAATAATCGAGCGGCGTTAAATCTAACGAGCCAGCTGACCAAGCAATGTTACTGGCATGTCCGATCCATCGATTAGGAAACATCTTATTTAATATTCACTGCAATTGCCGAGTATAATGTGCTGGACAGCCGTCCTGTTGATACAACATTATTTGACGTGGGTATTAGACACGGTACATTTTCTAATAGGTCTGGTAGTGTTTCGGACAGAAATGTGGAGTATGTTTGACCTGTTGATGATCCTTCAATGAAGTACGGTCCAATGATTTGGTGACCAATTATGGCGCACCACACATTCACTTCCCACCGGAGTTGGTGGTCAATTTCACGAATACAATGTGAATTCTCTGTTGCCCAATAATGCATATTTTTTGTATTAATGTTTCCGCAATTTGTGACCGTGGCATCGTCAGTCCATAAAACAGGATGTACGAATGTATCATTCGAATCCTCCATCTGGTGCAACAATTAATCACAGAATTGTACGCGTTTCTCAAAATTTCGTCCATGTAGCTTCTGATGTACTCACAGGTGATACGAATGAAAGTTATCCGAACGAAGAATACGCACAACACAGCTTTGACTAATACCCGAACGTCGCAAAATCTGCCGTGTACTAATATGTGGATTATGGGTAACAGCTGCTAAGGTGGAAATACGACATCTTTCATCATTTACAAATTTACGACAGTCATGTTTCTGTATGTTAAAACTGCCATGTTCTAAAAGCCTTTTACCAAGCCTTACAAAGGTAAAATGTGATGGCTGATTTCGATCAAAATACTTAGTTTGGTATAATATCTTAGCCCTCGTAGCATTTTTATCACACGCACCTTAAACAATTATTATATCGCACTTTTCTCTGTTACTGAACATCATCCTTTACGTTTACTGAGCTACTAAACAGCTACTAAACTCAGCTACATCTCATATTGATGATGTCTAACATGTAACAAAGAACGTGTTTATAAACATGACTTGCCGTCGTAAATGAAGTCGTGTTCGCACGTTGACTGAGCATTATGAAATATTTCCTAATAAAAGATTATTAATTTGAGAATATCCCAGTAAGTATTAATTTTAAGCCCTTTTTGATATAATACTTTTTTACGCAGAAATTGGTGCTTTATCCGAATTCGGGGCAAAATATTGGGCATTCAATTTAAAAAATAAAGGTGACCCTTATATCTTGATAAACAAGCAAAGTAACAAAAAATAGATTACAGCACTGTATGTCCCGTTGGAAACCATGCAAGATTTGTTTGAATAATTTGTTTGTACAACAAATAATTTATGACTCATTTGAATTCGTCACGTTACGAGATTCACCCTGTACATATGTACATGTAGATATAAAAATAATCATATAAGACTAACGGATTCTCACCTGGGTACCCAATTAAACTTTAAAGTATGTAACAAATGTAACTGTCTGATAATAGTTCAGAACATGATTCTCGATTGTTCCAAATAAGTAGATACATAAAATATCGCCATAACCATAAAATAGAAAAACATTAATAGGCAACTAGAAATATCACAAAACTTCACAAATATTTTCAATATTTAACAATAGCTCGTAAACAGGACCACCTATTTCCATAAACGTACAGTGAAGGTCAAAGGTATTATTCGTATAGTGAAACCATGGGAACAAATTCAGCTTTATTTTTCATATTATAAATTATACTCAGATATGTATACCCGTATAATATTAGACGTGTCTAGATATCGGTTATAAGGAATATACAACAACAAGATGTAATATATATGATTATGTTATGTATAACACACGAAACATATGAATACTTTTTTTCTTTCACATTATATTTAGAAAAGACAAGATTCGGAGGAAAAATCGAACTAATTGTAAGCGTTCTTAAGGTGGTTCGTGCCAAATTCAGAAGACTGGATAATCAAACAAAATTTATACAGATTGTTTATTAGAACGAAATACACAAACTCTAAAAATTTAAGACAAGTCGTCGATGAAATAATTAAGAAATAGCTTGTCAAAAATTCAGTTTTTAACACAGCTCTTATGGAAGTCTTACGATTTCTTACCGGAAGTATAATCTTTTCTTTTCACAGAAATTGAAACTGTTAACCAAAAATTAGTTCCTAAAAGTATAAATTCTGAGCTTTCTGATAACAAATTAAACCTTGTACCATGTCGAACATTCCAGGAAGGTATTTGACAATAAAGTCCAGGATGTGTCGGTAGTTGAATAGTTATTGGAATTATGTCGAGGACTTGGCAACATTGCTGAAGTAAGGTCATACGCGTGAAATTCAAATAAATATAAAAAATATTTTACTTATTTCGTGTTTTAGTGAATCCTAATTTTTTAAATTATAATGCTAATTTTCTAAATATAAGAATATTGAATATTGACTATGCGCGGGAAAACTGAACACGCACACACGTATATAGATATGCGTGTAAAAATAGCGTTGCCAAACGTACCAGCAACAAGCACAGTGAAGTCATACGACTAACCAAAATATATTTTTTATTTATAATATAACGAAGAATGATCATTGGAAATGTCATTGAAATTCATAGATATAATTTTTATACGCTATTAAAATGTATTAGTTGGTGCTTAATACCAATTAGTAATATGATGCTTTATTGACTAGAGAGTCAGGTTTGAACCACGTTAAGTGTAGGGGATTACCTCTATGACGACCGATGACGCCACACTTGGCGTCATGTAAATACCAACTGTTAGTGATCGATGACGCGATAGTGGCGTCACGTGAGTGTCAACTGGTACTTCTTAGGTATCCAAAGTTATTGAATTCTTTTTACATACACAACAAAAATCAGACTTAGTTAATTCTTGGTAAAAACAGCTGGCAATTGGTGAAAGTTACTATTGTAACCGGCCGGTCCTCATAGCATTATTGTGATCGATGAAAACGTGTCATGGATCGTATAGTTTGATGTAACAATTTTCTATTCGAAATAACGTGCCGACATTTCTGACGACGAGCGACGAGAAGTGCGAAGTCCTGCAATATTCACACGACTCCTTGCGTTTGCTCGGGCTATCCGCTCGCCACTGCACACTGTGTCGACCCTCACGAAGAAGGCCTCCCACATCC
>NW_015373929.1:415335-420769 GCF_001272555.1 Dufourea novaeangliae
AAGTCGCCGAAGAGGATGACTCTGGCTTTCCTGGCAAACTGAACCCGAAAAAGCAGGCAAGATGAAACGAACATACGCCGCCCATCGTCATGAAAAGGTTTTAAATATACGCGAAACAGATTTTTTGAAGGAGACTTGTTTACACTATAAAATATTAATTATAAGAAGATCTAAACAGCTGTAAATTATTCGTGGTCCACGATAATTCCAATTCAAGCCACAATGCGGGGCGATGGTGGGGGGGGGGGGAGAGGATGGATCTACGTGGTCGGTCATAATAGATTCCCTTATCGGAAGCATAATCGGTGGAAAATAATTATTATGAAGCGTACCATGATTAAGTCAATTAAGAAATCATTCCCGTTTCTGATTACATCTTCCTCCGTTTCCTGGCCGCGTCTTCACAAAGATAAGCAATTACACAGAAGCGAAAACTTTGCCGGGAGTTGGAGCAGGACGCGGCCCAAGAGGTCGATCCCGATGAACGCGAGAATAGTTTCACGTTGTGTCGTAATTCGACGCCACGAGTAGCGTCGGCAAAACCAAGCATGATTTGTCACTTTACGTCGCTGAAGATAATGGTTATTTATGGGGGTTTCGCGTGATCGAGCCGTATTTCATAATCGTACTGGTAAACTTGCATGGTCTGTGAAATGGTTAACGCGAGAAGAAAGAATATTTATAAACGACACCACGGACACGGTGGACAATGCAAGAACAAGATTAATCGTTCTAGTTTAAAATAATAACCCGTGTGAAAGAAATTTCGGTTTTTCCCCATTAGCACTTGGTGAACTTTTCTTGGGGGGTCAATGTAGGTTGCACGTAGCCACGGTTACGGTACGTTAATGGTAAAATCCATGTCGTACATGACGTAGTCGGTCGTTGTTGTCGCTGCACAGAAAATCAACGAGCAGTGGGGGTCACTAATGGCGTTGAACAAAAAGCGGCCCCATAAACCTACGGCGGAGTGCGAACCGCCTGCGAGAAGGGTGTCACCGGTAGTTGATATCGCCTACTTCCGGCACTACTTCGCGCGGCTATTCCTACCGGCTTAAAAGGTCCACGCGCGCATGTCCTTTGTATACGAATTCGCCAGCCGCTATCACTGCACTCCGCTAAATAAACGTTGAATCATTAATCCACCGAGCGAACTTCCTCGCCGTTCGCCCTGCGAATTTGTACGACAATGGGGGCTAAATTTCATGATTCCATAAATCACCGAGCGCGTGCGGGCACAACGGTAATTACGCTAACTGTAATTTTCAATCGGCTATACGGCCGAATTTATGTAAATAACACGGAAGCTCATTGTTGCACCGAACTAACAGTTTTAACCGGCGAAACTTCGAGGAGATTTTATTTTCGCCCCGCATTATTGTGTAAATCCTATTGGTCGGCCGTCCGATGCTACATAGTTCAACCGACCATTAATGATCGATACAAAGGAAAATGAAAGATTTAATTGCGTATTATAAATATAAATTCAGTGTATTGAAAAGTCGAATTCTGTTTGTTAATATGTCCACAGCGTTCATGTGGGGATGCAAATATGGTTATATGGGAGGTTTTACAAGTTGATTGGATGATTCAGGGATATGTATATGGGTTGACCAAAGTTCGTGTGTTGTTTAACTACTTGCGCTGGCAGCCAATTCACAGATGCTTGTAATCTCGAAGTGTGTGGCACGTCATTTCAGCGCAGGAGGTTAAGTCAGCTGACGTACGCAAGTTAAGGCAAACGGTTTTCTAGACTTGATTTCAATACTTAAAGAATTTATACAATTTCCCGTGTTCTGTAACGAGTGTTATTGTCTAGTAAACACTTCACATGGTCGTCGTGAATCTTCTATGGCTGGCCAGAGCATGGTGCATCTTTGGGCAAAAATTCCTCGAAAGAAAATTTTGCAAACCACTTCTGACACACATGCATTCTTTGATGTCATTCTATCCACATACCTTGCATAACTTTTTACAGATGCTCGCCACGTTTTCTCCTGTTTTGAAATAAAACAGAGAAACATGTCGAATATGCTTCTTCTGGATGTCCTTTAAAGTTATGCCAAAATTATAAAACAAACCCAATCTTCCAACCGTTTGGTTAAAATGTACGGTTAAATATCAGTTATCAGTTGTTCATGCGCTTGCAATAACTGAACTAAAGTTAGTTGCGTTTCAGAGCGTCTGAAGACAACTATTCTCGAACACTACTTCACCAACTTTTTGGCCTATTCGTTGTGAACGCGATTAATTTCTACGTCTTTTTACGAAGGGTCACATTAAATAAACTGGTCGAAGCGAAATTTAGGCGGAGGCCGAGCACGAGCGGTCGACCAAAAATGTCTTTGATTTCCGAAGCGACCAGCGAGGGAGAGTTTCCTATATACGGGAATGGCGCTTCATTGTTGCCCGCGCAAGTACGCAATTAATTTCTGCCTGCGTTCGCCACGGCAGAATGCAAATACGCGGGGAGATTTTGCCGGAGTAATTCGAAAGTGGCGTGGTATACCGCGCGCATTAAGCCGCTTTCCTCCTTTCCGCCGCCGCCCTTGTCCCTCGCTGAGCCACAGTAACAGTCCGCGTGGTAGCTTGTCCTGGCCTGTTTACAAGGACCCGTAGAGTTTCATATGCGTGATCAGCCGTACTTCGATCACACCTACGTTTACAGGTGTACGCGAAATAGCAGCTAACTAGTCAGTACCACTCTTTGCAAGGACTCTTTGCCCGCACAATGTTCTGGCGTCTTTCTGGTGTATCCATTACCCCGGAAGGGACACACTTTTATCATAGACCAATTATTATTATTAGCGGTTGCACTGTGCAGAAGTTGAACAGTACATTGAAATAAATTACGAATTACATGGATAAGAAGGATCAAAAGTATGATGTACAAAATCGTAACGAAGCGTAGCTGTTGTGCTCGTCGATATTGCGTACAATTCCCTTAAAATTCGGTTATGAAAACCGAAGAAGGTATTACTGTTGTACGAAGAAGGTAACAATTTATCAAATCTAGAGCACTTCTGCGTTCCTTTCGATTCAGTAGTGCTCCCTAGCCACCTACGGTAGCGATCCTCTAATTCTTCTGAACAGCTAACAATAAGTTAAAGTACAAAGTCTGAGTAAAACGTTCGGGGACTTTAGGTAGAAATCCTTTATTATTAATCTTAACAATAATTACATAGGGTCACCATTAAATTAATCTCTTTCTGTCTTTATACGCCTTTGAAATCTTCTTTCCAGTTTTCGAAACGAGAGTGTTATGCGAATGCGGGAATCAAGTCTAGCTCCTCCTGGGATTTCTTAATTACTTAAGTTTGATTACGACGGCATAGTGCAACGTTAATTTGTACCTTATGGCAATACAGTAAATGCGATATCTTATCGAGGTGTGCTCCACGTTTACGTGATGATGGACGAAGGAAAAGGCCACATTTGTAGTAGAAGAAGGCGTAGCTGTTACACCATGGCAATATAAGGCGACATGCGGCTCTAATCATCTAGGAGTTTTTACCATGAAGTTCAGTTCCCGTTGGCCCTCAACCCCCATATTCACCCTATCTCGCACCCACTGATTTCTTCCTTTTCTCTCGCTAATAGCGTTTCGCCACACTGGACACACTAATTCAGAAATCTAAGAAGACTTGACTTCGGCGTCTGTTTATCAGGCTGCTTTCGAGACTAGGAAAAAACACTGCAAAGGTGTATAAAGGCGAAGGAGATTACTTTAAAAGTGATAATATATAATTAACGTTAACACATAGACGCCGGGACGTACAATACATATATGCGCGTTCTTTTCCCCTCTACAGATAACGGGGCGTGCATATGTACGCCATCGCATTTAAATCGCTTTTGTTGTGTAATTTGTCCCCGTCACCAATAGCGGCATGTAGTACAAACTGCTCCGGTGCACATGTGTTAAGATTAATAATGAAGGATTTAGGTATACATAAAGTCGCAGAAACTTTTGATCCGACCTTGTATTTACAGTTATAAGCGATTTGCGGTTTTCATACTGACAGTGATTAACGTGGACCTATTGCATGCTTTCCAAATGATAGAATGCGAGTACATCTGTACGAATGCTGATTTGCGAATGTAACCGGGCTGGTAGATAGATCGAATGCGAGGGAATCCTTTTCTAAATAACTCTTCGAGAGTTCCGCTTTTTGAATTTTCTCGAAACTTCGTGTTGCATCGCGCTTCGTCGAGATTCGCCGAAGGCGTTAACCAAACTTCCCTTTCTAATTAGTTGCGTCTTGAGTGGGGAGGCATACTCTTGGGTTTGCCCGAGTGACGTGGAGGTGGAAAATCTCTCCTTCAGGGCGAAGCCGACGGCAGAAAAATATTGCGCACGTGGTCACGATGCGACTTGACTGCGATGTATATTTTTGAGAGTCTTCCAACGGTAGGGTTTATAGCCCTATTGTTTTTGAAGTCAGTGTGCAACGGTAAGGCCCGGCGCGGCTGGGTCCCAGGTTTACCGTACGCACGCGCCTGACAGCAGATCAAATGTTCGGGACCTTTTGTCTATTGTTTCTTTATATCAATGGGAATCTAAACAGAATGTTGGCTAATGTCGAAAAAACTAAACTTAAACATCCGACGCTAGAAAGACAATAAAGTAATAAAAGCTAACGGAATCGTCAAACTCTGCCATCGTCGTTCCTAGTCTACGACGGAACAGTGATATTTTAGAAATATGCCAGTAAATCCAAACTAAGGCTGAAGTGATTAGAAGAAGGAAAATTTGTTAAAGGGTTAAATATTCTGTGATGCGGAGGTATTGTATATCTGTAGGAAGAGAAGAACGATACGTGAGATGCTTTCTGTAAATGTTTGTAGTAATATGATGTAACATTCATAAGTTTCAGTAAAACTCAGGATGAAAGGAAATAGCAAATCATTTAACTTAGCAATATCGAAAATCACATCCATCATTGTAACACAGAGATGCTAGCACATGACACTAATGTGATATTTTTTTCAATTATATGATCTGCTTTACTAAAATGTAACTGTTTTATGTATACATATATAGGGTTGGCGGTTTGGACAAAATTTGGGCCGCTTGGTCTACTAAATGTTTCGCATATTTTTAAATCGATTGCACAGAGATTTGTCTATCAATAATACTTTTCCCTCTCCCAATTCCCTTCTCTTCGTTTCACTCATTATATAACCTTATTTCTACTTATCGAATTTGTTTTTACACAAATCATTAGTTTCATTTATCAATGGCTATGAGTTCCTATTACATTGCAAAGTAATTTATAAAGACAATCCATTATTTCAAGGAATAATACTTATTATTTGTGTCAGTAGGAACTGTCTTAAAGAGATTCGATAGGAAACGACTGGAATGTGCCAACGATTCTTTGAAACGTCACCTATTTCAAGCCCGTTCAGCAGCACACGAAGACGGCATTCC